>NW_008349989.1:3405151-3418042 GCF_000622305.1 Nannospalax galili
GTGGTGGGTCATCTGGCCTCTTGATCAAGGAAGCTGAGGAGACCCCACCAGATGGACTTGAGCCAGTGTCCAGTCTAGAAAGACTTATTTTTAAAGCTACAAACACTTGGATGTTTGCAATATATCTCTAATCTTTTTGCATCTAATTATAACTAGACACAGTCGGTTACACTCGGATCCTTGGCACCTGAGTATGGATATAAAGTCCTGAGGTAAATATCAATGGTAAGGTTTATCACCTCTACTAATTAACATGTAGTAATTTTTTATGCTTCCTCCTCAAATATAACTCACCTTTTTCTTGTTGATTTTTTGTGTGTGATAATTTCTGACTTATAACTAATAAAGTAAACACCACATGTAAAGCATACATTTATATGTTAGTGATTACACTGTCATACCCCACCTCCTTGGCAGTTTGAATAAACTATATCCTACATAGTTTCATGTATTTGAATATTTGGGCAGTTGATAGTGCTATTTTTATATGGTGATGCAACATTTAGGACACCTGGCCTAGCTCAATGAAGCAAGTCCTTGTGAGTGGGTTTGAGAGTCCACAGCCTTGCCCCATTTATAGCTTGCTTTCTCTTCTTTCTATATATGTTTGAAGATGTGAGCTCTCAGCTTTCTCCTCCAGCCATCTATCTCCTGTCCTGTCTCCATCCACCCATGACTGACTCATCAGTCCGAACAGCAACCCCAGATAATGTCTCCTTTTGAGTCATAGTACTTAATCAAAGCAATTGATGTTAGCTAATACACCCGTCTCCCAAATGAAACAATGTCATCTGTAGCAGAAGGAAAGAAAAGAAGAAATGAGAACTGATAAGAGAAAACACAGTACATTTCTACAGAATGAATATTTTCTCTTGTTCTAGAGCACAGTGTGTGTGGTAGGCTAGAGTTTACAATTATTATTTATTTTTTTATTTTTTTGTGTGTGTGTGTTTTGGGGAGAATAAGAAGAGAGTGGTAAAAGGCTCTAAGTATAAAGAAATGATATCTTAAAGGAGAAGAGAATGCTAATTACAATAATTTCATTCTTAATATATACAAGTATTAAATTATCACATTGTGCCACATATATATGCAGTTAACATATGCCTGTCATCATTTTTAAATTAACATTTTATTGTTTCCTGTTTGCTCAATGAAATATTCTTAGACTTCTTTATCATTTTTACTTTCTTCTGACAACTTGAACTGGATTTTAGGATTTCACTTGGATTTATTTATTTTGTATATTATTTGCTTCTGCATATGCATTTGTAGTTTTTAGTGGTTCTTAACTATTATAATACATATTCGTATCCGACCATATCATACTGAAGTAATACCACAAAAAGTGAAAAAAAACTGGATTGAATTAAGACATGTTTTGTCTGTTATATGATATAAATTTTTAAAAACCAGTTTTGGCAGATAAAAGAAAAATGAAGAGAAACCCAATAGAGGGATGCTTTTGAAAGCTCTCGTCGAGAAATTCCAATGGACTTTGAAATGAACATTTGAAATTTGTGCTGTTCTGACTTTTTTCTGGTTCCCTGTCTACAAGTTGTAATGTTAACTACTCTTGCTTTTACTTCTCCTCTATATCTCCTATGAATAACAATTTTTATCACTATTTGTGTTTTGATATTTACTAACAGGAATCAGGTTAAAAGTTATGAATCTAATTTTAAAGAATTTTAATGTTTTTCTTCAAAAGTTGTTCTAATTTGTTTCTATTTTGTTGATTGGGTATTTTATTGTTTCAGAAAAGTAATTCCTATATTAACTGAAGGTTATCATTAGTTGTTATCCCTGGGTTACCATTTTCTCAGAAAGTTTTTAGCAATCATAATTAACATATATTACCAGTCAGCATACATGTGTATGTAATGTAATATATAATGCTTAAGATGAACTTGTACCACTTTTTTTCTCTTCATCAGTTAAAAATTTAGACAGCTAATAAAAATTTTCTCTCTATTCCTAAAAAAGAAACCATTGGAGCTCCACACACTACTTCAACAATGTTTGACATTATTTGAGCAAGTCATGTGGATTGGTCAATTGCATTTTACCAAAATTCTTCCTATTCTGGTGTTCCAATTTAGTTTTTTTAGACGTTCTATTTCTTTGTTTAAATGTTTCATTTGATGTTTTTGATTCTATTGCCATGAGTGAGGTTTATAAAGAATAGTAGATAATTAGTCTAATACGTTAGAAGATTGAGTTCTGTTAATATGTATTATCAGTTTCTTGCAATTTATTTAACAGTCCAGAAAGTATGCAGCTGTGATCATTGACAGTGCAATTTCAGGTACTGTTCATTAATCTGGAACCTCAGTGGAGTTGATGGTGTAACAGAGTTAGTGTACTGTACATATAATACAAATATACTTTGATAGTACATGTGAAGGGATCACTCACAAATCCTTATCACTGTTTTATGTCAGAAAATTAACTCATCTCACATAACTTGGCTCCTGATGTTGGTACATATTTTCCATTTTCCAAAAACATCATGACCATCAGAATAATGAATTAGATATAGATGGTATCAGGGCCTCTATGCTCACTGTAGTTCCCTTCAATTTTTTATGTTGTTAAAACTATCTAATTGATGATACAGAATTTTACTAGTTTCTCTTCATCCCTATATACTGCAATAGCTTTACTCCATGGCTGACTTATGCCTATCTGTTAAGATCTTTGGTTGCTATTTTGTTTATGATTTGGTTTTTTTGTTTATTTGTATGTTTGTTCTTCATAAAATGTCTCACTGTGTAGCAGAGTTGGCCAAGAACTCAGTATGTCAGCCATCACAAAATTGTCCTAGATTTTTCCAGGATCCACCTGTCTCTGCTTACAAAGTATTGGAATTACAGGCATGTGTGGAACTCTATTAAGAGTGTTTTTTTTTCACTTACATGCATGTATTGGATTTGATTTTGTGTCCATGTGTGTGAAGGGGGCCATTTCATGGTACCTATATGGAGACACAGGACAACTTTTAAGAGTCTGATTCTCTCCTTCCACCTTTCAGGTCTGTTGGACTGAACTCAGTGTGTCAGGCTTGGTAACAAGTATCTTTATCTACTGAGTCAACTCACCAGCCCAAGATATTTTTCTGTTCTTTCTTTTCTGTTTCTTCCTTCCCCTTCTCCTTCCCTCCATCCCTCCCTCCCCCCTTCCTTCTTCCTTCCTTCCTTCTTTCCTTTCTTCACACAACAGAAGTTCATCAAGTAAATTATGACTTATATTTAGGATGTAGTTCCAATAATAATCTTTTTTCGGTCTTTTTGAGGCAGGGTCTCCTGAAGTCACAGCTCACCTGCAACTTACTATATAGGCCAGACTGGCCTTGATCTTACAGAGATCTGCTGCTCCTGTCTTTGCCTCTGGAGTGCTGAGATTAAAGATGTGCACTTTACATCCAAGTAATGAATTTTATTGGAAAATCTTGTGCTATCATTTAGTATCATTTGCCATCTGCCTGGTTAAGATGGTGCCACTGGGAATTATCTCGTCCAACATCAGGTCTGGTTTCATCTGTTACTAGACATGGCCCAGGCATATCAATGTCGCTCTTTGCTTCCGTGGTACTGTCTTCACTTGTTTGTGGCCAATGGTGACTACTCCCAGGACCTAATATTCTTATGCTATAATTACCACTGCACTATCAAACTACTCCAATTTCTTTGGCCAAAGAAGGTAATTTTAGACTATAGGAAAGGACAGCTTCTTCATTGCTGATTTTTGCTGGTAGATCTTACGAATGATCCCTATAACATTGATATTGAACTTTCCAGTTATTTTCAGGGTATTCCTGTTCTGTGTAGGGTGAGAATATTTTTATTGTATTACTGAGTTTAATTTTGCAAATTTCCAGTGCATTGGTAATTCCTTCTCATAATGAATTATTGAAACAAGATCAGCTACTTCTCCATGGTATAATGTGTAAAATCTAAGACTAACCAGACTTTGGAAGCTAGCACTTAATTTCTTTGGCAAACACATATATTTATGATGCTATGCTTATTCTTTTAAAGGTCTATTATTTTATCTGTTCTTATATATTGAAGGACTTAATAATATATGTGCATACTTAATTTATAGAATGAATAGAGGGAATAATCATTAAAAATTACAAGTTACTTAATGTCATATATTAATATCCCAGTAATATCAGATATCCCTATCATTTCAAACCTTACTTATATGTTTAGTCATTTAAGTAATTTAATTTACTTTATTTTACTTAATTTATTAAAATATTCTCATAGTAGTGGGGAATGTGTATTAACCATATCTTAATAGCTTCATATAACAGTTACTAAAAGTATATTTTCATTTCAAATTTCAATATATATATTACATATAGTCAATAATTATCTGGGCCTGAGTAAATTGTAGAAGTTTAGGTCTTAATTATGATCTTTCATATAACTTTTCCAAATATTTACATCTTACAGAATAGAGATAAACTGTCTGTGGTTTATTTACAGAATATCTAAAAAGGTCATTTTAAAAATGATTTGTTAACATCATTTCATATGCAGCAAAAATATGCTTACATTTGCCACAACCCAGAAAAATGCAGGCAAATATCTAGTTAAGTATAGTACAAATAATCTGATTACACTTTAGCAATATGTCTCAGGAACTTACCATTGTTTGAAATGTATGTTGACCTTTATGTTAACCACAAGAGCATCATTAAGCATAATGACTGATAATTTCCAAAGTGGCATCCCAGTGACCTAAAAGATTTTCGTGCCAACCTCCAAAAGTGCTACTTAGTCCCCATGATATAGTTACACAGTCAGAAATTTGGTTCATTATCTCCAAAACACACATTGCAGATTACAAATTTAATAGTCACTCTTGCATTTTTTGCCCAATTTAGACTGCTGTCATTAAAGCAACGTGTTCCTAAAACTAAAGTTAAATTTACAATAGAAACTCAAATGTCATAAACCATTTTTTTTCATTTTTTTTGCTGAATATCAAATGATGTTTTCTTTTCCATAAATGAATCTTCGGACTACTTTGGAGTTACAGATAAATAAGTGAATGGAGGGCAATCTCAGGGCTGAGGTCTTTGCTGCACTGAGTTTGAAAATTGCCATCGCCTCTTATTACTTTCTGAGATCCATTTCAGGTTTTACAAACTGATTCTTGCTGTTTTCAAGCTGGAATGAGATCAGATCATGCTGTGTTGTTCAATGAATTTGTAGCTAGGTAAGTCTTCATTATCTTACGCTACGTAATCATTCTCTTCATGTTTCCTATAGAAAATATTCTATAAATTGTTATTTTTATACAAATTAAAATTTTAATGTTTATGAAAGAAATCAAGAGTAATAAGATAAATAGCATTCTCTACATGAATATATTTGTAATATTTTACAATATAATGTTTGCATTTCTCTTATAAGCGTGAAGATCAAATTTAAGATTTGGAGGAAGTTTTCTTCTCTCACACAAATTCTGAGATTAAAAAAAATCCTCTTTCAAAGCAATATTCCAGTGCAGAGCCACTGAATCCTGTAGAAATGAGAAGCTGATAATTATCCTAGAAGTTTCTAATTAATGTGTAGTATATCTGGACAAAAAGTATCAAGGATCATAAGATAAACTTTTGCTAGTTTTCATGATATTTGAAGGAAAGAGAATGAAGGTAGAAACTTCCCATTTCATTAAATTTCTACAAATACTTATTTTCCATTTTACAAATTGAGGATGGAAACTAGACACTAGAAAATAAAAGTTATTATGGCCTATTTTTTTCTCTACGTTCTCAACTTTCCTATGTCTAAAGATATTGCATAGATATCTTTGTAATGTAAATTCTTTCCTGTTAAGCCTTGAGTAGGTTCTAAGACACACTTTTTCTATGAAACTGTCAGGAAAGTAATATGGTTAGAACACAGATCACACATGTTGAATAACAAGAAGGAAAGCAATAGAACTATAATTAATAAAACTATAATTAAATTTCATTATAATTTAATGTTTCCAGTTAGTTAGGAATTTATCCAGTGACTTGAAACCTGTATGCAGCACAAGAAATATATACTGTGTATATTCGTGATTTCAGCAAAATTGCAATTTATTTAAAGGAAATTATTATAAAAATAAATACATAATATATTGATACAATCAATATAAATTATATGAAATACTATTTTATTTCTACCTCAAAAGAGAAACTGAACTTCTGAATTTTGAACCTCTTAAGTTATCCTTGTCGTATTGAGAGTTTCTACAAATGCAAACAAATTATGACATTGTCATCTAGGAACAGAGTAGGTTTTAGTTTTTGGTGTTTTTCTAGTAAGTGAAATGTGAACATCAGGCAGGATATGCTAAAAATGCTAAGTGAAGAACAGACTGTGAGATCAAAGTGATGTACTGCAAGTCAGTGTATGAAAGATGGCTGAAAGCCGGGAGATAGAAAAGCAGGAAAAGATCTCATACAGCATATAGAAAGAGCAAGCCCTGCTGACAACTTAACAAAAAGTACTGTCTTCCAGAGAAGTTGGTATGAGGATAAAGATATTCTCTTCTTTTTCTTTAATCTCCATGCCCCAGGGTAATTTGTTATAGTAGTCATAGGAAAATATATGTCCTTAGTCAATATTTTCATATTTGGAGGATGACATTGTATTTGCGCAGAGCACTTATAACACCTATCAGCAAGTGCTACAAAGCAGTTTCATTAAATTTTAATAATAAAGATGTTTTAATTTAGTGAAGATAATTTATCTGTGGGTGAGAAATTGTTGAATAGTGGATCATATATGGTTCTGTAGTAATAGCATTGTGTTAAGAAAATATTAAGATGTAATTTTATTGCAAACTTCAGTTTGTTACAGAGAAATCTGATAATTGATCACAATTTTCCATAAAGACTATCCCCCCATGTCTGAAGGGGTCCTGAAGAGATAATGAGAAAACCAACACAGCTAGAATGACACATACATTCACAGAAAAAAATAAGGGAGGTCACATGTAATGACTTTTTTTTTAATTAAAACTTACATTTTTTTGAGAATTTCATGCATGATTTCCACCATTTCTACCTCTCCATCTCCCCGTCCAATTCTTTCCATGTCCTCCACTTTCTCTCAAATTCATGATCTCTTTACTTACTCTTACATGCATATGTAAACATACATTATATATGTACATTTATGTGTATATGTACGTACATGCGTATTGGGATTGACTGTTCTATCAGGGAGCTTGTCCCTTGACAAAACTGATTCTCTTTCTCTCTCAGCAGCCATTGATCGCATCTAGCTCCTCCTCTAGGAGTGAAACCTTTTGAAATTTCCCCCATCTGTGTCGGCATATGGACTCATTTTGTCATTGTGCAGGCAAATGGAGTTACAACACATGGGTAATTCCTCCAGGAGCCATAGACGGTCTAACACAAATTCCAGGCAAAGGAAATTTCCCATTGAGTTGTTGGTCAGGGTAGTGTAAGAGATTCCTAAAGAAATATAGCTGTTGCCGTTGTCCTTTATTGCCTCACAAAATTTGAAGGTAAGTCCCTCTTGCTGAAGACGCTGCATGCCACTGAGGATACAGGACTTGGAGAAATGAAGGTGTAATTGACTTGAAAGAACTTTTTAAATAATCAAAATTACTAAAACTCCATAAATAAAACTGAACATCAGGATAAAAAGGAATAATGGAACACAGAACATGGAATAAAACACCCTTAAATTTTATTAAGGGATTATTGTTAATACTAGGATCCAATAAGTATTCAAATCACTTTTCTTCATATTTTGACCCTAACACGGACCTGATTAGTTGAAATATACTCCTGCTAATAGTTTATCTTTTTTTTTTCCACTGTCACTTAGATTAAAAAAAAAACACCTTTGGGGGACAGTGGTCCTCATGTATGGCTACGTTTGGAGGTACTGATATGCTTCTAACAATCTCAGTTTCCAAGTTTGCATCCATAGTTGTTATTCACCAATCTGTATCATTGCTTTTTCTGTAAGAACACATTGAACTTGGTGAAGTTTGTGTGAATTTTTTCTACCTGGTTTCTCAGAATCCCTGAATATATTCTTTGCTTTAGGTTATATTTAAAATATTGGAACATGTCTGCAGAAGAATTATCTAAAGTCAGGCACTTTACTTAAGCTTATTGTTCATCAGATGTATTCTATAGTGATGTTTTGCAATTATGTACTAATTAATAGTGGTTAACATTGGGGGAATCACTCCATTTCAGTCTGCATCACCATGGGTCCTTACCACAGTGTCACAACTATATTCACAAAGAATTTTCAAAAAGAAGCTAATTTTTTACCATGAAAATATGATTGTCATTAATTTCTTGTTTTAAAATTTTGATGATGTTTTGAAATCATATACTTATCTCTGAAAATATTTATCCTTATTGGTTTTGTTTGTGTCTTAGGGAGTTAACTAGATTATTATCAGATGGGGTGAAGCATTCAGGGGTTATTTTCATATCTTCATATCCTGTGGAAACTACGAGCATAATGATCTGTTTCTTTCATGCTTACTGGTTGGTAATGGCCTCATTTAATGTGGTTAGCCACCCAAAGCATATTGCTGACTCTGCAAATTAATTAAACACTATCAGAACACCCTCATGCACAGGTGTCTCGCTTATTTTGAAAAGTGGACAGGTGGAATAGTATATTTCAATTAAATTTCTATGTAATGTGAACACATTTCTATGGATGCTGAACTATTGATATTTCCTGAAAATAAAGGTTAAAGTATTTATTGTGACACACTGTACATCTTTTGAGGGACACAGCCATTTGAAAAAAAAATAAAAATAGTAACAATAAAAGCAGAAAATATCAAAAGACCCTACATTATCAGATCTGTGTTTTCATATACTTCTGCTCTATACTTGGTTACAGGCAGTTTGGTTAGAGATATTGAGTAAATTTTTGCCTTATTTTTAAGATACAGTAAACAGTGTTATCTGGAGTTAACTACCTGAATTCTGTGTTATGTTGTCAAACTTCAATGATGATATTAAAATAACCCATTTCATGGGTTTCAGTATGCTCTTCTACTAAGAAAACTCACATATTAGTGTCTTAAATTTTAATATCTCATAATGTCAAATTACTTACAGATAAGGTCTGAATAGAACAAACCACGTTAACCTGAAACAAAATCAACTCTTTAAAGAGGAATTCTGGGGAAAGAAATCCACACAAGGATCAAGCCACATGAAGAGATACATATGAAATATAGGTTTCTACCAGCCTAAGTGAGGCAGAGAATGCAGCCTTACCTCTTAGCCTTCAGAAAGTCTAACCCAAACAGTGATTTTTATTTTGGACTGTTAAAACCCATTTAACATTTATTTTGTCATAAACATTCAGTGAACCACACAATTTGGGGGGCATGGCATTTTGTTACTGCAGCCCTAGATAATTACAATCCTACTTCCTTTGTGGTTGCACCTTTCTAATGACAGTATTCTGAGAATACTGGTTCTAAACGCATTCTGGGCCAAAACCGCGGCCTAATATTCCTGGTCTGAATTTTATTGACTGCATGTGCAATGTAAACCAATGGCCTCTTAAAATTATTTCATAGAGTTATTTAATTTGGAGTATACAGAATAGTGTCCTTACTATCTAATCATATATCTATTTAAAAATATGACTCTAGAGTCATCTTGTTGACCTTTTATTCTCAATAAAGAAAACAAGGAAAAACAACAAATGAATGTGGAACAGAGAGAAATCCAGTAAAGCATCCAAAAAGCATGATTACTGGTTCTCAAATATACACACATCTTATTATTCCCTAATAGACAAAATACTACAGGGAAAATCCTGTTTGTTGACTGGTTTCTGCTAACATCTGTTCAATACTGTGTAAATTTCTTAATCTATTTAAATATAGATTCTTATAAGATAATACAGTATGAATAATACATATATCAAAGAATATTTTAGTGCTGTGTGAGTACATGTATGTGCACATATATGTGAATGCCAGAGGCTATAAATCAGGTATCTGCTTCAATCAATCTTTAACTTAGTTTTTCAGACAGATTTTCTCTTAGGCTGGAGCTCACTGATTGAGACTGATTTGGCTTCAAGTAACAAAGTAACACCTGTCTCTTACTCCCTGGTATGAAGATTACAGGTGCACTCCATCCTTGCCAGTTGCTTTTACATGGGTGTTGGTGAACCAAATTTAGGTTGTGATATTTGTGTTGCAAGCAGTTTAACAGAAGACTATCTCACTGGCCACCATATTGTGAAATGTTTGAGAGGTCAAGGTCAATATTTGTAAAGTTTCTGGCATTTTTTATAGAACTAAAAATAAAATTTATCGTAGACAAAGGAAGTGTCTAGTCCCAACTGGATAGCCATAAACACATACAAATAAGAGAACTACTAAATTGATTCAGTGTATTATATATGTATTAATATGTGTGTATGTTATAAATGTATGTATGTATATTTTAACAATAATAAAGAAGGGACAAGAAATTGCAAGAGACTTTATGGGGGGCATAAGTAGTTTTGGAGGGGAACTGGGAGGCAGAGACATGATGTAAATACAATACCATGTATGGAACTCTCAAAAAATGTAAAAAAACATTAAAATGTAAGAAAAAATTAACAATTTCATAAGTAATTTTTTATAACAGTCAAAGGAATGTCTACAACCTTGATATATATTTGCTTCATAACTTCATGGAAACGGCTTCATTGATACCTTGTTTCCATGCTGTGGACAGACATAACGCCATGTGCATACACTATTGATTAAATGTCACTTCTTCTTGCTCTTAAGTCCCTGCTGGCTTCAAGATGCATGCCTTTCATTTATACAGATCTTGAGTCCTGAGTTCTTTCTCAGGTGTCTGAGTAATTTAGCCTAATTCCATTTGCTTATGACACACATCGTATTGGACTTTGCCAAAATATATTGTCATTATTTGGCAGGGCATCAACAAAGTCACCCAGATTGAAACATTATTTCTTTCTTCTGAATTGTTGGCCATCATACAAACATTCACTCTACGACAAAAAGAAAAAGCTGTCATTGTCCTAGGATGCATAATACTTTACTCATGTTCACTAAAGCAGCTCTGTAAATGAGCTGAATTATAGAATACCAAAGGTTGTCAGCCTACCACATTTAATAAGTTAGAATATATTTTTAACATTTTCTACATTATTTACATAATATTACTCCAGAAAAAAAATTGCTTAATGTAGCCTCTAAGGTAATTCCATGTTCAATTTCTAAACATGAGGTCATGTTGCTTCTTCTGCATGACCTATTTTGCATTTTGCTTCACCTGACTTCAACCTTGGGATTGTTTACACATCTCTGCTCCTTGGCCATAACAAAAGGCCACATAACACAGTTATCTACTTTAAGAGGTGATAAAAATGAATAATGGAAATGAACACTTTATGTGCACTCGAAATGTGCACTTTAGGCTACTAAAAACTAGCAGAGTAAGCATGGTGATGATTTCCAGGGGAGAAATGTAGTATTATTACAGGGTCTCTTTAGTTTCTAAAAGAGCTTAACATGCAAAATACCAATATGGGAAAGATTTGTGATTGTACTGCGTAGAGGTGCGATTTGACAGTCAAAAAGAATTATCTATCAAAAAGTTTGAATTTACAATGTATTACATATCATAGCAATAAAATTTGCACACACACAACTTATGGAATGATAAGATAGAAATTCTAATGTACAGAATTTACCATTTTTAACATAGATTGGTATTTACAAATAATTTTTTCTTTATAAGTAAGAATTCTTCCTGCACATCTGTTTAGTCATTAGCTATGCAGACAAATGCTCCACTGAGCTAGATTTCAGAAATATCAAAATGAATTAGAAAAGATTAATAAGGTGGATGAGGTAAACATTGTTTTGAAATGTGGAATTAACATAAAATGCCTGGTTGAGTCTTGAGGCATAAACTACATATTTTATCCTCTTAAAATAATTCAAGGCTTATATTTCTGTCTCTCTATGATTTATTCTTTTAAAATTTCTTAGATGTATACAAGGAATTTAATTATATTTACCCTCATTCCTTCATGCCGATTCCTTTCTTTCCCAAATATATTTTCCTTCATGATTCATGGCCTATTTTTAAAAATAATATTTTTATTTATTCTTAAAACCATACATGTCTACAATGCATTTTGATTATAGCCACCAGCCACCACCTCCATTCAATTCTGCCTAATAGCCTTAGCCCATCTTCTTCCCAACTTTATTTCCTCAGATTTTTTTTTTTTTTTGAGATAAGGTCTCCCTTCAGCTCCAGCTGGCATGAAACTCACTATGAAGTCCAGGACACAGGCTGGCCTCCATCTCACAGAGATCCTCCTGCCTCTGTCTCCAGGGTGTTGGGTTTAAAGGCATAGGCCACTCTGTTGGGCTTCCTCTGCATTTTGGTTTCTTGGTTATGAATATCTTCTTGATTCCAATTAGTGCTGTCCATTTGCCCAATGGTGTGGGACCATCCACGCAGGCAATCTACCAGAGGCCATGACTCAGAAAGAGAGACTCTCTGTACTTCACCAGTCATCAACAGTTAGTTCCTCAGCCAAGGATGGGGCCTTGATGGTGGGCTCAGCTACATCTCAGCTGGAATTTTGACTGATCTGATCTGTTCTTGTGCAGGTTTTATGTTGGCATCCACAGCTTCTTTGAGTTGTATACAGCATCCAGGTCACAGGAGGTCAGTATTTCATTGCTCTCCTCACTTTCAGCTCATTCATTCTTTCTTCCTCCCTCTTCCCTGAGCCCTGGAGGGAAGTGTTTGCTATGGATGACTCATTGACAGTTAAAAACTCCCAGTTACTTATACTTGGCATTTGACTAGTT
>NW_008349989.1:3418220-3430821 GCF_000622305.1 Nannospalax galili
GTTATCTTCACATGAGTTCCAAAGTGTTTTATTATCTTCACATCAATCATGCACTATTGCACAAGGTCGGTATTGTAGCATGAAGAATTCAGGGTTGATTGAGAACATTGATGTCCTTTTCCTACCAAGAGCCACCAATTGTTAAAAGCTACTGAAGTAGAGATAGATCCTTTTGAGACCCTCCTCCTTCCATACTAGACTATTACCTGGCTTGATCTTGTGCTCATCCTTTACAGGTCGCCACACTTGTTGTGATTGCTTCCAGGTGGCATGGTGAAGGTGCTATGCAACCTGCTGTGGGAGAAAAATGAGTATCTAGTACCTAGCTCCGCGCCTCACGCCTTGGGTCAGAGCCCACCATATCCGACCATGCCATGCCCACAGTCACTGCTTGCATTTGTTCATGCCTCAGGGGCCAGTGATCTCACTCCTGGGCCATTAACGTCAGGCCATTCTGGCCTCGAGCTGCTGCATGTGGCTGTGCGTTCCCCATACCACGCACTTCCCCATGACTCGTAACTTCCATTTTCAGATGGCTCCCAGCAGCCCCTCAGTAATCCACCTTCCTCAGCAGGCCATTCCCCTTGGAAGAACTAGCCAATTGGGAGTCACTCCACCCCTTTCTTCCCCACTTACAATCTTCCCCTCCAACTTCCGCTAAGGTCCCTGAGCATTGGAGGGGGTGACAGATGTAGGGCGATCTCTCTTTCATCATGGTGAGATAGTGGCTTCTTGCGCCTCCCCATTAGCTGTCATTACGCCATGGCCACTGATCTATCTCAGTGGTGTTTCTTCTACTATAAAGACAAATGGAGGGAAGTAGACATATTTAAGCAAACATGAATGTAAATACAGATGCTTAGAAGATATCCCAATAGGTGTACTATATTCATTAAACAGTATGTTCATGATGGCTTCTCCACTAGTGCCTGTAGCCTTTCTCGACACAAGGCGTTGGCCTGGTCTACAGCACCAGATGTGGATTCCACCCCTAGGAGCAGGCCTTATCCAATTAGAAATTTGTCAGTTGTATTATTGCACTTGGAATTATTGCTTGGCATGTCCATAGTGTGCAGCATGCAGGATCCATCATTGAGTAGAGTTACAGGGGATCCTTTTTCCCTGACCATCTTCATATCACCTTCTGGCAAGATGCATGTCATCCATCCAGTGGCACAGAGTTTTTCGGCTTAGTCTCAGTTCCATCTTCTCTTTTCTTGCACTCACAATATGCAGTGTCCTCAGCAACATGGCCTTAAGAACCTTTCTAGTGTACAGCTGACATTAATGGCAATAGCCTTGGTGAATTGGAGGATCTCTAGGATCTCTCTCTGACCAACAGTTCATAGGGGGGCAACCCCCCCCCTGCCCTGGTACTGTATATTTTCTTAGCATATAGTTTCTTAACGTACAATTTGGGAGTCTCTTTACTCATTTTTCCCAACCTACATAAAACTCCAATGAATCTTACAGCTATAGTTGGCCTTTCCTTCTTCAGATATCTTTCAAATGGGTTTTACATCTGTAAAACACTTGAAAGAACATTAACATTATATATTAAATAAATCATAGACAAGGTCTCACACAGCATGGAAAGGTTTTGTCCATTTGTTTTAACTCTTTTCTCCATAGATCTTTGTTAAGTACTATAGCATGGATATGAGGCATTTATTTGGTTAGCTCTTCATCATTTTTAGTTATCCCTTTTGATTCTTTTATTCTTGATACACTTACAGATATTGGCTCCAGTTGCCTGATGCTGCACTGAGCTAAGGAGGCAAGGGACTTCTTCTGTCCCTGCTGCAATTGTTGTTTCTATGAGTCAGGCAAACCCTGGATCTACCTCCTGACTGTAGTCATATCTGTCAGCTTCCCATTGGCCACACCAGATTGCTGGGGGGAGCACTGTGGGGAAACCTGCTTCCATGCCTTTATCAGAAGAGAAACGCATCTTATTTAATCCTTGGTGATTCTTAACCACCCCTTGTACAGTTTTTATTCTTGGAATGTCTTTTGTAAACTGTTCTGGTTTTAAAGCCTTCCAGAAATGCTTTAGCACTGAATTTGGTTTTCTATCAATTTTTTCTCTGGGAATTTTGGCTTGACATAAGACTTGCCACATTTGTCTTTGAATAAACTAAGTGGATCATTTCTTCAATCTGTTCTTTTTTTATCTCTTATAGGGTGTTCTGTTATTTTACAGATATGTTTTACATGCTGGTCAGAATCATTTAGATTTGCCAAAGCCTCTCTCACATTACAAAGATCCTGTCCCATCAAAGGGCTTAGTAAAACCATTAACACCCCATACCGTTCTCGAGGTGCCGGTTTAATTAAGCTTTCTTTCATATCTCTGCTGAATACAGTCTTATCTGGCCCAGTGAACTGGACATCATATATTGTGTTTCTCATACCTAGTTCTCTCAGTAATGCCTACCCCTCCTTTATAGTCCTCCAGCTCCTGCTAATCATGTTAATTTCCCTTGGTGACAACCATGTATTTTTAATGCCTTCAAGCAGCCACCCCATTAAGGACTGCTCCCCCCTGCATTGGCCTAGGTTGAACAGCCTATATCGCAAGGACAGACGGGTGGTTATTAACCTTAGCTGTGAAGCTTCTGAAGGACTTAGACTGACGTCGTTTGCTCCCATGTCCCATACTCTTGTAAGCCACATGGCCAAGGGCTCTCTGCTTGCTTGCTTATAAGTTTTTCCTAGTTTTAACAGTGTTAGCATGGAATATTTCATAGCTACAGCACAGTTAGCTTTCTTTTCCCCTTTTTTACTATTATTTGTCTTTTCCTGTGAGTCCTTGGACCCTTCACAAGTCAAAGTGTCCCGCCTTTTTTCTCTCTTTACCTCTGCAACTGGGTCTCCCAATTCAGCCTTTTCAGCTTTCCCTGCCTGCGGCACATCCTTTATGATACAAAGTGGCCATGCTCTCTCTCTGGGTACTCCATTTGTATCCAGAGCAGGTAAAAGATTTTCTAGCCTTTGGTAACATTTAACAAACCTTCACATACCTGCAACATATCTCCATATTTACAACAGAGCTGTGGCCCACACTACTGTGTTGCTGGCCTATTTTTAGTTACAGATTTTATAATCCATTGTATAACCCATATGACTATCCCTAACCCGATTAAGCATATGGGTTTTGATAGGCTTCTCTCCTTGATTTGGGATTCAGAGCCCAGCTGACCCACCACAGGGGCAGTGGGAACAGCATAGCTTTCTGAAACCCACATCCGTACCAATGCTGTGGTTCCTTTATCTGGCTAGACTACACCAGTTTTGTCACCCAAGTTCCCTCTGGGTCTCCTGCACTATCAAGCAAACCGTATAACATATCTTTATGTGCATTTATTAACTTACAAAGGAATGAGTACCCAGTGCCTAACCCTGTGGCTCAGAGCCTGCCATATCAGACCGCACCATGCCTGTAGTCAATTTTAGCAATCACTCAAGCCTCCAGGGCCAGCAATCTCTCCCCAGGCCCATAAGAGTCAGGGCATTCTTTCCTTGAGCTGCTGTATGGTTGTGTGCCCCACATCATGCATGGTACCATCCTAAGAGGGCTCCCAGCAGCCTCTCTGTAGTCCAGACTCTGTGACAGGCCCTGCCCCTTGGAGGAAATAGCCAATTGGGAGACAATGTCCTAAATAGACAGACTTTTACATAATGAAAATCACTTAAAATTTAATTATCCACATGGATCAAGTGAATATACACGTGAAATTTTGTCTTGAATCTTAGGAAAATAGTAATCATCTTAGCAGTTGACTTTTGGGACAGGAGATGCATAAAACAGAATGGACTTGTCAGAAAGAATCTCTTAAATTCCTCATATTCTATTTTGGGAGAAAGGTGAATTTTCTTTAATTTCAGGAGTTCATAAGGAGGCAACACATGCAACACACATACACACACACGGACACATGCACACATGGACACATGCACACAAAACAGAAAGGAAACAGACACATTCATTTTGCATCCATCAGTGTTTTATTTATAATTCTGAAACACCTGGAAACACCACTGTTTCAATCTAAGATTCCCTACAAATGAGAAATCTGGGTTAATTCCACAGCAAGTACTTAGAGTAAATGTTTTATATTTTTATTTATTTATTTAGTATTTTATTTTTTTATTTTATATGTATGAGTAAATTTCCCGCATGTCTGTAAGTGCACCTGTGTCAAAAATGCCCACTATATATTTATATTTTTTGTGTAGTAACAACCATTTTATATAGAGGACTTGAACATCTTTAACTGAAACTATTTGTTTTTTGAGCACACACTCTACCATTATGAAATCATTTCTAGATGGATGCCACAGGCCCACTATGTACACATTGGAAAAGTTTTCCTGCTGATAAAGGTAGATTAAATATATCTTCCATAGTGCAGATGGTGACACTCTAAATGGGTTGATTTGAAAAACCTCAGGAAAAAATGCATGCAAATTAGTGCCTCAATGTAGAATTTAATCAGGGCTTGTTAGTGATTGATAGTCATGTATAGCCCTGGTACTTGGTAGATTGAGACAGGAAGATAGCCTGAGCATTTTGAAGAAGAGCACATATTTAAACACAAGCAAGTGAACAAATGGGGGCTGGAGAGATGTCACAGTTGTTAAGAGTATTAGCTGTTTTTGCAGAGGACCTGGGTTGGAGTCCCAGCACCCAAGTAGCAATATGGATATTTCAAATAATTTCAAGTTGTTACCACAGTATACTAAAATTACTAAATTTTCCACACCAAGCTAAAAGGGAAACCTGGACTTGATAGCTTACATCTGTAATATGAAAATCTAGAAAGCAGGAGCAGAAACAGTGCTTCAGATTCAAGGTTAGGAGAACCAGAAAACATGATCATGTTGTGCCCACATTGTGTTCTAACACAGTCAAATAACAAGGTCAAGTTAACAGTGACTTTATACTCTACTCACCACTTCGAAACAATGAAATCTAGTCCGGGTGGGGTGGCACACCCCTTTAATCCCAGCACTTGGGAGGCAGAGGCAATAAAATATTAAACTCTATTCCTAAGGATGATTGTAATTCAAAAAAGGGAAATGATATAAATTTGAAAATTAGAGGTTTTTTTTTTTTTTTTTTTTTTTTTTTTTTTTTTTTTTTTTTTTTATTCTGATTGCAGTCTTTAGATATTTTCATTCCTAATGCACCTAGCACAATGTCTGGAACATGTTCAATATTGGAAATATATTTACTAAATCTTTTCAGAAAATTGAAATGGTTTCTTGGAGGCAGCCGATGTAAATCTATTTTGTGCTTATAAGAAAAATAAGGAACTGTCTTCACTATTTGAAAATTGTATTCGATGGTAACAGGGACAGGTTGAAACCAAGTTGGACAGAATGAACTTTGTCAATAAATCAGAGATCTTAATGTGTATATCCCAGGTTTCTGATATTTCTCTACCACCCCTATGAATGTCATTTTTAACTCTAGCTTTTCAATCCAAATATGGGAAATCTCTTTGAATTTGATGAGTTTTCTTTACAGAATAATTGTCTATTGCTTTAGGAATGTTACCTATAATGCTTTGTTGCTTTTCCTTTCCTTCCTTCCTCCTCCATAAATGGAAAAGCTTTTATTATGATCATGGTTCATATAGCAAAGAAGTTGAACATCTGATTCTATATTTTTCTTGGGAGGCTGAAGGTAGAGGTAAATTGGCGGTATATAATTCTCCATGATCAATAAGATAAAAACTAAAAATAGATTTGTTATAGGAAGTAAATTTAGTAGCTGATAAATAGATAAATTTTTGAGCAACTTGATTTAGAAAAAAAAATCTCTACTTCAACAAGAAAAAAATTGAACAGTGTGAGATTATGGAAGGTTTTATGTTAAACTATAAATGAAATCATGAAGGTCATTGTTTATGTAGAAATTAAATACTTCAGAATTCTGATAATTACTCAATGTCATATTGAACATATGATTAAAAGAAAAGGCACAGCTGGTGCACGGACTAATTTTTTTTTGAGACAGGTTCTTCCTGTAGCCCCAGCTATCCTGGAACTAGCTATGTAGACCAGGCTGGCCTTAACTAATTTCTTACACAACTCAGTTTCATTTTAATTTTACCCTTGATCACAAGCCCTGGTGATTCTCCATTCTGGTGCTTCTTTGTGGGATCTTATGTTCACTTTATGGTTTGTTTTAATTTTCTTTTTTGTTTTTGAATGTTGATTGTCAAAATCAGGAACTTATGTATATAATGGAAGCGCTCAGCCATTGAGAAACATCCCAAGCTCTCTACTTCCTAAATTAGAAAAATGTTTTGATTAGACTAAAGCCTAAACAAATTAGTAAGAACACAGGAATTTGTGTGGCTGATCATGTTTGATAGCAAGTAAGCAATTATATTCACGTCCTTTCATTTTTTTCTTTTCATTTTTTATAAACTTTAACTATATTCTTGTAATTCTAAAATGATGAACCTTTTGTCTTCTATAGAATATTTGTTCATACTTTCCAAATAAAATAAAATCTTTTTAAATAGAATCTTAAAGGCTGAAACTATAAATGATAGTTCTTCATAACCGGAAGGAACAGAAATGTATGTTCAAATTAAAGGAACAGGAAATGGTATATAAACATATGTCTGAGTAAAGTGAAGATGCAAAACTTCTTTAAATTTGTGCATGACTAACTTCAGATTCTGAATTTTATTTCAAAAATAAGGTATAATTATCCACTTGAAAAATATATTTGACTGTATATCAAATAAATGACCTGCCCAATGAAAGAGAAAACAATTACCCTAAAAACAATGATTCAGTGACTCTGACTGACATCACCCATCTGATTTCAAATGCTTTGGTACACCATAGCATACTGTGGGTGGTGACTTATCTGAAGACTCTACATTCTTCTCTACATTTTTATTTTGGAATAATTTCAAATATAAAAACATCTAATGTTGATTAATGCTGTAAATATGACAGGTATGTCAATGATAAAGGCTTATGTCTATCCTCAAAGAAGATTGAGATTACAATCATTATCAGATGAGATGAAATAAGAGAGACACTTCAGTGTTTTATTATTCAGACAAATCGCTCTTCCAAAGCATGCTTTAAATGAGATCAGCTCCTACTGAATAATTTTAATAAGTGATAGGAGGTAAAAATTTGGCACATCTACAATTCAACCTCAAACACAAGGCTCACAGAACATAGAACAAGAGGTAAAGAGGACACTAATGCATCTCTTAATTTTCATCAATGAAGTTTCTTCATGCAATAGAGGGCCAGGAACACAAAAGGTCACAAATGGCCAAAGCAAAGAGAGTAAGAGTCTGAAGAGTGTGGCCCTTGGACAGGATTCCTATATTAAACCCCACCCACCCAGAGCTCAGGGACCATTGTGGAAGAGGATGCAGAAAGATTGTAAGATCCAAGAAAGAGGTGAATGACCATACGGACATGGGATTCTACAGACTCCTTGTACCAGGCACATATCAAGCTATAGCAATGGTGTGAATATACAAAAATCCCATGTAAACTCATGCAAGACAAAAACCCAGCATAGAATTGTGAAAATGGGCATCAAAGAATTATCTTAGTCAAAGAATTATTAGCAACAGATTACTGCTGGGTTAGGAAGAGTTTATCATCTTAATTTGAGGAACTCATGATAGGTGACTAGACTTCAAGTGGATGAACATGCACTGAAGGTGTCGTAGACACTGATTTGACATGATAGGGCTTTACACAAATGACAGAATGTATGAATTCCAGTGCATGGGTGGGGCTATAGGAAGGTGCCAGTGGGGAAGGGGGTACAATGATGGGTAATATTGATTAGGATGTTCTGTATAAAATACAAAAAAATTCAATAAAAAATGTATCAAAAAATGTTCACTTACTTTAGCAAAACAAATATACCTGTCTTTAAAGGTATTTTATACATACCTACAAGAAAGACTGAAAATTTTAAGTCAGAAACTTAACATATCTCTTTTGAGATTAAAAACAGTAGATGTATGTAGATCTTAGAGAAATACTTTTTAATAAAGAAAAATAATTCTTAATATTCACTGATAATTAGAAAAGAGCATTTGTCGACCTTCTTCCCACAGGAACACATGTTATATTGGTTCTTCAATATCTGAGACGTTATCTTGATGCCAGTTGACATTTCCCAAAGTCTAGAGGCTTCCCTCATGGATTACAGAAGCATCTTTATAATTTACATAGAAAGAAGGCAGGTTCTACATTCTTTCACACACTCACATCATCTGGAATTTCTTGCCGTATGTCTTCCTGTAAGCTACATCCAAACACGGGACCGCCTCAGCATTATCTTCAATAATTTCTGCTAACAAGTCTTAATTTATGATGAGTTGCTCAAAACAGTTTCTAGAGGTTGCACATTCCAGGCATGTGCATACAGACTTCATGGTTGAGGTTTTAATTGTCTGTCTTATGTACAAGGCCAAATGGGACCACACCTCTGCTTTTCTGAATTAGGTTTTATCATAATTCCGTCAGGCCCAGTCATTTAGTCATTGGATATCATGTTATCTACCCTGCATTGCTTTGTGCTAAGTAGGTCCTGCAGAGAAAACTGTGTGGGCCAGATGCCACAAAAATATTGGAGTGCAATAATTTTTAGAAAATGTCCTCTGGTTGCAACTTTAATACCTCTAAAAACGACATTTATATCACCCACTCTAAAGCTGAGGGAGCACTGCAGAGAGGGAGTGCAGAGAATGTAAGAGCAAACAGGAGAGGTGTGACAATGCTATTCTAAGTATAACACAGTATTGCAAATGTTTTTCCACAACAGCTGCCCTTCCATGCCAGCTGCACTGGGCATGCACAAGACTGGGTCCTTCAACAGTCAGCCAGGGAAGCTCTCCTGCTGACCTACTCTTCCCTGCTGAACTATTGGAAATGTGCCTTTTGGGAGACCCATGGCCACTGATACACACAGTGAGCCCATTATTTTCCAGTGGCTATTACCAAACCTGTGGTCACACATATGGTTAAAATCAATGAATGGGCAACAAAACAAAATGTGAAGGCAGGAATGTAGAGGGGTACCTGTGGGGAGGAAGAGGGGATAACGGGAGCAGGAGGAAGACAAGAGAAGATAAGGGATAGGTGTAATAAGGTATAATATATACATTGTGTGTATCTGTCAAGTAACAAATTTAGTCAATAAAAATAACACACACACACACACACACACACACACAAATGCACAAGTTGATAAATATAAGCATAAAACATTTAGGTAACAGGGATTTATCAGAAATTTAAATTAATATGTTATAAATATAGACATAATTTTTCCAATGCAAGTTTTCCTCATATCATACTAATTAACTCAGAATTAATATCAGCAGTGTTCTTTTTCTTGCAGATTGTATGAGTGACAAAATTCATTGCTCTATTTAAATAAATTACAATTTGAAAAGAGAAATAAGATGAATGCAAATTTCTTTCAATGAAAATTGTTTATTCTAAATAGGCTCAAGTAGGTAGTATTAACACCATCAGATCCTAAAACACTGAAATAATCTAATACACCTCTTGAGAAAACATCTACCCAAATAATAAGAATATAACCAACAAACTCATGAAATTAAATTCTACTTTTTTATATTACACTGTGAAAGTTCTCCTCATAATCCATAATATAATCCTTTAGAATAGTTTCTTAAGATTTTCATATTATAAATGTTCTCACAAATTAATCATTATAATAATCCATTTAAGAATATTGTGCATATTTGCTTCACTGAAATAATATCCAATTTATAAAGAATAAAATCTCTGAATATGTTGCAAAATACATTCTCATTATTCAGCAGCACAGAATGTGAATTATTTATTTTAATAGTATTCAAAGGATTTTATAAACTCCAGCTTATATTTATCATTCTGTCTTTGATAAATAGTTATGTGAGCATGGAATGGCCCAAGAAATTAGTTCACCGATTCATGTAAAATATTGAAGTCTCATTTCAATAATATTTAATGATGAATTGTTCCCTTTCTCACTCTATTTCATGAATGTAAACCTCATTATGTTTTAATGGAATTTTAAATGATCTGAAATGAAACAATTGTCTAATTCCTAAGAGTATTGCTAAATTAAGTCAATGAGAGCTTATCTTTACAAATTCTTTTACACAACTCTCTTATTTTTGTTAGCATAACATCTCAAAGGAAAGACAAAGCATGACCATGGAATGGAGGCTGGATGCAAGTAGGAAAGGAGTACATGGAAGGCAGGGGACAAGAAAGTATTATGCGGGAGTGTAATCAAGATGTTATATACATGTAGGAAAATGCTATATTGAGGCCTATTTATATGAACAATTAATATAAAATAATAAAACTCTGAAAGTGATAAACTCTATTTTTTATTGACATTTGAACCATTTTGTAACCCAAAATAATTGGTTTTTAGGCTTCTGTTTATACTTTTTTTTTTTTAGTATCATTGCCATTGTAAATAAATTATTGAGAATTTTCAGGCACAAAAACAAATCATCCTGTAAAACAAGAGTAGTGTGTATCCAAAATACAACAATATTTTCCAAAATCTATAAATCAATAAATAACCATTCTAAAACAGCAAAGATTTCCCAGACTGGTTTACACTAATGGCACATTAAACTGACCAGTACATATTTGAAATGTCTGAGGTATATATAAGTATTTCACAGGCTCATGAAATTAATATTGGTGAATGTAGAAAATTTAATAACTAATGTATCCAAAATACAACAATATTTTCCAAAATCTATAAATCAATAAATAACCATTCTAAAACAGCAAAGATTTCCCAGACTGGTTTACACTAATGGCACATTAAACTGACCAGTACATATTTGAAATGTCTGAGGTATATATAAGTATTTCACAGGCTCATGAAATTAATATTGGTGAATGTAGAAAATTTAATAACTAATTCATTTATGTGACATATGATTTTAAGAAAATGAATTACTATAGAATATAAATTTTAATGCTATTTATGTACAAGTATGAGAAATAACCCATACACACAGAGAAAAGGTTATATTATATATTAACTATATAACAGTAATATTCATAATCATGTAACTTTGGTAATTTGAATATTTAATGCCATCATCAAATCTGGGAAATAATTTTCAAGATTTGCATTTTTTATCTTCATAAAAATTTGTAATTTAAATCTATGATTATTTAATAGTCAAAACTACATGAACATTGACAAGTAAACATTTCTTGGTATGTCTGCTGTGGTAATACCAATGTGTTGGCACAAATGCCAGAAAAGTGATCCTTTCATTACTTTCTGATAAAGATGCAGAACCAAAATTTTCAGTCAAGATCCATGGTTCATCTTTCACATGCAGTAATTAGTATGGTTGTCATAATGGGCAGGAAGAGATCTCCAAAACTGAATAAGAATATTTTTCCCATAAAAATATTATGATCATATTAGTTACATAGAGATCATAAAAGTTCCATCATAATTTGAAATGGTCATCTACTCGATGAAATCAGTTTAATTTTATTTGGCCTTCTAAGCATGTGTGCTGTTTATACAAAGGTAAAACATGTAAGAGGGGCTAAATGGTTTATTTAATTCATATGATTTCCAGATTTTATGGCTCAAGTAGTGACATAAATTTCAAGATATGCATGCGGAGGGGTAGATATATCCAATTTTAAAATAAAATTTAATTATCAAGAATGTATACATCAAAAATTAAAATGTGGCTATAAGACACTGTGCATTGACTTGTTTGCTTGCAGAGTCTGGCCTGCGAGGGCCTGCCAGGTCCTCTGCTCATACTGCAGTACCTCCTCTTATGGTGGTGACTTCCTTGCATACTTGGATCAGCATTGTTCACTCTCTTTGATGCAAATTATAAGCTATCTCTCAAAGGTACAAGCGAAATAATAAGCAATTGATTGGCCTAATCTAAATTTTTATGAAGGATTTCCTCCTAAACTAGGAAACAAATAGCAAAATCAAAGGAAATAAACTGGTACCCGAGTCAATGACAGAAACAGCTGCAGCAAAAATGGTAATAAGAGAGAGCATAATTGAAACAGATGTTTCAAAATGCGCAGTTTAAAATGGTATACAAACATTGACGCAAAGTAAATTTTAAATAAAATGGAATGTATTGACTGTATAATTAAAACTAAGAAGAAGCCAAAATAATCTTGATGGAAATCAAATTAGAATGATGATTAAAATTTGACTATGTCTAGACAAAAAAGTATGACATAAAGGATTGCTTTAAAAAAAATCTTTAGTTCTTTTTAAAGACATGTACAGCTAGTATTTTTGATGGACACGTAAATCCCCTTTATCAGGAGTACTAAGATGAAGAGTTTGTAGTCATCTTGTGTTATCTAGTGAGAACTTGTTAATTAATAATTAGTAAATAGGACGGGCATGGTGGCGCATGCCTTTAATCCCAGCACTCGGGAGGTAGAGGCAGGCGGATCTCTGTGAGTTCCAGGCCAGCCTGGTCTCCATAGTCAATCCAGCACAGCTGGGGCTATAGGGAGACCCTGTATCAAAAAGACCAAAAAAAAAAAA
>NW_008349989.1:3430872-3441470 GCF_000622305.1 Nannospalax galili
TAAATAAAATCTTTTTAAACATTTTTGAGAATGATACAATTCAGAGAAAATAAATATTCTCGAAACATGCCTCCACAATGTAAATACAGTTCAATATACTATATATCAAATATCAAAAGGAACTTTTTAAAACTTTATTATGAACTCTTTCAGGGAAAAACATTTAAATGTATAATATGAATTTAAATTTAATTTTCTTTGTGTAAATAACAATGCTTCTTTCATTTTTTACATTTTAAAGAATTGTTACATTTCTTCATTGAGCCTGTATGTATGTGTAGGGGCATTCCACAGTGGAGGTCACAGGACAACAACTTTTGGGATCAGTTCTCTCAATTCATTATGTGGAACCTGGGGATTTGACTCAGGTCATTAGACTTGGGGGCAGGTGACTACCACTAAACCATCTGATCTGACCTCAACCCTGGACTCTCAGATTAAAAATTTGATACTTCACCAACTGAGCTCTCAGTGCATTGTCTACATAGTCATAAATTTGTATCTTTATATTTATAAATATATGTATGTTTATGCAACAATAAAAAAAGGAAAGATACTGAGGGAGTGAGGGAGCATGGGAGGAGTTGGAGAGCAACTGGGAAAGACGGAAATAATGTAAATATAATATTCATGTGTGTGATCAATAAAAAATGAAATTAAAAAATATGAAGTTCATGAAATGAGGTGTGGTGGTTAGGGGAGTGTAGATAGGGTAGAAGGTCTAAATATGGTCAAATTATATTGCATGAAATTTTCAGAAATTCAACTACAAAGCATAAAAAGTAAATAAAAATAAAATATAAGCTGTCAACAATAAATGAAATAAAACAGAAATCACCTTTTTCATGGTATATTTAAGGACTATAAGCAGATTATCATTAAGAAGTCCTATATATTAATTTAATTGCAAATATATGTAGTGTGGTAAATATTACATTGCTCATGATCATTAAATCCATAATGCTGTGAGTTCTCTTGTTCCAAACTGTACAAAGGTGATGATAGGCCTATGTGTTTAATGACATAGTGAATTCCAATAAAATGAGGGAATCTAAGTATTTTATAATAAGGCATAAGCAAACGTGCCTTCTGTATTACAGAGTCTTTTTTTCTGCCTGCGAGGCACAATGCCATTCAGTGTTCTTTGAAGACTGTCCACACAGCACAAAGTTCATTCATTTGTCTCTAAAATATACAGTAATACAAGAGGCGTACTGTACTTTTCCCAATTCAAGATTTTTTTTTTTCACAGTGAAACTGGTTATTTTCTCTGTGAAATTCAGTTTTGTTTATTAGATTGTTTCTGGAAGGTCTATCACCTTTCTGACCTTTCTCTACTTTATTGCTTATCACCACTTCATAGCTTGACTTTTCCACTGCAAATGTCAACATTTTCTGCAATGGTCCTGCATATAAGAATTGTCAAAAGAATAGGCAAAGTGTAACTTTCATGTACTCAGGCTGAAAATAATGGATTTTGATGAGGTAACCCTAGCATTTCTGATCACTTAGGAAGGTAGAAGTCTGTAGTTGACAATTCTAAGCAGTAAGAGAAAAAAAGTAAACAAATGTAAAAATGCCATCCCAAGAAATGGGATGGGCATGTTTTGACCCACAACCGCAAAGAAAAAGGAATGGACCCTTACTTTGGACAAAGAATTATAGCTCACTGACATTCTAATGAGATATGATTTCTCTTGCACCCAGCTCAGATGCTTTGTGTAAGATGGTAAGATAGATGGGGTTTTTCATTTGCTAATACATAACATGAAGTCAGGGGTGGGTTTCGGGGGTTGTAAGGTGAGGGTGGAGATGGGGCAGGGCGTCTGAATATAATCAAAATACATTATGCGAAATACTTTAATCAATAAAAGTTTTTGAAAAGGGGAAAGAAACACAGGTATGTCTGCCTGGAGTGGGACAAGTGAGCACAAAAGAGCAGAAACGGTTGTAAAGGCAAAAGAAAGACTTCTGTCATCTTCAGATTCAGATATGATAATGAATGGCCATCAGTGGGCCTATATATACATATATACATACATATTATATATATATATATAAACTTTTTGAGACAGGGTCTCCCTGTAGCCCCAGCTGTCCTGGAACTCACTATGTAGACCAGGCTGGCCTTGAATTCACAGAGATCCGCCTGCTTTTGCCTCCCAAGTGCTGGGACTACAGGCGTGCGCCACCACGTCCGGTTCTAGTTTAGTCTTATACATGGCTGTGCAAGTGTACCCACTCTATGTCCAGAGGGGTGCCTCACTTTTGTAGGAAGAGCCTCATTTGAAGGTTTCTTCCCACACAAATGCTGATCAATTCTGCCTATTAGATGGGGAATTCATATGAAGGTATCTAGAAAAACATACATGTGGTGTACTAGTGTGACTGCCTCAATACATTCAAAATCTAGTTATCATATATTTTTTAATTATTAATTAATCTTGATTTTTATGTGTATGAATGTTTGTACTGCATGCATGTAAGTGAACCATGTGTGTGCCCTGCCTGTGGAGGCCAGAAGAGTTTGTGAGATCCCTTGGAACTAGAAATATGGCTTGTTGCTGCCCACCATGTGTGTTCTGGGAACTTAACCCAGGTTCTGTGAAAGAGCAGCTGGTGCTCTTAACCACCGAGGCATCTCTCCAGCCCCTGGTTCTTGTGTTTTATCAGCAAAATCTGGAGATCTAAGGCAAAGTCGAGGTGCCTTTTATGACAAATCATGTTATCATTTCTGTTGTGTTTATAAGCTAAGAGAAAATGGATCCTAGAATCCAATTCTCAGTGGAAAGAATATTAAAGCCATGGTATAAAAATAACTATTAATACCTTTGCATTTTTTTCTGAGTAAAAAATTACAAAGAATAAATGGAAGTAGATGTTTTAATATGCAAACAAATGAATATCAAACAACAGTCACAAATGACCACAATTTCTATGCTTCTCATTTCTTATCAGATAATCTTAAATACTATTTATAAATGCCTTCTTCATAAAGCATAAGATATACCAGTGACTGTACTAAGAAACTGGGATATTTAGTGTGTTAGATTTTATTTTTGATACAGGCAAGTTTTTAATTGACCAACTTCATATAGTCAGGTAGCTTTCAATAAATATATCTAAGTTTGTAGCCCATGCAATAGATTTGGCTCTACCATGATGTGCACTATATAGATGAATGCTGGTCAAGGACTTAGTCTGATGTGAAAGGAAGATGTTATCAAGAGCACAAATCACCTCTTTTATCTAACAGTACTCTACTGTATTTATTTTTCTCTTTCAGTAGCATTTAAATAAGAAGCATAGCTATTTTCCATAAGTCATAGTACCACTTGTCTGTCCTCACGTGTTCCTCCTAAAGTCTTTATTCTTTAAGGTTTAGGACTGACCACTATTCACAGGTCAGTAAATGTGTACCTGTCTCTCTTTCCAAGAAGTAATATCATCCAAGAACATTGTTAGAACTGTTGAACACAGGAATGATCTAGCTTTATGTGTGTAATAATATAGTTTTTTAAATCTTTTTTTTAACTTTTAAAAAACTTTGAGAATTTCATACACGCATATAAGATGTTTTGATCAAATCCATGCCCACTCCCTCCTCCCCTCCAACACCTCCCATATCTCCCCATCACTTTTTTCTGGCTTCTCTTTCTTTCTTTCTTTCTTTCTTTCTTTCTTTCTCTATTTCTTTTTTTCTTTCGTTCATTGGTTCTTTCTTCTTTCTTTCTTTCATTCTTTCTTTCTTCATTCTTTCCTTCCTTCCTTTCTCTTTCTTTCAATTTCTCTCTCTCTTTCTTTCATTTATTAAATGGGGCTTTTTACTACTCTAACATTCCCCCCTCTGAAGAAGTAACCCTAAAATCTTTTAGGGATTAGATAAAAGGGGTTAGATAAGACATTTTTGGCCTTTGTAACATAGTATGTTGCTAAGAGGCCCAAGAACATTTTGACTTACAGCTGAAAAACTTGTTACTTTTCTTTGGGGTCTTTTTATCCTAATTGCCTAGCCAACTCCTACCTTGTATTCTTATCACACCATCCTCTGAAGAGGTAACCCAAATTGAAGATAGAGAATCAGAATGCAGATCTCTCTGGCTTCCTCCCCTCCACGCTGAACAAGGACACAGGGTGAGGCAATTGTGGTACCCCTCCAGTAGGTCTATCTAAAAGACTTCAAAATTGCATGACTGTTATCTGTAGGGAGAAAAGAAAGTCCTTGAATGGTGAATAGGGTATGTGAAGGAGAAGTAAAGGCAAGAGTAATTAACAAGTTCTAGACAGTGAAGCAGAAAAAAGTCTAAACAGAGAAAATTTCAAATGTTCATATCAGTGTCCACTTGGATATCTTGACAAGAGCTTCCAAAAGCATCCGTCTATTGGGTTCCTCCTCATAATACTACCCTTCAAGTCTGTGTAAAATCAGACTCTAGAAAAGACAAATAAATAATGATTATATATTTGTGTTTATATGCAAAAATGCATGTGTGTATACATATACATTCATATATAACAAAAGTATATGAAAATCTGTATATGAAAGCAAGTTTGACAGTTTTAAAAGAGGATGTAGTGAAATTATCAAATATTTAAAGTGGATTTTAAACATTAGCAGAAATGAGGTTTATCAGTTGTGTCAGTTTATAAAATATACTGTCATTTTTTCACATCATTATTATTAATTTACTATGATCAAATAATTGATAAATAGTAGAAGACATTCACTTATGATTTTTCATGTTCTTGACAGAATACCATGAAATCAATAAGTCTATAGATCTTCTAGGAATATGAGGTTTCTTCTGTTATACTTATTTGGTCAAAATATTATAATTTGCCAGCTTTTGTTGGGACTTGCTCCTGTACTGTTAACCATCACTTTGTGGATCAGGAAATTAGCGGAAGATTTCTTGCTATTGTTGAGAACTGGTACTAAAGCTATATATAGCAGGAATTATTTAGGGAATAAACATTTTGGGGACTCACTGAATATACTGTAACATTAAACACCATTAATTAACAAAAGTAAATATTCCTGAATCTTCTGTAATTTTTGTCAAAAATTCTCTAAGTATGCACTCTTCCCAACTAACATTATAAATATACTCCTCTTCCCTTTAGACAGCAAATGGTTAAAAGCACTTTGGGAAAAGGTTGGAGGAAAATTTATCTTACAAATCAAGTATAGGTATGCGAAGCTGTATTCTTCTTGGATTGTACTCAGCTGATATGCTATTCAATAATTTTGATTGTTCAGTTTTTGTATGATGAACTGCAATCCAGGTACTTGAATCTGACTTTCTATTACTAATTCAAGTCAAATATTTCTTCACCATTCCTAGATAATTTTCATTTTATGATTCAAGGAAATGTGGATACAGTAGTTAGCAATGGTGTTCATTGATTGCTATTATTGCTGGTCTTTCTTATTTAATACTATTATTCCTTTCTTAATTTTGTTGGAATCAATTGGACAATGTATATAATCTCTGGAATTAAAATAATTGTTATAAGTGTAATTGCTTAATAATAGCAATATTATTCTTGTTCTCGACATTTAGTACTAACTCTTGTCTACTATACAAATGGAATTCCATAGCCTCCACTGAGTTCAGACCAGTGTATCTAGATATAGTAACAACCATCTGTGATCTCAATATACTGACTATATAGATGGGAAGATCATGAATTTGAGACTAGCTTGAACTACACAATGAGACCTTGGCTCAAACAAAAACAAAACAAAACACTAACAACAGAAACACAAAATTAGGGTTAGGGAAGTAAATGAATGGTACATCACTTACCAAGCATGTGCAAATCCCTGGCTTTAACCTCTAGCATTGAAGGGAGCAAAAGTAAAATAATAAGGCAAAAGATAACACAGAAGTAGCCTTTAACAATGGATGGCTCAGCAACAATCATTACCGCTCATGTGTCATCCCACACTTCCTGACTTATATTCTCAGACTTCATAAAATTCAGTGCATAAGTACCCCAATAATAAGAATGTCATACAGAACTTTAAAAGTCAATTAAGATTATTGTGAGATATTTAAAGTAGTAACTAACATGTTATCTTTACAATCACTAATGAGGTAGGTCCTCAAACTAATGTGGAATTTTTATCTCTTTGGCTTTCACCAAGCAGCAATACTTATCTCTGTGTTTTATTCTTTATTCAACTATTTTTAAATTGATTGCATTTCAATATCTCAAATGTTTTAGTAGAAATATTCTCCAATATGTGATAATCAGGAGGATGAGATTAAAGTGTAGAAAGATTTTATATTTGGCTTCTTAGGAATTATTATTTCACTAATATGTAATTTACTTACAAATGTAGTTGAAAAGTATAAAGTGATAAGTATAATGATTATTTCTGACTTCATAAAATATCCTGTTAATTTCTATATTCTTCCTTGGAATCCCTCTGCCTTAAATATTTCACAGTGACCAACCTAGTACTAATATTGGAATTCCTGTTATCTCACACACAAGATGATCAAGATCAGAAGTTGTCAATAGACTACCAGAATATTGTATTAAAACTACTAAATGCTTTGTTTCAAGAACATACTAAGGATCTCTTATGCCAGGTATGGTACCTTTAGTCCCAGCAATTAGAGACAGAGGCAGGCGGATCTCTGTGTAATTGAGGGCAGCTCGGTCTGCTTAGTGCATTCCAGGCCAGCTGTGGCTAGAGGGAAACTCTGTCTCACAAAAACCAAAAAGAAAGAATCATTTTAGTATTCTGGTAGACAGCAGTATTATTTGAATCAGGAGTTAGGAACACTTTTTTAGAATAAGACTTTTTAATTGGGAAAACACTATGAATTTGTTTCTGATTTTAATTTTTATTAAATTTATGATTTTTTGCAGCTTTATTTAAAATACCCACCTTAAAATATCTAAAAATTTTTATTTCTTATGCAATATTCATCCCTTAACATATTATACACATCATATTTTGATTTCTATTAGTATAAATAGTTTATAATTGAAAATACATTACTGCAACATGTACTCCTAAACATGCTGTGGATAATTCCATTACATAGAATCATGTAGAATCACCTTTATGGGTGTAGACAGAGAAGGAGCAACCCTGGAAAGTCCTTTCCAAGTAGGTGCAACAGAGCCTCATGAATTTGCCTATGGAAACCCATCTTTTTTTTCTTAGTCTTTTGTTCATGGGATTAGCATTCAACCCACTGTCTCCTCAAATTGCATACACAGAGTGACATCAGAAATCACTTCAGGGGTTAAAATAAAATTCAGAATTGCAACCAGCACCATAAAATACAATTGTAAAGTTTCAGACTATAAATTGTACTCTCAGATCCTCCAGTTTAGTTTAATGCTAGTTAAAATTTAAAAGCCTGTACTTTACCATTTATGAAGATTATTACAGGTAAGAATTTATCTTAAAATCTTATCATGTCTCATAATCAATACTTCCCTTATATTACAATCCTGTTCTTAGAAATATATAAAATTTTTGTTTTAAATTCATATCTGCCTAAAAATTTCCCTACTAACAGGAAATGTAATGTGTAATGGACATCAACTAATATTTTGGTATGAAGTTGCCTCTTGATATCTATGGAAGATTGGCCACAGGTCTTTTGTAGATATCAAAATCCACACATGTCCAGTCGTCATATTAAATGATACAGTTTAGTTTTCCTCAGATTTTTTTATTATGTTTTTGTGATTTTCATATAAAACATCTTAATCAAACTTAGGGCCCCCTCCCTCCTCCCAGCCCCTGAAACTCCCCCCACCAGATTTGAGTTATTCTGTCTTATACTTTAAGTCGTATTCAGTCCAGCATTTGTATGCAGATGTCCCTCAGTACCATTTCATCCATTGGAGATGAGTAAGCATATCTAGTGAGGCACATTTATCTAGAGACTGATCAACAGATATCTAACTGGACTTAAAGTTCCCTCAAGGAGAAGGAACTCACAGATGGCACTGGAAATATATCCAAATACATATAACTAGAGAGGTTGTAAATTCCAGAGAAAACCCTGTGTCATATCTCTAGAAAAATGAAATTTCTTACTGTATGCTAAATATGGATCCTATATTTACAGACAAGTATACTGTGCACTACTCATCAAAGAAGTTTCTCTTTGAAACAGAAGGAGGATATTACAGAGTTCCACAACTGGTCACACACAGATAAAATGTCTGAGAGACACCCATCTAATATTTTATATTAGAAGAAAGCAAAGTTTACCATACCGTATCAGATACTTTTCTCATTGGTGTGGCAAAATACCTAACAAATGCAACTTAGGAAAGAAATATTTATTTGAGCTCACCATCTGTGAGTACAGTCCATCATGGTAGGTACTCATGAAGGCAGGAGGATGAGGTAGCTGGTCTATTGTTGGGGGAAGAAAGAAACAATGGTGCTCTTGGTAAGCTTGCTTTGTTCTTTTCATTCAGTCTAAGAACTCTAACACATGGAATGTCACCTCCCACATAAAACTGGGTTTTGTAGCCAGGCGTGGTGGTGCACACCTTTAATCCCAACACATGGGAGGCAGAGGCAAGTGGAGCTCTGTGAGTTCAAGGCCAGCCTGGTCTATGTTGGGAAACCCTGCTGTTAGGGTTGCAGTCTCTCCATGTCTGGATAGCCCTAAGGGGCTCGGCACCTGATGGAGAGACTCCCCTTTTCAGCAGGGGGCCTCCTGCTCTCTTCCTGGCTCAACTTGAAGTGCTGCCACAGATGTCTTATCTGAGACATGACCTCTGGCATAGAAACTGCCAGGTTTTTTCTGTATGATAACCAGGCACTGTCTGACATCCTGAAAGATAGAAGCCCACTGCCACATGTAAATAAAGCATACTATGAGCACCTATCAACTGAGGATTTTGCTACTGCCTCCACACTATAAATCCTCTAGTTTTTTCCCCTAATAAACAGAGCTGTATCACTGAACTTGGCTGGAGCTGTATCACTGAATTTGGCTGAGCTGTTGTCACTGCATCTGGAGCTGTGTTTCACTGCGCCTGGGACCAGCCTGTGATCATTCTTCCCAAAAGAGCAGCCTTCCGTCAACACTCACTTGCCACTCCTGCTCTCCCTGCCCTCGTGGCTAGGTGGTCAATGACCCATGAACCGAGGGGGAGCCTCCCACAGCTAGGCCGAGCCTCCTGTGGCTTGGCGCAGAGCCCGCCTGCAGCCGCCTGCAGAGCCCGCCTGCAGCTGGCAGAGCCCACCTGCACCCACCTCTGCGAAGAGAGAGAGAGAGACCCGCCGCTCGGCAGCTGGCGCCCAATGTGGGGCTCCTGGAATGCAGAGTTCGTGAGTATCCCCCTCTTCAGAGGGGCATCAGCAATCCCTTTCTCCTATGAGGAGTGGAGTGTCCATCCAATCAAGGGGACATCATGAGTATCTCTCCCACCAGGAGAGCATCAAAAATCTCTTTTTCCTTCATCTCCCATCAGGAGATTAAAAGGCAGCTTTGCCTCCCAGCTGCCCCACTCTTGGGGACGGGCAGTCTCTTCTCTCTTTTCCTCCTTTTATTTTTGGTCTAAGTCTTTGCATGGGACCATTAAAGACAAGCAACTGAGGCTTTCTGGTCAAGGCTACTCCTTGACGTAAGCTGAAGGCTCTTGAGTCCTCTTAATGGACCCCGACAGCCTGCATGGGTGTAGACAAAAGACCTCCTATCTATAAATCTTTCTAATACAAAAATCTGGTAACGCAGCAACCACTTAAAAGTCACAAGGACAGTTGCCAGTTCCTTAAATCTGCGGAAAGGCTCGCGCTGTGGACTAAATGGAATCACCTGAGATTTTGATCACAGGCATGTTCCCTTGGAAATCAGCACTTCACCCCACTTTCCTTTCCTATCTTAACGCCGCTAGAAAAAAATCCCCAAAGTTCTAAGGGATCTTCACATAAGCCTTAAAGTCAACTTCTAAAATATACTTCCCTAATTGGTCTTGTTATCTTGCCCCCCAGGGTATTCAAACCAAAGCTAAAACCAGTTAGGTGAGAATTTAAATTAACTAGCCCCTGCGGAGCACTTAAAACTTCAAGGTGGCTCATGCCATATAAACAAACAAACAAAAAATTTTAAAAGCCATTTTTTTTTCCTGTAAACCTTAAGTCTGCAGCTAGGCTTGTGTCCATCAGAGCGTTTCAATCCCCTGGTGGCAGACTGCTCCAGGAACATTAAACGCCAGACAACACTACTTTTCTTTTTATAATGGGTAATTCAGCATCACACCAGAAAAAACTCCAAATTCGCTCCCTTAAAGCCCTGCTTAAATCAAGAGGACTTAAGATCTCCCAAAAAGAAAGCTCAAAATTTTGGAATGAAGTATCTCAATTTGCACCCTGGATCCTGTCAGCAGACATTTCTGATCCAGAGGTCTGGACTAACATTGCATATCTGGCTCGTAAAAAAGAAATCCAGGAAAGACATAATTTTCCCCTTTCCTTTTTCCCCATAATAGCAGCCATCCAACAATGCTTAGGAAACCCACCTAAGATCGAGGAAAGCTTACAAGCACCAGAAAATAATAAAGGGGAGGGTTCAAACGATAAAAAAGACCCTAAAGATTTCCCA
>NW_008349989.1:3441996-3444053 GCF_000622305.1 Nannospalax galili
CCTTCACCTTGGCTGCCGCCAAGCCCTGCAGCTCCGCCACCCCCTGTGGCGCCGTGCACTACAGCCACAGAGCAACTGTGTAATCTTAGAGATGGCGGAAGTTGCCAGCCTCAGTGGTCTCAGGAACCTCAAAACCCAACGGTAGAGGCTTTTCCTGTTAAGTTACAAATAACAAGGCAACGGCCACTAGCCTGGTACCCACTCCCTGCAACAGAACTTAAAGAATTGTGCCAGGCTGTACGTGAGGATGGAATTCATGCTCCATGGACAAAATCTATACTACAAACATTTAATACTAACCTCATAACCCCCCAGGACTGGAGAGATATCTGTAGATCTACCCTCCCCAGTCCATTATTTGTACAATGGGAGGCTTTATTTAGAGATGAATGCCTGATGCATGCTAAAAGAAATGACACTCATAACCAATAGCTAAGACCACAGCAGGGACAGGATCCACCACCTGGATTCATAGATTGGAACTATGACCAGATTTTTGGCCAGGGCAACTTTTCCACAGGAATCCAGCAGGCTGTGATTCCTGCTGGCTGTTTTGAGCAGGTCCACTTATGTGAACTACAGGCCTGGGACCACCGAACCCCCTTGTCCACTGTGCCTGGAGAGACTTCTTCATTAACTTTCTTAAAACAAAAACAAGCTAAAACTCTCACAGACTTTATACTAAGAGTGCAGGCCAGTTTAGATAAAAAAAAATAACAGATCGTACAGCCAAAGCAATGCTTTTAAACAGCCTTGTCTGGAAAGGGATGACCCCTGAGCACAGAAAAGCATGCCAGGGACTAAAGAATGAACATTATGTTAAGTGGATTGTGGCCACTGATGATATTGGGACTGCCACGTACCAGGCTTCCTCCCTTACCCAAGCCCTGATAGCCACAACTCAGAACAACTCAAAATGCTTTAAATGTGGAGAAACTGGACACTGGATAAAAAATTGCCCCCAAAATAACTCAGCTGCCACTCGACTCCCTAAAACCCTCTGTCCCCAATGTAAAAAAGGCTTTCACTGGAAAAAGCTGATTGGAGATCTAAAAATGACAGAGATGGCAATCCTTTGCCACCTTTAAACTCCATCAGGGGCAGCCCTCAGCCCCGCTAAAAAGAGGGAAGCCACAGACCTTATGGGTAACCAGTATTACAGAAAATGCCCATCCAAAATTAACCATAAAAATAGACAATAAACCTTTCAAATGCCTCCTTGAGACTGGGGCTGATAGAACCATCTTAAAGCAATCTGAGGTTCCTCCACACTGGGAATTAATACCAGGACCCCAACTAGTAGGAGTAGGGGGGGCCTCCCAAGCATTTATCACTAAAAATTCCTATAAATGGGAGGACACTGATGGAGAGGTTGGAACAATAAGACCCCTACTTGCAGATATTGCAAAGACCTCAATGTAATTCTTGCTAGTGGGTCTGAAGAAAAATGCCTTAAAATAGGTCATCATATGAGGTTCTTAAAACAAAAGAACCCCCAATCCACTGTTAATTACCAGACTCCCTGCCTTGACTGGATCACCAAAGAACCAGTCTGGGTGGAACAGTGGCCATTACCCAGGGAGAAATTACTCATTTTACAACAACTTGTAGAAAAACAGTTACAGCTGGGTCACATTAGGCCCTCCAGGAGCCCATGGAACACCCCAGTCTTTGTAATAAAAAAAAAGACTGGGACATGGCAACTGCTACAAGACCTAGAGCCATAAACAAAACCATGAAAATATGGGGATCACCCCAAAGAGGCCTGCCCATTGTCTCTGCCATCCCCCTTAATACTCCCCTGTTAATCCTAGATATAAAAGACTGCTTTTTCTCCATCTGTTTACACAATAATGATTGCCAACATTTTGCCTTCTCAGTTCCAAAAATTAACAATTCTGGTCCAGCTAATCGATATGAATGGCAAGTTCTGCCACAGGGTATGGCAAATAGCCCTACAATATGCGAGGAGGCTGTTGCAAATGAACTAACACCCCTTTTAAAAGAGGGCCTACACGTTAATCATTACATGGATGACCTCTTGGTCTGGCAAGATG
>NW_008349990.1:0-209 GCF_000622305.1 Nannospalax galili
ATTTGTTAGTAGGTTGCGGGAGTAATGTGGTTCCCTCTGGTTTTCAAAACTGGCAGGCACTATTTCTCTCTCACATTGTCTCACCCCTCCATCATGGTTTTGCCACTTAAGGTACCTCCATTTCCCCACTTTCTCCCTTAATTATACTCTTCTCCTACGTTCCTACCTCTCTTGAGCTCCTTCTTTCCCTTTATCTCCTAGGTTCCTTG
>NW_008349991.1:0-529 GCF_000622305.1 Nannospalax galili
TGTCACCTGCTCCTCTGACGTGCAGATGGTCGTGTCACCTGCTCCCTCTGACATGCAGAAGGTCGTGTCACCTGCAATCTCTGTCATGCACATGGTCATGACAAGTGCCCCTCTCATGTGCAGAAGGTTGTGCCACCTGCCCCCTCTGACGTGCACTTGATCATGTCACCTGCACCCTCTGCCCTAAAGATGGTCTTGTCACCTGCCACCTCTGATGTGCAGATGGTCGTGTCACCTGCTCCCTCTGACATGCAGATGATCGTGTCACCGGCCCCCTCAGAGGAGAACATGGTCGTGTCACCTGCCACCTCTGACGTGCACTTGATCATGTCACCTGCACCCTCTGCCCTAAAGATGGTCTTGTCACCTGCCACCTCTGATGTGCAGATGGTCGTGTCACCTGCACCCTCTGCCCTAAATATGGTCTTGTCACCAGCCCTGTATGACATGCAGATGGTCCTGGCACCTGCCCCCTCAGATGTGCAGATGGTCGTGTCACATGCCCACTATGACGTGCAGATGGTTGAGG
>NW_008349992.1:0-691 GCF_000622305.1 Nannospalax galili
GACTACTGTTTGTGTTCTCATTTTTAAATTCTATAAAATGAGCTAACCTTATAGATTTGGGTTTTTTTTTTTTTAATTTTGAAACAGAGTCTTCCTGTAGCCTCAGCTGGCCTAGAACTTGCTATGTAGACCAGGTTGACCTCAAACTTAAGAGATTTGCCTGCCTTTGCCTCCCAAGTGTTGGGATTAAAGGCATGTACCACCACACCATCCTCCTTATAGATTTTTTTGTGTGTGTATGTGAAACATTAAAGAAATTTTATGAGACAAGATTTTGCTCTGGAGCCCAAGCTGACCTGGAACTCAATATGTTGCCTGGGCTGGCCTCAAATTCTTAATCCTCCTGCCTCTGCTTCCTGAGGGCTGAATTACAAGTGTATGCCACCACACCTGAGTAGAATTATTCATTACCTTAATTTAAAAAAATTTATTATTTCTATTTTATGTGTATGAGTGTATTGCCTGCATGTATGTAAGTGCACCTGTGTTGTGCAATACCCGCAGATGTCAGAAGAGGGCATTGGGTGTCGGATCCCCTGGAACTAGAATTGTGGACAGTTGTTAGCTGCCATGTGGGTTCTGGGAATCGAATCCAGGTCCTCTGCGAGAGCAGTCAGTGCTCTTAACCATGGAGTCATGTCTCCAGCCCCTTGAGGTTTGTTTTTTTTTTTTTTTTTTTTTTTTTTTTTAA
>NW_008349993.1:0-477 GCF_000622305.1 Nannospalax galili
AATGCCAGACAGGTGATACCTTCCTTTGAGTTATTTATTGGCCAAGGTGGCGCAAGAGACTCCCAGACAGTGACCCAGCATAGAACTGAGAAAATGAACAGCAGACCCCAATCTTATCTAAAGGAATATTGACAACTGATTGCTGCTAGATGAGGAACAGCTGATCTTCCTAAAACAAGGATCCCTAGATAGGCTGATTAGATTCAGCAGATGAACAAGCACTGGAGAATGGCTGGGGGTGTCGAAAACATAGAGGACAGTAACAGGAATGACAGAGTATGTGGGCTCCAGTATGTGGGAGGAGGGAGGCTGTGGGAGAGTGTCATTTGGGAAGTGGGTATACAGATGAATGACTGTGTGGGATGTTCTGTATTATATACACACAGAAAAATCAACAATTTTTTAAAAAAAAACATATTTGAGGAAGAAGCATAAAAATTTACTTCATGTTACATAGTAGAGGTGATAAACATTACC
>NW_008349994.1:0-481 GCF_000622305.1 Nannospalax galili
TATTGAGTGTATTGCCTGCATGTATGTAAGCATACCCGTGCCATGCAAGGCCCATGGAGATCAGAAGAGGGAACTGGAGTTACAGCTCATTGTTAGCTGTAGGTGCTGGGAATCGAACCCAGGTCCTGTGGAAAAACAGCCAGTGCTCTTAACTGCTGAGCCATCTCTCCAGCTCCAGAGCTGAAATTTTTAATAAAGATATTTTAATATAGGCTTAAGCATGAGAGGTGCTCAGAAGAATGTAAGACACACCCAAGTGGGGTATGGGCTCCTCAAGGGAGAGTTGCTGTAAATATTTTTTTAAGTAAAAAATTTTAAAGAGGGCTCAGTGATAGAGGGCTTGCCTTGCATGATCAAAGCCCGTGGTTCAAAACCCAGCCTTTCCAAAACAAGATTTAAGTGAGAAGAAAGTTGGGGATACAGCTCAGATGTGGAGCACAGGAGTATGAAGTTCGGGGTTTAATTCCCAGGACAAGGGAGG
>NW_008349995.1:0-1103 GCF_000622305.1 Nannospalax galili
TGGATAATGCTACTTCTAGAAATCATGAGTTATGAAACAAAACCCCAGTGTAAAATGTGAGATATCCCCTTATGATGTGCTGGTCAGGAAAGCCCCAAATTGCCCCCCCCCGCCGCCAACAACATGGTATCTTGCCATTGATCTTGGTTACCCGCTCTGACTAGAAGATAAGACCCAATTGCTGAATACACTACACACATTAGTTATGAGACGGAGAGAAATCAAACTGCAACTGAATTAAAAGCCTCCTCCCTGCTGACTGGCTTCCACAGTGATACAATTTGCTAAGCAGCCTTCTGGGAGAGAGAAAACATCAACAGCCTTACCCAGCTATGAATCATATGAGCTACAATATCAACATGTCAGAAAGGTTCTGTACAATAATGGCATGATTGTTAAAGAAATAGCAAACTGGATTGGCTTCAAGGCCACTCCACAAAAGGAAATTTATGCCTTACAGTATCTACCTAAACAAGGAGGCCTATAGTTGCAGAGGCTATTGACCATAGAAGGGATCTTACTATTGTTGTTTACTTAAATTGACATAGTGTTTAAAAATTTATGCTTATCCACATAGACAAATGTTGCTGTCAGCATTAATCTGAGAAGCTTCTCTCTGCGATGAATGGCAGTGAATGCAGAGACTCTTGGCTGCTTGGAGTGATGAAAATTAGTGACTGTGGAGCTCTCAGCTCTAAAGAAGACATCTATACCACCACCTCTGAGGCTCAGAGGACATCCTAAAGGGGAACAGAAATATTGGAAGAGCCAAAATGTAGGGGGAAGGGCTACAGAATGTTATCTATGGACATGACGAAACCATTGTAACCATTAACTCAAAAGAGCTGTGTTTGCCTCTGCTAAGCCTGTACAAGATTGGGCCTGTTGACACACAGATATTGATGGAAGGCCTGGGCTTGAAAGGGCAACATTCCTCCTTGTTCAACTATTGGCCACTAATGAATTGTGGAACAGAGGCATTGTCTTCAGCTGTTCACCCCCCAGGCTACGTTAGATAGATCCACATACAGGAACACATAGCAACCTTGGTTAAACTCATTCACACAATGAAACAAAAAGACATGAACATAAAAAAGGGATTT
>NW_008349996.1:0-294 GCF_000622305.1 Nannospalax galili
GGGAGAGGCTTGCTTTGGAAGACCACCTGCAGCGTGAGTCATTTGGGCTAACTGTATAGTCACCTTGCACTGCAACTCCTTCATAATAGGGAGGGGCGGTGTCATAACACAGCCAGCAGGAGACAGCCTGGCTCGGGTGGGTGGCATTTAAAAAGAAGTAAGCCCGATCTAATAGTCTTATTAAGCTCTCTTGGCCAGCCTGAGGTTGGATTAGGGAAGGACACGGGGAAGAATGAACCATGGGGGGGTCTCGACTTTAAACTGAGTAGTGAGTTCAGTTAGTGGATCCCCCAC
>NW_008349997.1:0-456 GCF_000622305.1 Nannospalax galili
GCATATTGTAACATTTTGATGGTATATTGGAGAAATATAAAGGCACTTGGGCAGTTAGTATTGGCACTTTGTAGCATTGTGGTGTCATTTTGATGCTGTGTGAAGTCAAATTTGAACATTGTGAAGTCATATTCTCACACTCTGAATGCCATTTTGGAATATTTTGATGTCACATTGGAGCATTGTGATGTTACATTCGTGCATTGTGACCTCACATTGGATCATTGTGGTGTGACAATGGAGGATTTTGAAGTGAGATTGTCACAGTGTGATGGCACCAATGGGCATTGTGGTGTCACACTTGAGGATGTGATGTGACAAGGGAATATTGTGAAGGCATATTGTAACATTGTGATGATGTAACATTGGATCATTGTGATGTCACAATGGAACATTGTGAGGTCCGATTCTAGCAGTGTGATGGCACATTTGAGCATTATGATGTCACATTTGAGG
>NW_008349998.1:0-700 GCF_000622305.1 Nannospalax galili
AATACTGCAATGTGCGAACACTATTTCTCCATGTGCCATTCTATTGCTCCAGTGCGCCATCGCACTGTTACCATATAACTTCAAAATGCTCCATTGTGACATCACAATGTTCCAAAGTGACATCACAATGCTCCAATATCCCAACATTATTGCTCCATGTGATATGATATTGCTACATATTGCCATTAAAATTTTACAAGATGACTTAACAATGTTTCTTTGTCATTTCACAATGCTCCATTGTGATGTTACGACACTACAGTATGCCGATAATATTGCCCCATGTGTCTATACATTGCTCCATAGTGCCATCAAAATGTTAAAATATGAGTTCACTGTGTTCCTTTGTGACATCACAATGCTCCAATGTGACACAATCGCCCCATGTCCCATTGTATTGTTTCAATGTTCCATCACAATGCCAACCTGTGACTTCTCAGTGTTCTTATGTGACATCACAATACTCCAATGAGCCAATTCAATCGCCTTCGTGCTAATATATTGCTCCAATATGCCATCAAAATGCTACAATATGACTTTTCAATGTTCTATTATAACATCACAATGCTCCAATGTGCTAACACTATGGCCCCAAATGTGGTGTACCCTCATAATGTTACAATATGGCTTCACAGTGTTTCATTGTTATATCACAATGCTCCATGATGCCATCACCGTATTACAATATGACTGCAAATTG
>NW_008349999.1:0-202 GCF_000622305.1 Nannospalax galili
GATCGGCTGCCTTAACATGGGAAGCGTGGACCCAGGCTGCAATCCCGTCGATCTTGAGAGCCATAGGTGTGGTGAGGAGGACGGTGTATGGCCCTTTCCAGCGTGGTTCTAGGCCCCGAGTCTGATGCTTCCGGACCCAGACAGCGTCCTTGGTTTGGAAGGGGTGGGGTGCAATAGGAGTGTCAATAGCATCCTGATAGGC
>NW_008350000.1:0-696 GCF_000622305.1 Nannospalax galili
ATATATTGTAAATGCTGTCTTTTGTTCAATGTGCGTTTGGGGCCCCTTAGTGAAAAATCAAGTAACTGTAACTGCATGGACTTAAGTATGGGTCCTCAACTCTATTCCATTGATCAATGTGTTGATTTTTATGGTAGTGGCATGCCATTTTCATTACTAGAGCTCTGTAGTATATACACTTGAATTCAGGGATTGTGATACCTGCAGCTCTTCTTCTATTGTTCAGGATTGTTTGGAATACCATTAATTTCTTATGTTTCCATATGAGATTTGAGATTCTTTTTTCAACTTCTCTGAAGAATTGCATTTGAGTTTAAATACGGATTGCATTGAATCTTTAGATTGCTTTTGGTAGGATAGCCATTTTCTCAATATAAATCCTACTGATTCATGAGCACGGTAGATCTTTCCATCTTCTGGTATCTTCCTCAATTTCTTTCTTCAAGGTCTTAAAATTTTTATTATACAGGTCTTTCACTTCTTTGGCTAGATTTGTTCCAAGATAGTTTATGTTTTTTGAGGCTATCATGAATTTGATGTTTCCCCTGATTTATTCTCAGTAAGTTTCTTGGTTGTGTATAGGAAGGCCACTAATTTTCAAATGTTAATTTTGTATCCTCTTACATTGCTGAATATCTTTATCAGCTTTAGGAGTTTTCTGTTTGAGTCTTTATAGTCTTTTATGTACAAAATCAT
>NW_008350001.1:0-429 GCF_000622305.1 Nannospalax galili
TCTGGTTATTTGCAAATTAACAGGAAAAGCCTCTACTGGTGGATTTTGGGGTCCTGAGACCTCTGAGGCTGGAAATTTTGAGCCTGGCAGCTTTCACTGTCTCTAAGGTTACACAGCTGCTCTGTAACTGTAAGGCGTGTCTCCACAAGAGGCAGTCGAGGTGGAGGGGGAGGAGAGAATTTTACCTGAGAATTTTTGGAAGCTTTTGAAATTTGGGTGTTAGTATCTGGGCTTGTTGAATCAGCAAGAGAGGGGTGAGGATCAATTTTACTGATGGATGGATTTTGTTTGGCTTGGTCAGATTTTATTTTTGAAGTTGTTGAATCTGCTACTGGCTGTTTTTAGGGTCTCTTTTATCATCTAAAACCTCTCTTTTATTATGGGGCGGGTCACTGGACCCCCAGCGTGGTGTGTGCGGGCACCCTGGGG
>NW_008350002.1:0-793 GCF_000622305.1 Nannospalax galili
AATTATCCATTTTGACATCATAATGCTCCAATGTGATGTCTCAATGCTCCATTGTGACATCATAATATTCCAATTTGCCAATCAGAATGTTACAATATGACTTCACAAAGTTCAATTTTTACTTCACAATGCTTTTTGTGACATCACATTGCTCCAATGTGCCAATACTATCTCCCCAATTACCACTATATTGCTCCAATATGTCATCAGAATGTTATATTATGCCTTCACAATGTTCCCTTCTCTCATCACAATCCTCAAATGTGACATCACAATGCTCAACGGGTCCATCACAACGTTATAATATGACTACAATATTCTATTGTGACTTCACAATGCTCCAAAATGACATCAAAATACTTCATTGTGCCAAAACTATAGCTCCATGTGAAATCAAAATGCTCTACGGTGCCATCACAATGTTACGATATGACTTCACAATGATCCATTTTTACATCACAATGCTTCAATGTGAAATTACAATGCTCCAATGTGCCAACATTAGCCCCACTTGTGCCTTTATGTGGCTCAAATGTGCCATCACATTTTAATAATATGTCTTCTCAAGTTTCCCTTATGACATCATAATGCAATATATGCCATCACAAAGCTCATTCTGCCAACATGATGCGCAATTGTGTCATTAGCATGATCCGTTGTGTCGTCATATTGTTCAATATGCAAACATGGTACTCAGTGGCCCCTCACATTCAGCAAATTTGACCACACAACTATCCAAAGCACCATCACAATGTTGCAATATGACTTCACAATGTTTCATTGTGACATTACA
>NW_008350003.1:0-238 GCF_000622305.1 Nannospalax galili
AAAGGCTGTAGTAGTATTTTTTATGGGTTTGTGGCAGAAGAGCTGAGGTGGTAGCCAGCGAAACACTGGAATAACTGACATCCATTTATCTTTGGGATTGTGATTATCAATTTGTCCTGGGAAGCCTATTAAGCTAATTGCAAAAGAGGAGTGATGCTTTAGGAACCATTGTACATGTGATAATGGAAAGGGGATAATAAGGGTATCAGGTTCTTTTCCTACAATTTGTAGGGCCCTT
>NW_008350004.1:0-673 GCF_000622305.1 Nannospalax galili
AAAGAAACCCAAGAAAAACATAATTTTCCTCTCTCCTTTTTCCAAATTATGTCAGCCATCCAGCAGTGCTTAAAAAACCCACTTAAAATTGAAGAAAGCTTACAATTATCAGAGAATAATAAAAGAGAGGTTTTAGATGATAAAAAAGACCCTAAAAATTGCCCAGTAACTGATTCAACAAGCCCAGATACTAACGCCCAAATTTCAAAAGCTACCAAAGATTCTCTGGTAAAACCTCCTCCCCCTCCACCTCAGCTACCTCCACCCCCTGTGGAGACATGCCCAGCCTCAGAGCAGCTGTGTAGCCTTAGAGACAGTGAAAGCTGCCAGCCTCAAAATTTCCAGCCTCAGCGGTCTCAGGACCCCCAAAACCCACCGGCAGAGGCTTTTCCTGTCAACTTGCAAATAACCAGACAACGCCCCCTAGCCTGGTACCCACTCCCAGCTGTTGAACTTAAAAAATTGCGCCAAGCTGTGCGTGAAGATGGCATTCATGCTCCTTGGACTAAATCTATATTACAAACATTTAATACTAACCTGCTTCCCCAAGATTGGAGAGACATCTGTAGATCTACCCTCCCCAGTCCATTATTTGTACAATGGGAAGGCTTATTTAGAGATAAGTGCCTAATACAAGCTAAAAGAAATGACACTCATAATCAACAACTGAGAC
>NW_008350005.1:0-1164 GCF_000622305.1 Nannospalax galili
TCTTTGGACTCTGCGTTATGAGGAGAGCAGGAGTCATGTGAGCATCATAGAGTCCAGCTCCAACACCTGGGAAAACTGGTTCAGTATGCTCCCTGTTTGTTCCCTCTGACATATTTACTGTACCATGCAAAGATTATCAGCAGGAGCTCCGCTGTTGTGCTGTCTTTTCTCCATCAAACACACCCAATATCCCATTCACTTAGGTCTCTGAACTCTGGAATATAATGCTTTATGTGGCTAGGTGAAATGAGAAGAAAATAAAAATAACAGAGGATCTGGGTATGGTGGAGTATGCCCTTAATCCAAGCACTTGTGAGGCAAGGCATCTGTATCTCTGTTGGTTTGAGGCTAGCCTTTTCTACACGGTGAGTTCAAGGCCAGTCAGGTCTTCATAGGGAGACTCTCTCCCAACAAAACAAGAACAAACAAAAACAAAACAACAACAACAAAAAAAATCCAGAGAAACATAGAAAGTATAATGTTTGACAAAGAGCAGAATTTCAATGAGGTTCTTAAAATCTAAGCTAGTATCCTGTGTTTCCCTGGAGTTAGAGACGGGAAGAAGTGGGATTTGAAAGACGAGCTCTCCTCCTGTTTCACTAAATTTTCCCCTTCTCACTGGGAGATCTGTCCTCACTCTGGGTCTCCTGGTCCTGACACGATTGACAAACCAACATAAGACGTTCTATTTGGACTTTGCTTAGTTTATATAATGTCCAAGAAAGGAGGTGACTAGTAAAGACGTGGGTTCTCATAGGCTTATATTTGTAACACCTGCCACCAGCTCATCCCACCCCATGGGTCTCCAGCTTTTTGGAGATGCCTCACCCTGCAGGTGCCATCTCACAGGCAGAGTGCCTCATCTTGCCTCACGGAGTCCCTGAGCTAAGTGGGGTGTCCACACATGTGCTGTGTGCTGACTCGCCCTGCCATTTGCTGTGCTCCATGCCAAAAAATGGCAACTATCCCATTCACAGCTGTGTTGGAAAGTCCACATCCAAACATGAATCCTGTGGCCTGACAACCACACAAAATGGCCTGAGAGCGGCCTTTGGTTTTCCTGACTTATATATCCAGAGCCCCTCCCCTTAATGGGCTTGATTCCTTCCACAAAGCATGGGAAGGAGGTGGGACCATGGCTTGTCATCATAGGGTCAGAGGAAC
>NW_008350006.1:0-231 GCF_000622305.1 Nannospalax galili
ACGAATGAAGAGAAGCATTTTGTGTTAAAACGCATTTCCTACGAATTGTATACAAAAGAGTACAGCCATCATTGTCAGTTTCTTTGCTTTACAAAAATATGTCGCCTTTGTACATAAGAGTTGCTTTCTGTAGAAAGAATTGACGTTCTAACAATCTGTTTATAAAAGTGAAAACGAATGAACAAAAGCATTATGCGTTGAAACCTGTTTCCTACGAATTGTATGCAAAAG
>NW_008350007.1:0-1116 GCF_000622305.1 Nannospalax galili
TCATTGGGACCTGCATTTGTGATTAATAATGAGGCTTGGTTTCCCACAAAACGAAAATATAGAATGCAATCTCTAGATGCCCTGCTACCTTTTACAGAAGTTTATGATTATAATCCTGAACAAGGAACTGTTGAGACTAAAGTTTGGTATAAGGAAAAACTTCTTGGCTTAAGGAAACTCCCTCTTGGATAGAAAGATTTGCTAAGTCAGCAAAAAGCTGGTGGTGCATGACCTCTGAACAAAAATTGCCTATTCTTTTACCAAGACTAAAAGTGATTCAGAAAGCACTTAAAGATAAATGGCAACAAAATAATAAAGGATATTGAAATGAAGAAAATAATCATATGACTCAAAGAATACAAACCATTCAGGAAGAAACAAAGAATACAAACTGTTCAGGAAGAAATAGCAAAAGGGAAAGGAGAAAGATAAATTGGATAATTGATTAGACAATAAATAAAAAGAGCTGGTTATTCCCATTCCCATGAGAAAAATAATTTTGTCAAATATACATGCCAACCTGTAAATATTAAAATCAACGTATTAAAGGGAAAATGGGGACAGACTGTATTACATGTCTATGGTAAAATAGAATCTTCAAGTCTATAAAGAAAACAATAAAGACGTTGCTTGGCTATGTTAAAAAATTTAATCATTGAACTTTGTACTTTCCTTTTACTGTGATTACTGAAAATAGAGAAATATTGTGCAAATTCATGGCTTGTTTTCTGGTCTGATGCTTTACTGCTATTGGAAGCTTTCTAATTATGAATAAATTTTGTAGAAGGCTGCTGAGAGAGAGTAAAGGAAATGAAAGAAGATATTCGGGCTTACCTCTCCCTGAGCGTGTCAGTCAACAGCCTCTACTAGAACCGCAACTGTGATTTCTGGTATAGTCATTTCTACCACCGCAGTTACCTTCACGCCTTCACGCCTTCAGGCCCCAAACTGAGCTTGAGCTGGACTCTGGAAGGTGGCCCCAAGACAGGAACCTGAAGATGGGTAAGTCCAGAAACTTTCGCTTTTGGGGGTAACAGAGATCTTAATAATACGGGTGCTACAGGCCCCCCCAGTGTAAGATAAGGCTGGGTCAGAAAGTGAGTAATAATGGGTCAG
>NW_008350008.1:0-771 GCF_000622305.1 Nannospalax galili
CGACTTCTCCTCAGAGGGGGCAGGTGACACGATCATCATTATGGCAGACAGGCACGACCACCTTTATGGCAGACAGAGCCGGTGACACGACCATGAGAACGTCAAAGAGGGCAGGAGACACGACCATGTACGCGACTAAGGGGGCAGGGGACACGAACATGTCCACGTAAGAGCGGATAGGTGACAAGACCATGTGCACAAAGAGATGGTAGATGACATGACCATCTGCACGTCAGAGGGGGCAGGTGACACGAGCATCATTATGGCAGACAGGCATGACCACCTTTATGGCAGACAGCGCCGGTGACACGACCATGAGAACGTCCAAGAGGGCAGGTGACACGACCTTGTGCGCGACTAAGGGGGCAGGGGACACGAACATGTGCGCGACTAAGGGGGCAGGTGACACGACCATGTCCAAGTCAGAGGGGGCAGGTGATGCAACCGTCTGCACATCAGAGGGGGCAGGTGACAGGACCATCTTTACGGCAAAGGGTGCAGGTCACATGATCATCTGCACTTCAGAGGAGGCAGGTGACAAAACCATCTGCACGTTAGAGTGGGCAGGAGACACGACCATCTGCACATCAGAAGGGACAGGTTAAACGACCATCTCCACGTCAGAGGGGCGAGGTGACAAGACCATGTAAAAGGCATAGGGGGCAGGGGACACGACCGTCTGCACGTCAGAGGGGCTGGTGACACGAACAACTGCCTGTGAGAGGGGGCGGGTGACAGGACCATCTTTACGGCAGAGAGGGCAGGTGACCT
>NW_008350009.1:0-649 GCF_000622305.1 Nannospalax galili
ACATATATTTTAGCAAAATCCACAGTTATAGTTGCATGCACTGACACTTAAGAAATAAACTTTCAATCCACCATTAGTGTTCCTTCTGAAACATAATTTATGATATAAATCCACCAATAAAATGGGTATTTTGAGATCTTAATTTTGGATTCTTTAGTCCATAAAATCATGGTATGAGCCAAACATGGAGACAATGCGCCTTTAATCCCTGCACTCTAGAGGCACAGGAAGGAAGATCTCTGTAAGTTCAAGACCAGCCAGGTCTACTTGGTGAGTTCCAGGCTAGCTGAGGCTACAGAAAGACCTTCCCTGAACAAAACAAAACAAGACAGAAACAAAAAACCTCCTCCCTAAAACAAAAAACAAGCAAAATCAAATCCCAGTATGCATGCTGAATACTAGGATATCCTGCCCTGGTATTTCCACAGATAGAAGACATGTTAGAGAATATGACAGTGTCAAAAAGCATCTTCAGAATAGTTATGATCACTCCCTACATCAGAGAAAACCTCCTAATTTCTTTGGGGATATCCTGCCCTGGTATTTCCCCAGTTAGAAGACATGTTAGAGAATATGACAGTGTCAAAAAGCATCTTCCGAATAGTTATGATCACTCCCTACATCAGAGAAAACCTCCTAATTTCTTTGG
>NW_008350010.1:0-817 GCF_000622305.1 Nannospalax galili
GGGTGACACGACCACATGCATGTCAGAGGGCGGAGGTGACATGACAATATGGATGTGAGGGGGACAGGTGACACGACAATGTGCACGTCAGAGGGGGCAGGTGACACGACCATATTTATGGCAGAGAGGACAGGTGACACGAACATGTGAACGTCAAAGGGGGCAGGTGACACGAACATGTGTGCACCTAATGGGACAGGTGATACGCCATCTGCAGGTCAGAGGGGTCAGTTGATATGCCCATCTACACGTCAGAGTGTGCAGGTTACGCGACCATGTGCACATCAGAGGGGGCAGGTGACACGACCATATGCAAGTCAGAGGGGCAAGTGACACGACCATGTGCATGTCAGAGGGGGCAGGTGACACAACATTCTGCACGTCAGAGGTGGCAGGAGACACGACCATCTGCACATAATAGGGAGCAAGTAACACGTCCATGTGCATGTCAGAAGGGGCAGGTGACACAACCACGTGCACGTCAGAGGGGGCAGGTGACACAACCGTCTGCACGTCAGAGGAGCAGGTGACACAACCTTCTCCCCATGAGAGCCGGCAGGTAACACGACCATCTTTATGGCAGAGAGGGAAGTTGACACGACCATGTGCATGTCAAAGTTGGTGGGTGGCACGACCTTGTGCACGTCAAGGGAGCAGGTGATATGACCATGTGCACGTCAGAGAGGGAAGGAAAAAGACCATGTGCACATCAGAGAGGGCACGTGACACGACCATCTGCACGTCAGAAGTGGTAGGTGACATGAACATGCACACATCAGAGGGGCAAATGACACGAACATGTGGACGTAAGAGGGGG
>NW_008350011.1:0-179 GCF_000622305.1 Nannospalax galili
ATAATGCCTAGCTAGTTTTAAAAACCAGAGGGAGCCGGGCATGGTGGTGGATGCCTGTAGTCCCAGCACTTGGGAGGCAGAGGCTGGTGGATCATTGTGAGCCTGGTCTACACAGTGAGTTCCAGGATAGCTGGGGCTACTAGGAGACCCTGTCTCAAAAAGACCAAAAAAAAAAAAAA
>NW_008350011.1:2106-5753 GCF_000622305.1 Nannospalax galili
TAAATAAAGATGCCTACAAAAACCAAAAGCTGATGAGATTTGTCATCACCGACTTGCCTTACGTGATGTGCTAGAGAGAGTCCTTCACACTGAAAACCTACTTACTCTAAAAGTAAATGATGAAAGTCCTTAATCTAGACATGGAGTGGATGTATATATATAAAGATATTCAGAGATATATTGTCCACAGAACCTCACTTTATATTTTGGATGTATGTTGGCTGATAGTTAAGGAATGGACAAACATTCCAGGTAAATCGTCATAGAAATGTAAAGTAAAAAGCCAAAACTGGCTATGCTTACATCCAATACTCTCACCAGAAGCAAAGAAGGGCGTGTATGTTGGCTGATAGTTAAGGAAGGGACAAACATTCCAGGTAAATCGTCATAGAAATATAAAGTAAAAAACCAAAACTGGCTATGCTTACATCCAATACTCTCACCAGAAGCAAAGAAGGGCATTATATAACGATAAGATGATCAATGAAGATGTAATAATAATTTTGAGCGCATTTTGACAGAGTATAATGACAGAACTGAAGTCATAAGTCACACCATAACAGTAGCAAAGTTCAATACCCTACGTTCAACAACGGACAAACCCTTAGGGAGGCCATCTAAAAGCAAAGCCCAGGGGAGTACATGTGAAAGGCACACAGAAACTGCATTCCCCCGCAGCGGGACACACGTTCGCCATTCCCAGAACTGACTATAATAACCTGGATCTTTTCTGACTCTAGTAGAATGAACCTAGAAATCGATAACAGAAAGAAAATGAGCCAAAAATTACTGATTTATGGAAATTAACACACTCGAGCAATCAATGGATCAAAGAAGAAACAGAAAAAAAGAAAGTAGGAAATGTCTTTGAGAGAAGATGAGAAAGCATCAATCTACAGGGTACAGGAAAAGTGATTCTAAGTGAGAAACACACAGCGATTTTCGCCTGCACTCCCCAGGAGGGCTGTCGTTACCTTAGTTACGGAGTCCGTCACTCCCTTCCTTTTGGCCGTCCTGTCCTTTACTGAGCTCTTCTGTTCTCCATTTCTTTTCCCTTTGTTCATAAGCAGCTTTAACATACATGATGTTTGTTGACTTTTCTTTCAAACTGTCATTGTCTTTGCATGACAGGTACTATGCCAAAGGTCATGTTCCAAATAAGGTCAGGCATCCGTGCTTGGCTGCACTTTTCAGGTAAGTCAGGCAGAGACCAGGAGGCCCCCTGCTGAGAAGGGGAGTCCTTCCATATAGCCCCGAGCCCCTTAGAGCTATCTGGACATGGAGGACTACAACCCTAGCAGCAGGGTTCCCCAACAATCAGTCACATGAATTGTAGCTGGCTGTGATGCCTCATGCCTGTAACCACAGCAGTTGGAAAGCTGAGGAAGGATGACTGCTGTAGGTTCAAAGCCATCGTGGCCTACATATTGAGTTCTAGACTAATCTGAGCTACATAGCCAGTTCTAGACTAACCTGGGCTACACAGTGAGTTCTAGACCAACCTGGGCTACATAGTGAGTTCCAGACAAGATCTTGTATCAAATAAGAAAATAAATAAAAATTAAAATAATCTAAATTATTTCTGAAAAATTTATTTACGGCCCTTCTTCTTCATCACTTGTCAAGTATCTACACATGCTGGTCTGCTTCTAGTCTCATACCTGTCAACAATATTTACTTCTATGAACATGCATCACTGCACAGCATATTATAAACTTGAACATTTATAAGCCTTTTTATAAACTTAAAATTTTTGAACCTTCTTTTTCTAGAATAACAATTTTAAGTTTAGTTTTCCTTGTTCTTTCACAAATATTTAGAAATAGCCTTTGATGTTTTAGAGGAAAAATGACCTGTTATTTTTATTGCCATTTCACTGGATTTATAGGTGAACAAGGGACAGAATATTTCATTATAAATTATTGTTTTCAGCAAACTGGTGTACTTAGGTTTTTAAAGTATATTGATAATACTTGACAAATTTTCTATAAATACTTGTCCATATTTTCTTAGACTTACACATTTGTGCTTTGTGCAAGTGTTTTTCTCATGAAATTATTCTTAGTGTATGTTTATTTTCCCATAAAATTATTTTTATTATATGTTCATATGCCTAAAATTTAGTTATATTGTTCTTATATCAAACAATTTTTTGTTAATTCAGACACTATAAATTCTCTCTTCTGTTTAGTGTAGATTATCACCTTATTGGCAAATCATGAAAGTATTCTTACTTTCCGGTGTGTTTTCTTTACTGGTTTTCTGTGACCGATTGCCTCGCAATGCACGTGCGGTGTTACCTAATAGCAAAGACGGTGAGCGTGTCTATTGCTCCATGGTCAAAGCTGGTAGTTCTAAAATGCATTATGGATACTGTGTTTGGTGGGGATTTTCTTAATATTCTCAAAGGAGAAAATGAGGTGCAATGACATAGTTTTAAAGTTTATTTGAGCAAACAGTAATTCATGGATTGAGCAGCTGCAGGGGTGGACCCAGAGCTTCACTGAGGGAATTCAAAGAGGGCAGACAGAAAGCAAAGTGAAGAAACTAGACGATGATCACAGTTACTTAACTGCTTTGTATGGCGTACCTCACTGGAAAGCCCCTGATTATGGAAGTTTGCTCCAGTTGGTGAAGTTGGAGCTCTGTTTCTCCTGAACAGAAGCATTTATAAGAAATCGCCCGTTTCACTCCTATTGTGTTTTGGTTATTTTTTCTCATTGCTCTGATTGGACAACTGACAAGACACAACTTAAGGGAGGAAAGGTTCATTATTTACTTTGGCTTACAGTCCCATCGTGGCAAAAAAGGCATGGTGGCATGAAGGGAAGGTTCATGTGATCACAGCACATCTAGGTAATCGCTCACAGACGTACCTACAGGCTTGTCTTTTCTTCTATTTTATATCCTGTCCAGTTAACAGAATTAACCTTTTACAGTTTGTATATCAGGCAAAGGTGAGGTCGCTGATGCAGTGTAAGTGCCTTGGTCTTCATTTGGGTTTATTTGAATAACTTCCACTTGGGTGGGTCATTTTCTTCCTTAGCTGAGCATTGCCACTATTGCTGACATCGTGGGTACAGCCCCTACTACAGTCACAGCTACACTGAGCTGTAAAGTCACAGTCATCCTCATCAAAATGCATGGGCTGCTATGGTCTGATTTTTGAGTTCTTCAAGTCGTTTAATGACATTGGTAGTCATTTGACCCAGGAAGGGATGCTACAAAAGTTTAAAGCCCTTAAGAAAATTTAATGTGCTAGGAAGGTAAATATAATGGTTGTAAGAAAAATGACAGCTAAGGACTAGAGAATTCCTTGGAGCAGAAGTTCTCATGAACCAAAATTTTACTAACTCAGTAAATGTATGCGTCCAATGAGTCATATGAGTCATTTGTATTTGTTTCTTAAGCTCTTTTATGCGTAGGACAATTTTCAAGCCATTAAGATAGAAGGCTTTTTTCTAGTCACTCAGTACAAAAGATCGTCCCCGTTAAAAGCCAAAGCGGCACAAACAGTTGCATTTTTGAGTTTCCCGAGGCTTTAGAATCTCTCCCTTTTTTTTTTTTTTTTTTTTTTTTTTTTTTTTAAAAAAAAAAAAAAAAAAAAAAGAGGACGATAAATCTTTCACTGTGATATATCAAAATAA
>NW_008350011.1:5938-6230 GCF_000622305.1 Nannospalax galili
CTTCTGGAATGACAGATTCCCCGCCTTTGAAGTTTGGATGTGTTATACATCCTCGGGATTCTGCCTCAGGCACAAACATTGCCCAGGCTCTGTCTCTGATTTATCTGAAGCTTTTGCCAATATTTGTTCTTGTTCCTTTGCCTCTAAGGCTTGGAAAAGAACAATTTGAGTATGTATTGAAACTAGAAAAATTAAGGATTTAATCTACTTTGCAGACAGATAGGAAAATTTCAAGGAGTACGAACAGGAGTAAAATTTTATAATGGTTAAACTCCAGCTTTCTAGAGAAAAA
>NW_008350011.1:7995-8828 GCF_000622305.1 Nannospalax galili
GGAATTATTTCAATCTTTTTGTATTTGTTGAGGTTTGTTTTGTGCCCCAGTATATGGTCGATTTTGGAGAAGGTTCCATGGGGTGCTTAGTAGAAAGTGTGTCCCTTGGTGCTTGGGTGGAATACTCCGTAGATGTCTATTAAGTCCATTTGATATATGGTATTGTTTAATTCAGATGTCTCTCTGTTAATTCTCTTCCCTGTTGACCTATCTAATGGAGACAGGGGTATTGAAGTCCCCTACTATTAATGAGTATATTTTATCAAGCTGCAATAAATTTTAAACAGTTACAATTATTTACAAACAGTTTAAAAAAGGAAAGGAAATCTGGAAAATAAGATATAGTATAAGCAGTGTTTCAAGTGAAAAGTCGTGGAAATTACTGTTCATTTATCCAATCAATTAAGTTTGCTGTTTGCAGTTGGGTGAGCAGTTTCATGAATCATGAGCCTTACAGTAGAGGCCTGCAAATTCTTATCCAGTCTGGTAATGAGGGCAGTATAATGGAGCTGTCTGTCTTTCTCAGGACTCTATAGCGGGTAGTGTCACAGCTGCATTCAAAGCTTTAGGCAAACATCAGGACAAAATGAAGGTCAGTGAGGAGAGAAGACAGCATATCCCAGCCGTTGAGGATTGATGGGAATTCAGGAGATGCTGTCTATATTAGAAAAGCCTCCCATGACTTTAGCATACCAAATAAGTCTAATTAGTTTATTATTTCTCTTTCATAAGAAGAGAAAACAAATTCTTTGAGATATTCGAGGCAGATGATTTAACAAATAAGGCAAAACATCTTTATATAACATCTTACACCAATAATCTAATATCTTTTA
>NW_008350011.1:9753-13210 GCF_000622305.1 Nannospalax galili
TTTAGAAGCTGTTTTTATGCAAACATATTGAAACTGGATGTGTGTGTGTGCATGCGTGCACGTGTGTGTGTGCATATATATGTAAACATATATATACTCAATGAGAATAGCTTAGAAGGTATATCCACTTATTAACTCAATGATAGTCTTACTAATGAAACATTATTTAAGTGGTAGGACTTAAAAAGCATTTGAACTGAATGTACCTTTGTTGTGCTCAGTCCAGCTGGGCTGAGTTTCATGTTTGTTATAACAGAAGCCAGGAAGGAGAAGGCATGGCCTGGATATGCACTTTTCATGATGGGTTGCGGAAGCTGAATATGAAGAAAACCATACCAGTCCAATTAGAGCTTCCATTCAGATGTGCCTCAGACACCTTATGACTTATTGTGTATATCTGCTATCTGTCTATCTATCTATCTATCAATCAATCATCTATCTATCATCTATCTGTCTATCATCTATCTATCTATCATCTATCATTTATATAACATCTATCTATCTATAATCTATCATTTACATAACATCTATCATCTATCCATCCATCCCTCTATCATCTATCATATATCATTTACATACCATCTATCTATCTATATATCATGTATCAATTATATAACATCTATCATCTATCATTTATATAACATCTATCTATCTATAATCTATCATTTACATAACATCTATCATCTATCCATCCATCCCTCTATCATCTATCATATATCATTTACATACCATCTATCTATCTATATATCATGTATCAATTATATAACATCTATCATCTATCATTTATATAACATCTATATCTATCACCTATTATTTACATAATGCCCACCTCTGTCAACCATAACAAGGAAATTCTTCCATTTGGGACAATGTGAATGAAATGTGAGGACATCATGCTAACTGTAGCATGTAAGACACAAAAAGACAGATGCTTTGTATGTGAAGGAAGAACATAGAATAAAGGGATTCGTAGAGATGAAAAGTAGAGGGTACAGGAGAGTGGTAAATGGCTGTTACTGTTTAATGAGTAGACTTTCAGATTGGCAAACTTAGAACAGTGCTGGAGGTGATGATCGCTCAGTGTAAATGTGCTTAAGTTGGTTAAAATGGTAAATTTCATATGAAATTAAAATAGAGAAAATCTGATAGAAATATGTATTCCAGCATATTCTTGACATGCTTTTGGGAAAACATCCCCTGTGGAAGCTGCTTCCCTCAATAAGCAGTTCCCCTCTTTGTCTCTCTGTATATACATCAAGACTCAAATGCATTGTCTGGTCAGATCGGCACTCTGATATATAAGGACGAAGCAAGAGCTGCACCAGCCATTTGGAATGAAAGGAAGACTTGGAGACTTGGTGGCTTTTTCTCAAGTGAAGGACTGTGGCCACAGTCTCCTCCTCCACTCTGCCAACCATGGCCCCAAATATCCCACAGCCCTTGTTCTGCACAAACACAGCCACCTAGTCGCCTCCAGTTCTGAGGCCTCTGACTTCTGCCTCACAACTCTGTTCACTCCATTATTTATTAGCATCAGATTTGCACATATGTTTAAAAATAGTTGTATGGCTTGCGGGGGGGTGTTTGCTCCTTCCAATGCAATTTAAGAACAGATAACATGCCTTCTATTTTATCTTTTTCCTCAATATTTTCCAACCTTATATTTTAGAACCTTATCTTCATCTATGAAACGTGGATTTTAATATGGTTTCCAGAGATGATTCAAAATGGCTACTTAAATTTGTTTTTCACATAAACAGTTAATTTTGACCATTGTTGTGTCCCAGTTATTATAAACATAGATCATATTTTGTCCCTTGCTATCCCCCACTGCATTAACCCAAGACCCTAGTAAAAGTACCGAACTGTCCAGCAGGTGGCAGCGTCCTGTCTCCCTGCATCCTTAAAGGTACATTCCCTCCCCCTGTGCTTGTTCTGGAGATCAGTGGCTGGCAGAGGAATCATGGAGGATTTAACCTAAATGACTGAACCTGTGAGAGTCTCTGAATTCTTTGATTTTTAAGATGACATGATTAGTGTAGTTCCATTCATTAAGGGCAGAGCTTATGTAGATGCGAGCACCGAACTAAGAACTTGCAGACTTAGTTTCTTCTTATTCTGTTCCCCAAATGCCAGTTTTCCATAATGAATCAAGACTATTGGAGCTGAGACGCACCCACTTCTTCTGATCGTCTTACCACCCCCTTACATCCCTAGCTCACATCCCTCTCCCTACTTGAGGGACAGAGAGGATTAAAGAACTTTGTAATTTGAATAATTACTATTGAGAATGTATTTTTCTTTGGCATTGTCAGGATTTAATTCTAACAGGATTCTCTTTCTTGAGGCTCCCTGTTTTCTGGCTGGTGCTGGGTGGTTCCAATGTATCCCCTGTCCTGAACAAGGAGGGTAACTCTGAGAGGGTACCCAGCTCCTCAAGGGGCTGTCTGTAAAGCCCATTGACATGTAGCACCACAGACAGCTTCGTTCTTTGTCCAACTTCTCCAGAAAGGTGATCCCTGGAATCCACTAACTATTCCCCTCAGAGAAGAGGCATCAAAAACCAAGCAACAGTAAGAAAACATAATGGTCAGACAAAAGCAAAGGTGGTCGAATCTCTGAAACTAAACGTAGAGCGGACACGGCTTCCAGGCAGCATTTATGATCTGTTCTGTGGACAGTGAAGCTGTTAAGAATATCAGCTTGGCCTGGTACCATTTCCATGACCTAGATCCCTGCTGATCCCTCCCTGAGTCAGAACTGGAGCAATCTTGCACAGAGAGGCAAGGCTTTATTGCTTTACGTCTGTTGTTTTTAAAGAAAGAAGTTCCTCGGCAGTGTCCTGATAATTGAGTCTATTAATGCTACAAGTTTGTTCAGCTGACCGTGACAGGTGATCATGAACCAGAGGGCAGATCTGCTGTCTTCCGTCTTCTGGAAGACTTCCTTATTTTAATTCCAGTGTTCCCAGCAGGGACTGTTGGGTCTCTGCCCAAGAAAGAGCAAGTTGTGATCTTGACATGAGTATCTATCTGCCTGAAGGATTGGTGGTGGTGGAGGGAATCCTCGCATCATCTTTCATGTGTGGAAGACTTTCTTACAGATCTTTCTGTGTGCCTTGTTCCAGCATGTTCCAGGATTGAAGGACAATAGCAATATCTTTTTCTTTTTCTTTTTTTTTTTTTTAGTGAAAAATAACACCCTCAGGTAGGAGTTCAGCAATTACTTTAAGCAACTGGCTCTGAATCCAAAAATCAGGCAAGCAGTACGATAGGAAACTGATCACACAATGGGCATATTTTAGAAAGTTAAATGAATACATTCTAAAAGTAGGCAAAAATAAATGAAAAAATGCACTTGTTAAACAGCTTGATTTCGGTATTCCACAATATGTACATATATCCAAATGTCATGTTGTATAATAAACATATACCTAATTTTACTTGCCAGTTAATAT
>NW_008350011.1:14925-17266 GCF_000622305.1 Nannospalax galili
CAGGCCTGCTTTTCTGTTTTCCACATGATTAAGTTTTGGAACAAAGTTGTATATCCTACATCTCCTTCTTGTCCTACAGTTCCTGGTCACTTTGCAATATTTCCCATTTCCATCTCCTCTCAGTCTAAGTTTGCACTGTATATTCCAGCTAGAATAAGTATACCTAGACCAAGTCCCTCACTAGAGACAGAACACTGAGACCCGGGTTATCATAGTTGATGCCCTGAACTGGACAGGAAAAGTGTCCAAGGGAGACACAAGATAATCACCTTAGTCCGGGACTCCAGTCCTGCAGGGTAAGCCTTCTGATTGTAATGTGAATGCCTGCCTTCCTCAGGCTCTTGTCCACATTTTGCTGTGGAGAAGACTCCTGTGAGCAGTGTGTATACACTGGACTTCCTCCTCAGGCTCAGCACCATGTGCCGCTGGGCCCTCCACCTCCTTAATGAATTTCCTTTGGTCAAGTTTAGCCACTGGGGTCTAAGTCGACCCCAGTCCTCACGTCTCCTCATCCACCTCACACCCGTGAACGCTTTCACATCCAGCCACCTTCCCTATAAGCAAAATATCATCGAACAATTGAAAGAAGAACCTTAAACTTTACTTTTCCATTTAATTTCTGTGCAATCTTTGGCAAGTTATTTAATACATTTGAATTTTATCTTCTGTAGCTACAGAATGTGATTAACAAGCCAGCATGATTTAAAGGATCAAATACGTGAATAAAATGCTTCGTAAAGGTTAAAATATAAGTTAACTCATAATTTTCTCCTCTCTGCCTACTTCTTCACTACCAACAAAACCTCTTTTCATCAATGGCAGGGACAGAACACAGCATCATGTAGACTCAATCGTACTGCCACTCAGACCAGAGGCCCTATGCTCCAGGTCCTTCACCAGAGCCCTTGACATCTTTGTCAACTTCTCATTTTGCTGCAGACAGTGAAAGCTTAGCAAGGTCCCCGGAAAGGCTCACAATTTGGTGTTCCCTGCTTCAGACAAATGCCTCCCCTGAGGTAGCAAGGTCTTTCAAAACTGCGTGCGCTGCTGATACCTGTAAAGCAAAATATACGTGTTTGTATGAAGTCTGGAGAAACTTGAGATCTTTGCTGTGGTAAAAATGCTTAGGGCCCTCTGTTCAGGGAGTTTGGTAAGAATCTTTGCCATCACATTCATTCATTGTAGCCAAGCAATTGAATAGATTTGGCTGCAAAGCCATCCTGCCCGTTTGGAGAAGGCAGATAAGTCCTGGAGTGTCATGAAGACACGACAGCCAGATAGGGAAGGGAACTTGTCAAAATTTTCATGACCTTTCCTTCCCTCCACTCCCCTCCCCCCTCGCCTCCCTTCCTTCCTCTCCCCTCCCCTCCCCTCCCTTCATTTCCCTTCCATTCCCTTCCCATTCTCTCTCTCTCTCTCTCTCTCTCTCTCTCTCTCTCGTCGTGTTTTTCTTATCTCTGTGTCTTTCGCAGGGACTCCTGGGTCTTGCATCGCCCTTTTCAGTAAGTGATTTGGGGGCAGTGGTGATTTGGGACTGATCTCCCAGCACTTTGATTTCCAATGATTATTAACTTTGGGAAAGGAAAAAGAATAACTAATGAGAACGGTCACAATGTTGGTATTCACCGGGCAGTACCTGGAGGATGATAAATAGAGCCACAAGGACGACGTGGAGTTTCATTGTCGCAGAGTTGTATCCTGATGAACTGATTGTGAGAACGAAGTGGACAGTTACGAGACTGGTCCACCATCCCCCAGGGGAACTCATAGTGGTCCAAGCATTTGTAACTAGACCAGGTTTTGGTGCCCAACGATGCTAATTCCCCTCAGGAGGACTCATTCATGAGTGGTGAGTCAGTCAGGATGGGGGCAGGGTCCTCCAGGACCCTGCCCAATGCTACCCAGCCCTTCCGTCTACACTTCTCTCAATATCCTATAAACAAAGAAGACATAAGTCTGAGCTCTGAGTGTCAGAAATCCTGGGGAGGGCCTGGAGTCAGGCTGCTAAGAAGGAAACTTAAATGGTCCCTCATAAGCTAGGACATGAATCTGAAAAGATCTGGGGGCCAGTTGCTGGGATATTTCAGTGTCCTTAGAAGGAAGATCCACAGTAGTTCAGGGTTGGGCATAACCTTGCTAAATAATTCATGCTAAAGGAAGAAAGAGCTCACCCTGGCTAAGAAATAGTGCTAAGAATACATTCTGTTATTTCCAAAATTTGAATATCTGTATTTACTTGCTTTTAAATCTATTTTTCTGATTAAAAATACATATTGGCACATGCCTGTAGTCCCAGCACCTGGGAGGCAGAAGCAGGCAGATCTCTGTGAGTTCAAGGCCA
>NW_008350011.1:17448-21174 GCF_000622305.1 Nannospalax galili
ACCTCTGCTAATAAAAACACGTAAATATTTGTTTTAAATTTAGAACATACAAACTTCATAGCCAGCTCTTTTGTATTTTTTCCATTTAAAGGTTATGTTGAAAACTCTTTAATATTTGTTCAAATATATTGTTTCAAATGTGTGTATTTTTAGAAATTTATGCATCTATTATTTTGTAAGAATTCTTAGAAAAGGAACATTTTTAAAATATTTTATTTATTATTTTTATTTTATGTGTATGAGTGTTATGCCTTATGTATGTGAGTGCACCCATGTCGTGCAATGCCTGCAGAGGACAGAAGAGCCTGTCGGATCCCCTGGAACTGGAGTTACAGACAGTTGTTAGCTGCTATGTGGGTGCTGGGATTCAAACCTGGGTCTTCTGCAAGAACAGTCAGTGTTCTTAACCACTGTGCCATCTCTCCAGCCCAGAAAAGGAACATTTTAAACATATTTCAAGTTTTCCTACATGGTGTCAATTCCTCATTTTAGGAACTATCATATCACTTATTTTTAACTATCAATATAATTGCCAATACCTTTATCAGTTGTTTAGACCTTTTTCGGTCCTATCTTTGAATAACAGTCTTGTTTATCTTAATGTATCTTTAATTTTTTCTGAAGTTGAATCTCTTTAATGGTCACTGTTTAGTTTTGTTAACATTTTTCTGCTGGGCCGCTCTTCTTTCTTGCTGATGTCCAAGAGCTCCATGCATATCTACGGTCACTATTTGTTTTTCTCGTGTGCGGTATGGAAACGGTTTCTGACTTGCCCTTAACTGGCACTTCGTCTCCCACTAGCCACAACTCATGGCTGTGCTCAGTACTTTCCCTGTGTGTTGCTCATGCTTGTTTTCTCTTAAAGATCTTTGCTTTGTTTCTAGTGTTGCTTGCCTCCATTTCTGGTCAGGTTGTCATGAGTTTTTTCAGTCCTAGGTTGGAAGGTGTTCTGAAAATCTATGGCAGACCTGAGTTTTCAGTCATGACATGAGAAGTGTTTCTTGCCCCATCTAGATTTACAAACTTCCCAAGACCAGAGCCAAGTCATCACCATATATGGACTCTCATGTATAAGGCACAGGACGGCTCCATGTCTGTTCCTTTAGAAAGTGAGTGTGACAGACTTTGACAAACAAGTCACACAGGATTCTGAGGAATTGAAGATGTGGATTGGCCTCATGGGAGGGCTGCAGAACTGTAGAGAGGCACTGCACAGGTCCTAATGCCGACCTTGCCGGGTACCCAGTGCTGAGGTGCTGCAGGCCGCTCTGGATTCCATTATCTGTCTTTCATGTTCTCTCTCCCTGTGCAGCCCTTCATGGCTAACTCAATCATGGCTTGACTGGAATTCTCGGAACTCATGACGATGCTCCATGATTCATTCTTATGAAATGACTTCTAAATTACCTTATGGAGTTGGAAGCCATGTTATTGCTTTCTTAACAGGTTAGAATCAAGTCATAGGTTTTAAGAAAAAATTACAAGTAAGCATTCCTAATAATAAGATTTTACCTTAAATTCATCTGTCTCATTTTAATACATTCTTTTGGTACCATGTAATCAGTTTTTTTCCTGTAGGTCTAGAATATTTTCCTAACTTTATTGACAGTTATTAGTAGTTATTGTATTTCATGGTTTTCCCGCATAGTCTTTTATTATGTTATATAATTGATAATTTTTTTACATAAACTGTTGACTTTCTATCCCAATTTTATCACCTTCTCTCAAATTGAACTCTTCCTGTTTTTCACACTTTTGTGGCTGTTTCTTGTGTCTGTCACCTTTTCACATTGCTGTGAGAATGCCTGGCTGAAGCAAGTTCTCTTTAGAAGAAGAGAAGAATTTATTCACATTCATGGCTTAGGTGATACATGCTGTTTTGGCAGGAAGGATGTAGCCTTAGGTGGCTCCATGGTGACAGGAGCAAGGGGCTGGGCTTCTCACCTCCTCACATCTCAGTGTGAGAAGATGCAAGGACCGCCCCGGCAGCAGCCTGGTAAACCTCAGGGCCCACCTCCAGTGGCTCACTTTAGTCAGCTATACTCCTTGCCAAAGGTTTCACAACCTCCTGAAATAATGTCATCAGCAGGGGACCAGGAGTTCAAACACAAGAGCTTAGAGGAACATTTCGTTCCAAACCATAACACTTCTTTCACTGAGTTTTTGGAACACAAAAGCATACATATGTAAATGATTGTCACTTGTCTCTTCACCTAATGGCACTAACAATTACCAGAAACTTCAGAGCATCTACCTAACCTACTCACTTCACAGATGAGAAACTATAGCCAAATGCAAAAAGTCACAGTAACCATACCCAGTGAGTCTGTGGTGGACGTCCCTTAACTCCGCAGAGCTTTTTCTAAGTTGCTAGAACACAAACGTGGCTTTATTTCTTCCTCATTTTCTCCTTCCTTGACTCGCGAAGTCTCAGCTTCTTTAATATCCAAAAGCCAAAGAAAAAATGAAGATTTTTAAAAATAGATGATCCGCAGTTTTCTGACGTGTGATATCTTCCGTAAAAGCCTTTGGTTTTTCTTCCAGAACTTGATTAAGAATTTCAACTCATGCATTAAGGACATGTTGCACTTTTAGCTCAGATGTTCTTAAAGATCAGAAAAGAGGCTGTGTCTACTGAAGAAACTGAAATAATTTATTTTAATGCCTCCACAAAATCCCAGCGCCTCAGTGGTCTTACATCAGAGACTGTCCAATTTAGGTTCCAAAACTGGCATGATTCTGTTAAACTCAAGATTTTTATTTATTAAGTTTGATCCTGAAAAAATATCTTTTCCATAGGCTTAGGAACACTGAAGGCTACTACTGTTTGGAAACCTTGAAAGAAGTTTCTGTAAGATGTAGGGAAGGTGATTTTTAAAAAGCAGTTAAGCATGCTTAGCATTTTAAGGGAAGAAAAGGTAGGAAGAAAGAGAGGGAGCCAGGAAGGAGGGGCAGGAGGAGGACGAGGACTAGGAGACGGAAGGGGGATCCCTGACGACATCTTGTAAAACTACTCAATTTTGGCAGGTGCTCTTTGGAGGAACAAGCCCCTGGCAGACCACTCTGGAGTTAGAGCAAGGTTGTTGGCATCTCTCTAATAAGAAAATAAAAGGCCAGTGACGTAAATACAATATGAATGTATGAAATTCTCAAGAAAGGAATGACTGTCTCTTCTCACCTCCACTCTGAGCCTCCAGCGCAGACAAGGCAAGCCTTGTTGAATCAACCTCCTCCTCTCACTAGGAAAATATAATCGTCTGTTTGCCATCCAGAGCCAGCTGTCTCTTCTTAACTGTTAAGCCATTTTCTCCCATGAGACACTGAGTTCCTGAAAACCAGAACGAGCTCTGGTTACTCGTGGTCTTCACAGAACTGAGCTGTTCACTGTGAATCAGACAGAAAGTAATACACACGTAAAACTGGAGAGTCCCTTCAGCAAGCCATGGAATCCAGTTCATTCCGCAGCTACCTGCTGAGCTCCCAGACCTGGACACTGGTGACGACGTGGCCCTGAGCCCTCTCTTCGCCCTTCTCGACACCCCGAACTTTGCTGGTTCTTCAGCGGGGAGCTCCAGCCCTAACAGGCTCTTCGTTCACTTGAAGGTGCTGTCTCTTCCCATTTCTCAGCTCCGTTCATGATTTTTGAGCTTTTAAAATTTCACACAGTATTTCCCACTCAGATTTGGACCCCCTCCCCATTCCATCCCCCCCCATCCCCCGACCGAA
>NW_008350011.1:21920-25866 GCF_000622305.1 Nannospalax galili
CCACACACCACAGTCAAGTCAAATTTGACTCAAATTCAAGTCAAACTCATACTCATAACCATTATGAAAGGGCTGCTTTTCTGTGACCTAAGCTCATCCATAAGAATAGGTCCAAGCCAAAAAATTAAATATAAATGCAAAATATTTGGAGTGTCTAGGTCCTGGTTCTGTCTCTGTCTATGGTTAAGTTGTAGAAAGTAATTAAATATTATCTTCAGTCCAATTTGACCTTTGGCCAATGGATATAGTAACTAAAACCAGATAATCTATAGCAGTGCCAACCCCCCCAGTCTTCCCCTCCCGTGAACATCAGAGGACTATGCTCAGCCTCTTCATTCATGAGTGGTTATTGAGGTAGCAGCTTCTGACTACACTGGTGCTTATGAGGTAGGGAGACCTTCTGAATCAATGATTTCTAGACCCAAAGCAGGTGGTCTGTGAACATTTGAGAATGTGGTTTTTCCTAAAGCAGGGTTGGCCACTCTGGTGGCTCATCTTCAGTATCTTCTTGGCTACCCTTAGAATCACTTATGACACACTTTTGGGTATGTCTGTAAGGAAGTTTCTAGAGAGGTTTAACTGCTAGGAAAGACTAACCCTAAGCGATGGTGGCGCCATACGAGGCTAGGGTCGCAAAGTGATTGATTAAACAGGAGAAAAGGAAAGCCAGCCGAGCACCAACATCCATCTCTCTCTGCTTCCTGACTTCAGACACAAGTACTCCTGTACTATGTCTTTCCTTCCATGATGGAGTATGCACCCTCAAACCATGAGATGAAATAAAACCTTCTTTCCTTAAGGTGTTTTGATCAGTTACTTTTCCATAGTAATGAGAAAAGTAATTAAGGAAGAAAATTAGTACCGAGAAGTGGGGATGTTACTATGGTTACCGGACCATTTTTCCATTAGCTTTTAGAGTATGTTTGTAGGAAGAATGTGGGAAAATTTGGAGTTTCAGATTAGAGAAGTCAGGTAATTCTGCAAGCCAAGCATAAGGAGTGATTCAGTTAAAACCCTAAAAGGCCATTAATGCCAATAGAAATGCTGATAGTAGAGGCTGTGCTCATGTGGTTCCAGTGGGGAACAAAGATGATGGACCAGGAATTGGGCTACAGCCCTTTGTATCACATTCCAGCACGAATCTGCCTGCATTCTGCCCATAGACGGGTGGATCTTTGTGAGTTCAAGGCCAGCCTGGTCTACATAGCGAGTTCCAGGCCAGCTAGGGCTACAGGGAGACCCTATCTCAAAAAGACAAAAACAAACAATCAAAATAAACAAAACTTTGAGTAAAGCTGAATTAAGACATAAAAGAGTAAAAAAGATTTCAAAACAGCATGGAAGCCAGGAAGACTGTGTTATGATTACTGCTCACAGACCTCAGTCAGACACACGGTGAAAAACAACAGAAAGTTCTAGAAATGTGTGGCTGGTTGGAAACGATGCACGCAAGTTTAAAGAAACCATTAAGGTAAATGTGGTGAGAGGAGCACCGTTAATTGTTAAAGAGATTAGTGTCATCAAAGAACATTCTTGTTCTCTTCACTGGAACCGTAAGAAGGGTTCCCTGGTTGCAAGAGCCCACCTATGGAAAGAGCAAACTGGTAAAAATGAAAATACATTTGAAAGGAGAGAGCCTAAAATGAGAATGCTGCTGAAGGGGCTCCTTGACCAAAAATAGTGCTCTACACAGGTGTTTTCACAAGTTTAGCCACTAAGGCACACAGAAACTACTACCTCACGCTCGTTGCAGAACTTGGCAGTGTTGTTTACATCGTGCTGATTTTGCATGAAGGCAAAATGTAAGATTTACAGGTTCAGGGAAATTACCACTAAGATTCCTGAAACTAGGCAATGTGTGACAGGGTAGGATTCCCTACAAGGAGGCCCCGAGAGGCCGCTGCATGACGTCATGAAGATGGAGTTTAAATTGCAGTGCTGAATCTAGGATGTTGAAGATGCCAGGACCATGGGGCATTTGCCAAGAAAAGCTGTGGGCAAGAAGTGGAACTGACCCGAGAGAAAGGCGGCACACGGTGCAGAGGGAGAACTGGAGAACCAGGGCTGCCCACCTCATCCGAGCACAGACACACATGGAGCTGGAGAGCCAGGGCTGCCCACCCCATTGGAGCACAGACACACATGGACCTGGAGAGCCAGGGCTGCCCACCCCATTGGAGCACAGACACACATGGAGCTGGAGAGCCAGGGCTGCCCACCCCATCGGAGCACAGACACACATGGAGCTGGAGAGCCAGGGCTGCCCACCCCACCGGAGCACAGACACACATGGAGCTGGAGAGCCAGGGCTGCCCACCCCACCGGAGCACAGACACACATGGAGCTGGAGAGCCAGGGCTGCCCACCCCATCGGAGCACAGAGGCGCAGGGCTGGAGCTGCAGGGCTGGTTTTGGCCTGCTTGGTTTCATTCTGACTTTGGTCTGATCTTATACCCTCATTCCTCCCTGTTAGAATGAAAACACATACTCTGTACCATTGTATATTGGAAGTATATAACTTGTAATGAAACCTCCCTCAAGAAATCAAGATCTAGGTGTGGGAAACACTGAAATCTGTGTTTAAACTCAATTCAAATGATTTCTTCAAGACACACTGATTAAAATTATCAAAAATCAAGAACGCAGACTGGGGAGATGCTCAGTGTGTAAAGCGTTTGCTGTGCAAGTGTGGGGAGTTGAGTTTAGAACCCAGAAGCCATGTTGAATCTGGACTTGGTAGTGTACATCTGTAACCTGAGCACTCTTAAAGCAAGGTGGGAGATGGATTCAGGAGCATTCCTAGAAACTTACAGGCCGGCTAGCCTGGGAAATAATGAGAGACTTTGTCTCAAAAGAGGTGGAGGGCGAGGGCTGATAATCAAGGTTATCCTCTGACATCAGCACATGCACTGTGTCATGTGCACACCCACATCCACATACATGAATGCATGTCTGTGTGAGTGCACACAAATACACAAAAGGTTCAAAAGTAAAAGCCAAAGAAATAGTTATCAGAAAGAAAATTCAAGAGGTGGAAAATACATCAAATCCAAAAGAACCCCAGATAGATTCAATGCCAAATTCAGCAAAATGGCTGATTACAGGTGCCTAGCAAGCTTCTACCCTAATAAGGACCAAAACAAATCACACTTCTTCCAGAGACCCCTGCAGAGCATATTTTGTGTTCAGTATCAGATTCTTAGCAGTTTCAAGGAAACACAGCAGACTTCATGCATGAAAATGCAGTTGAGAAATTGAGAAATCCCACAAATTCATGATGTGTTTATGAATTCCAGCATTCTTAAGGTTTTCAAACACTTGTGATATAATACTCATACACATAATTCAAGGCAGAGACAGGGCATTCTTATTCTGCTGACTCACTCAGGGTAACCCAGTGCAAACGTCAGTGAGGCACAAGCAAAGAGTAGGATTTAAGGACTTTATTCAAATACAGAAAATAAATCAATGATCTTATAGTAACAAAGTAGGATTTTGCTCTTTCCTGTTTTCTGTACACAAGGTAACAGGGTACGGGGTTTGTCACTGGAGTAGGCTGTGCCCCATAGTCATTGTTTTCTATATATGTGTCATACATGTAGTGATCTAGCTTACATGAGATGTGGCTTCATAATACCAACGTGCCTGTATCACACTCTAGTTTTCCTCTCTTCTACCCCTTACCATTGTCTTTTGCCAATGATCCATTCCAACTCGTCTGAAAGACACACCCATGAAACAGAATTTCACCTCTTACATATGCATGTTGCATACTGTCCTGCTCAACTCCGAAGTTCTGGAAAAGAATGTTTGAGATTTTCTTGAAACATGTGTTATAAACCTGAAAATAATTGACATGAGAGATGTCTCTGAGAAACCAATGAAGAGTAAAGAGGCAAAGTGGAATAATTAAGGGATCACCACTATCACTAGAATTTCTAATTAG
>NW_008350011.1:26359-39763 GCF_000622305.1 Nannospalax galili
CAGGAGTCAATTCCTGAATATCCTCTAACAGGCAAAGTAAAATATTCTCTCTAAAACTTAGCATGCTTGTTTAAATTCTCGACAAATTCCATTTCCCTTACCTTACACCCAATGAATTTCAAACTCTTGGAATCAAAAGTCTATGGAGACATAAAAATCACCTATATTTATTTGATTCTTCTATTTCAGTATATAAATGAGCAAAAGCAAATCTAGAGGGGGTAAACATCATATTTTGAGCTGTATAAGCCTTTTCAGAACTGTTTTGGGAGTCTAGGTCTAGTCTTTCCCTCTAGACACCATTTCCCCAGCCTGCTGGGGCCTCTCACCTTGCATACTCTTTGCGAAGAAGGTGGTCTTTTCCTGGTCCTCTTTCCCAAGTTGCTCTTGGTCTGGAGACTCATTTTTTTTTTTTCTGGAATAGATTCACTCTGGGCCTGAAGGGCCAGCAGAAGAAGGGAAGCAAAGCAGGCAAGTGTCCTCATGGTTGAGAGTCATGAAAGAGGTTGAAAGAGTGGGAGCCTGTAGTGTGTGTGCAGAGCAAATACTTACCTGCGTTTATAGTTCTGCCAGGGCCGTGTTAAGAAGTTACTTTGATTACCCAATTTTCTATTTGGGTTTCAATAGAAACTTAGAGAGTTTGATTTTCCTAGTCAAAGTCATTAACGATTAAGCAACAGGGCTGTTGGAGAGTTCTCTGTATACAGCAACTACTCTCACTGACTATAATTGTTCAGGACTTTAGAGAACTGACTATTGCCAATTGCTTGGAATATTTGTATTCTCTGCCCAGAACCTGACTGCCACTGCTGCTGCAGCTGCTGAAAAGTTGTTTGCTGACTGGTCATCTCCTGTGGGTTCATAGAGCTTCCTTAGTATAGGTTTACACATTCCTACATTTGGGATTTACTGAGAAGCTGCCGGGACCTCACTGCTTCATATGCTCTAGAAATTGCTGAAGAAAAGTTTACAACCAGCTACTAGAAATCACAATTCACATGCACAATTGCTGTTTAGTAAACACATTTGATTATTGTAGGAACTGATTGATGACTGCGAGATCTATTACCTTTTAAACACAGTGACCAGTAACACAAAACAGTAATAGGGATGAGTGACCATCTGAAGGCTCCAGGATACGAAGTATTATAAGAAGAAACGGGTTCTCAAGGCTGTGATCCATATTGCCCAGAATATCCTTGTGGCTCAGCAGGGTCTAAATATCTGTGAGAACGGAAGACAAGTGGGCACAAGTGGGCGGGTGCAACACCAGAGGTAGTGCTTCCGGAGTCCATGCTCTTCAGCTAAAATGTGGTGCATCTGCTGGTGCTTGTAAGAGACAGAGGAAACAGGTACGGACTGCAGAGTGCCCACTTCCCCAAAGTCGCTTTAATGTCTCTTTGACCCAGCAGCTCTGCTCAGAGCCCCGTTTCCAATTCACTTGCTGGGTATCTGTATATACTGTATGTCAGAATGTTACGAATCTTGAGAACTGTCCACACAAAAGTTGCTCTTCTGAGAGGGTGACAGTGGCCATGAGAGACAAATCGAACTCAAGCACAGGAAAAGATAGGACAACTGAAGGAATATTCAGCTCCACAGTGAGTTCAAAGCTGGCCTGCACTACATGACACCGTTTCAGACAGTCTGAAATTATATATATATATATAAAATCAGTGCAGCCCCAGTGGAAAGAAATTACCAAGGTATATAAATATAATGACAGGCCATGAAAGCCATGTGAGGTCATCAGTTGGTAGATATCAATTCACCATCAGAAACTGTCAGGGTCAAGGTCTGGGCCCAGAACAAAATGTCCCCAGTAACCTATACTAGTTAGAGATCTGAAATCTGAAACAATTAATGAGAGATTTGAGAGTAGTTAAGAACAATTGTTTAATGTTTTGTTTGCTTATGTGTGATGTTCATATCTGTGCAGGTGTACACATGGGCAGACTGCAAGTGCATGTGTATGTGGAGGCCAGAGGGAAACCTCAGGTGTTACCCTCAGGGACATCCTCTATGTTCTTTGAAATGGAGCCTCTCATGGTCACCAGTTGGGCTGATCAGCCCTGGGGATCCTCTTGCCTTCGCCGCCCCAGCTCTAGAGAGTCAAGTACACACCATCACCACAGCGATGGGCATAGGAGTCCTTGTGCTTCTGAGCCAAGCATTTTAGCAACTGAGCTATCTCTCAGCCTCAAGTTTATGTACCCAAATGTCCCTCGGTGCAAATTAATCCCCTGGAGTCTAGTCAGCCTACCTAGAGTCTCTCCCTTAGAGAAGATCAACTCTCCCTCACCCAGCAGTAATCAGCTACCAATAGTTCCTTGGCTAAGGTTGGTGCCTGCTGCCCATTTCCCCAGTTCTATGCTGGGTTTTTGTCTGATCGAGTTTGCTGAGGGTGGATGCGTATGGCAGAGGGGGGTCTAGGTATGATTAAGATGTATTACATGAAATTCACAAAAAGTCAATAAAAATATACATTGAGAAAACCCCACAAAATTGGGATAGATCCATGTATAGTTTAGGAAATCTAAAAAGAATGACATAAACTATAACATCAGTGGTAGTTATAGACATCTGCCTGACCTTCCCCAGAACGGATCTCAAACTCAAACCTTCACAGTCTGTATAGGGAGAGGAACTCGTCCTCCTGATTGTCTGACTGATAGGCTCCTTCTGTTTGCCACAGATATGTGTTGTGATTTTCAGTCAAAGAGGGTCACAGTGGACGCCTGCTCTCTTCTCCTCATGCACCACTCAGTCTGATGCTTCAACCCATTTGAGAGCTAGAATGGAGTTCATACGGAGACAGAAGGCCTGCTCCTTCTCTGGGGCCTTGCCCTCCTGTGCTGGTCACACCGGTATTTGTGGCTTATCCACTTTGTTTTTGTCAAAATGCTAAATAATTCTATTTAAAAGATTGTCATTTTCTGTGCATGCTACATGTGTCTTTCTTTTGATTTTTGTAATCTATAAGATAAGGTTATTACTGATGATAGCTCATTCCTTCTTGCATCTGAAAACTTCTGTTTGGGCTTTCTGGTCTTCAGCTTGAGTGTGTATTTTAGGATTTCACTCGGTGAACACCTGTTAGTGATAAACTAATTTAAAAATATGTAGACAATCTCAGTAAATAATTTCACTAGGTGTGTATTTTTAAGTAGCTGTTATAATTTTTCACAAAAAATATGTAGACAATCTCAGTAAATAATTTCACTAGGTATGTATTTTTAAGTAGCTGTTATAATTTTTCACGAAGACTATTCTCTGCGAAGACTATTCTCTCTCTCTCTCTCTCTCTCTGTGTGTGTGTGTGTGTGTGTGTGTGTGTGTGTGTGTGTGTTTCAAGGATTTAATCGAGGGCTATGCACATGATAGACAAATGCTCTATCACAGAGTTACAATACCTGCAACTTACATAGCGTAACTTTACATTATATTGCAACTTCTTTTATTGTACTTAAAAAGCCAATTGCTCCTTTGCACAAAAACTTTTTACTTACCCTGTAAATCTTTCTAAAATTTTCACTATTTTAAAAGTAATGTGATATTTTCTATAAGCCTTCAAAAGGAATATTAAAAGGTATTGTTTGTTTGAAAGAGATGGTAAAAGTCTCAGGAAACAAGAGGTTATGCATCAAGGAATATAAAACGTGGATCTGCCGAGATAGCTGAGTGAGTAAAGTCATTGCTTTTTTATTGAGCATTTCATACATATACGTGTGTGTGTGTGTGTGTGTGTGTGTGTGTGGTTGCTCCTTTGCACACAAACTCTTTACTTACCCTGTAAATCTTTCTAAAATTTTCACTATTTTAAAAATAATGTGATATTTTCTATAAGCCTTCAAAATGAATATTAAAAGGTATTGTTTGTTTGAAAGAGATGGTAAAAGTCTCAGGAAACAAGAGGTTATGCATCAAGGAATATAACACGTGGATCTGCCGAGATTGCTGAGTGAGTAAAGTCATTGCATTTTTTATTGAGTATTTCATACATATACGTGTGTGTGTGTGTGTGTGTGTTTTGATCAACTACACCCCTTTCCCTCCCCTTCCCCTTCAGTTCCTCCCCTATTCCCACCACTACTACCCCCCCCCCACCAATTTCATGTTTTCTCTTTCTCTTAATTTAAGGAGTCCACTGATTGCTGCCTTTATGTGCTTGGGTATAGGGCCATCTAGTGGGAACAGGTCGCCTCTCAGGAGGCTTATCCCTGAAGAACACTGACTCTCTCCAAGCAGCCATCTATTACCAGCAGCTCTCCAATTAGGGTCGGGATTTTCTGACCACCTCCTCTCCTAAATCTTTCTGCTATACCTGTAGGTAAGTGTGTCTCTCAGCCTTCATCAGCAAAGCTTCTTCTTTGCAGTAGACTGCAGTTAACACAGGTCCATTTGTGACTCCAACACGGGGGTGGGGTAGACACAGCTGAATGCTGCTGCGAGCTCACTGCCAGCCAGTGGGTAAGCCTGGAGGCCAGAGGTTGACTTCAGGTGTCTTCCTTTACAGATTTCCAACTTATATTTTGAGACAGCGTCTCTCATTGAGTCTGCAGCTCTCTACTGGCTAGACTGGCTGACTAGTGTAGCCTCCAGGGACCTTCTGTCTCTGCCTCCCAGGGATGGGTTTTAGGCACAAAACGATGCTTTGTTTTTTGTTTTTTAAATGAATATGAGTGCTAGAATTTGAACTCACGCTTGTACAACAAAACTTTACCCACTGAGTCATCTCCCCAGCCCTCTGGGAAGATGCCTTATTTCATTTATTGTGGGTTGAGGTCTGTCTGGTTTCATAGACATGCTCATTAGAAAATTAATGTAAGTCAGGGAACACTGTCAAAGTATATAAAAATGTTCACTGTATACAAATTAGCTTATATTTATTGATAACTAAGATATTTTCATTCATTTCACAACAACCCAAAGAAGTTGCTGCTTTTATCAACCAATAGTTTGTTGGTTTGCAAAGGAACTTTGGAAGTCAATTTTAACTGAAAGTCCCTGTATATTAAGCAACAGGGATGTGGTTAACACTCAGCAGTACTGTGTGTTAGCTCTTACTTTCTCTAGCTGTCCTTTGTTGGGACTATTTGTGTTCAGAGCCCAGAACCTGACCACTGCTGAAGATCTCCAACACGAGTTTTATGGCAGCTCCTCAGTGCCTGTCCCTGCAAATTTCCTCCTTTGGTATTTGATGTGAAACCACTGGAATTTGACTGCTTTATACACTATATAAATAATCGAAACTTATTGGGGCTGAGAGATGGCTCAGTGCTTAGGAGAACTTCTTACTGTTACAGAGAACTGAAGTTCTGTTCCCATCACCCACATGGTATCTGATAACTGTCTTTAATTCCAGTTTCAGGGGATCCGAAGCTCTCTTCTTTTTAACACATATTAACAGTTCTTAGCCTCAAAGACCAAGAAACACAGCAAAATAAAGATAGATTTATAGTCACCACACATTTCCATGTGGGCAAGCCATGGTGCAGGTGAGGTGACAGAAACTGGCCTCAAGGAGAAGAAATCTTGCTTCCACATTCTCCCTCATGCATGTTAAACAATTGTGTAGCCCAGGTTGAAGATGCTGTTAGAAGTGTTCCTGTTCCCATCATGTGGGAAGACGTGTCATAAATAAGTCTCTATTCCAAGAGAATGAAACGTCAACATACATTATTTTAAAGCATACTGTCCTTGATTTCCCATGATCCAATTTTCATTCAGTAGTGTGTCATTTAGCTTCCATGAATTTCTGTACTTTTTCTCATTTTTGTTGTTGTTGGTATCTAGCTTTATTCCTTTGTGGGCAGATAGAATATTCATTAAAGGAAAAATCCACCCAGAAGATACTGTAATCTGAAACATATATGCACCACACACAGGGACACCCAATTACATAAAAGAAACTTTACTAGTTCTAAAATCTCACATTGATTTCAGCACAGTGAAGGTGGGTGACTTCAATAACCCTCTGTCACCAACAGGCAGGTCAACCAGACAAAATCTAAATAGAGAAATCCTGGAGGTAAATGACAGCATAATGAAATGAATCTTACTGACATCTGCAGAACATTCTACCCAAACACCAGAAGAATACACTTTCTTCTCAGCAGCCCCTGGATATTTCTTCAAAATTGGCCACATGTTAGGTCATAAATTTATTAAAATTGAAATATCAGGATGTTCCTCTGTGTATTCCTCTTCATCCACTGATGATGATGAAGGGCCCTGCAGTCTCCTATTTCCCATCTGCTTCTATATTTACCTTTGAGTAGTCAAGAAAGAAAAGATGAGGGCTTTTTATTTCAATATGCTTATGGAACAAAGGCCTTTATGTTCTAAAGTTGGAGCCTACTGCTCTCAGAAAGTGTAGTTCCTGAACCAGACCTGAACCCCAGTGGGCTAGAGAGTTGATTCTTTGCAGGATCCAAGGGCATTAGCACCCTTGAGATGGGGATGTCACAAGTCCCTTCCTTCGGGGTCATCTGGAATGGACAAGATGGTCTCATCATGCTTCTGGTGATTTGAAGTCAAGAGGACACTAGGCACAGAGCTGGTCAGAGTAAAGCCAGAACAGGCTGTTCTGAAGAAGCCAGTGGGTTCTGAACACTGCATGAATGTCCTCCATGTGCCTCCTTCCACTTTGGACATATCAAATGAACTGTCTTGACATCCCCACATCCAGAGATCTAGGATTTCTTTCTACTTTGGCAAAATATTCATCATGCACAAGGAACAATAGAACCAGGCTCCAGGGGATGAACTCACACCAAGAGACATCTGGGGACACAAACCTAACTCAATAGACCTTAACATACACGGCAGAATGCCTGAAATCCAGGGGCAGGGGCTATGGGGGTGCAGATTCAGGAGGGGCTCTAAAAATGGTCAAGATGTATTATATGAAATGCACAAAAATTCAATAAAATTATATATTGGGAAAAGTGTTAAAAAGGTGATGAGCTCCTGTCTTAATCCCAAGAAATGCTTCCATTCCAGGAAACCACCATCACTCAGACTATTCACACTGTTCTCTACTGTGGCCATTTTCATTTTTTCCTCATTATATTTTGAACACTGTATGCATATCAAAATGTACGCATGACCATATAATCAAATTGTGACATTCCAGTGTTTGCATCTTCTATCTCCATATCATGCCTTGAGATACGCTATTCAGTTGTTTAAAGTTTATTTATTCACAGTTATGTATCATAGCCAACAAAGTACCAATGATTAGCATTTTACATATATGTAAACAAATATACATATTCATATATGCCTATGGATACATATATACATCTATATACATATTATATATACATAATACACGCATTTCATCTTGCCCATAAAGGATGGAATCTTTTCACTGTATTTCTAGAATTAATGTGTTATAAAGCACATCTTATGTTTAGGAGACTTTCCAGTGTCCTGATCGTCACTGAGTTGGCCTCAGTAGTGCTTACTGAAATATATTTCCTAAACAGCCCACCACGCTTGCTGGAATTGTTAACATTACAAACATTTACTCCCCTGTCCTACTGCCTGTTTTCAGAGCAACAGCGGCTACTCAAAACGCTTGAAGTCCCAGAGTATCTGGCACAAGACAGGATGCGGTATGCAGAGTTCTGACCAGGAAAGCATAACCTAAGAAGGGCACAGCACTGAAGTAGGGAACAGGGGCTGCAGAGATGGCTCTGCAGTTAAGAGCACTGGCTGCTCTTGCAGAGGACCTGGTTCCCAGCACTCCCATGGTGGCTAACAACCATCCATAACTGCAGTTCCAGGACATCCAATGCCCTCTTCAGACATCTGCGGGCATTGCCCGACATGGGTACACTTAGATACATACAGGCAATGCACTTATACACATAAAATAAAAATAATAAATAAAATATTTTTAAAAGTAACAGTGGCCATGCCTTTAATCCCAGCACTTGAGAGGCGGAGGCAGGCGGATCTCTGTGAGTTCAAGGCCAGCCTGGTCTACATAGCAAGTTCCAGGTCAGCTTGGGCTACAGGGAGACCCTGTCTCAAAAAGACCCCCCCAAAAAAGTAAAAAGTAAATTTGTTTATGTCATAGTTTCCATTTTCTTGTTCTATGTTTTCCTCTGTTTCTTCACAGATCATGTAGTAGTGCACTGACGTCAGCCACCTTACATGAGGGAAGACACTTGATGTGGACACCAGACTTAGAGATCAGATTCTTTGGTTTGTGAAGCCACATGCGGCCACTTGTCCAACTCTGGGTTTGTGACATGGGAAAAACAGAGTGCTTTGTGAATCTACCGTCTTCTGAGCGGCCTGATCTTTATAGCCAAAAGCAGATTTCTGTCTGTACTACGGAGCGTTTCTCATTTTCCCAAATTCCAATGGATAGCTGGAGGTTGGCATTCAAGCGTGGCGCTGCTTTGCACTTTTCTCATGAACTGAAGGCAAACGTTCACATGCCTAAGTAGTGTGCACACGTGGGTTCGCTAAAACGGCCTGTGGGGTGGTCCTCCCACCTACTTTTATTGATCTTCAGCGGCTGTTCATAAATTCAGGAAATTTTCTTGGTATCATATGTTACATATCTTTTTAAAAACAGCAATTTCATTTTCCATTTTTTGGGGGGGTTGATGTGCAAACAAACCTAATTTTTATTTTTAAAAATAATTTCTGAACTTTCTTTCAAATTAAGTTTATAAAATCCAAACTTGGCTGGATATGGTATCGCATGCCTTTAGCCCCAGCACTCAGGAGGCAGAGGCAGGGATATTTCTGTGAGGTCATGCCCAGCCTGGTCTACATAAAGAGTTCCAGCCCAGCTGGGGCTACAGGGAGACCTCAAAAACACAAAATAAATAACAAACAAGCAAAGAAAACCAAACTTGCATGTTTTAGTGTTTTTCTTGCATGAGCTAAACTTCTGATGTATCCTGTGTTTGAGTTAGCATTGTATTTCTGACCCACTGACACCCTCGGGGAGGCTCCACTTTTCTGAGTAGGGGAGTCTGACAAACGAATCTCACACATGGATACCCAACAACTAGATGGATAGAAACAGGGCTATGAAGAGAGCTGCTGGATCAGAGAAACAGTCAGTGAGCTTGGAGGAATTAAAGAGCTCTGTGGTTTATTCTCACTTCTTCTACAGTGCTCTCTGACGCCTCTGTTCTTACACCTGACCCACTTGTATGCACGGGGGCTATTCCTCTTTCATCTTCATAGACCATCAGACTTTGTTGACCCACAGAAGGTGCTGAATAGATGATACTTGCTTCTTATTACAGTCCCTACATTCTGAACCCGACAACAGATGATCATCCTGCCCTTGTTTTATGCCATAGGCCAATGTGTAGAAAATCAACAGAATTTCCAGCCCCTATTTCCTAGAGTAAATAAATTTGTTTACTTAACAGTGATGGAACATGAGATTATGACTTGCAATATCTGGCAATAAGTTCACTTTATCTATTTCTAGAGAGTATAGAACAGTCAGTTGCTAGAGGTGTCATATCAAATCCCAGAGGAGGAAATTTGGACAGGCAGAGACACCAAAGACGCTTTGAAACTCTTTCAGCACAGGTCTATGAACTGTGAGCAGCTGTCAGGTTCTGGGCTCAGAACACAAATAGTCCCAATAAGAGACAGAAGTTATCATACTAAATGCTGATCAATTAAGGAAGAACTTTAGATAGTGGAGAAGCCCCAGGGATTTGGACACAGCTTGGTTACCTAATCTTCAGTGACTTTGAAAAAGGTAATTAACCTCTTTGAATTTCCTTTTCAAACCCACAAAACATTTGGGCAATGAAAGTAGCTGCTTTATTGGGTTGTTGTGAAAACTTACTGTCATAATCTTAGCAATCCAAAATGTAAGCACATATGATCACGCTGAATATTTTTATATGTTTTGAGAATACTTTCTCACTTATAATTTTCCAGTTAATATGATTTCTATGAATCACACAAGGCTGTCTTGGTCCTAACATAAATGTAAAATCACATTAGCATCCTCATTTTTCATAAGATGGTGAGTTCTAAAGCATTTAAACATTTTACCCCATAAGTAATGGTTCATACATGTTAAATTATTGGAAAGCCGTATTTTCCATTTTCAAATACCTCAAATGTTTTATGACATTAGTAAGTTCATTGCTAAAGAGCGATCACAATATCAGCAGTGTTTCAAGTCAGAGTAAATGTAAGTCAAGGGATCCCTTGAGGATGGGGAGGACGTGGGTGCACTGAGAGATGAGGAGTGTATACTAGATACTGATGATGGTGGAAGAGGAAGCTGAAAAACGTTCAACCCAGTGATACGCAGGTTATGTTGACTCTAAGACAATGATGTTAGGATGGATGAAGAAAGACAAGTTAGGCTGCATACTGGGCCAAGGAACTTCTTCAGACTGTAGAGACAAACCTCCTTGCTTTGAAGATGAACATTTAAGAATCAGCCAAATCTAGCAATCTCAAATTGTGAAGTCAGTTCAAGACTTCTGACATCCATACCTCAGTTTCTACACATTCTGTTGTGCTCCCAGGCTCTATAAGGACTCGAAGCCACACCAGAGAAGCATTAAATTGGGTCCTCCATGGAGTTTGGTGTTGTGAACCAGTTAGCATTTCTTGTCCATATGGAATTTCTATGATCAGTGAGACACAGGTCTTTTGAACATCATAGGATATAATAATTCTCCGTTTTTATATAAACTAGCAGTTCCAAAATGTTTTTCCAAGGTCAAATGAAACTAATCACATGAGTCTATTTTGGATTAAGCTACATTGGGGATCTTTCCATGAGTGAAAAGCATGTTCCATTTCATTGAACCCTGAGTGTCTGTCTCACGATAATTTTTTTTTTTTTACATTTTATTTAATTAGTGTGTGTGTGTGTGTGTGTGTGTGTGTGTGCGCGCGCGCGCGCACGTGCTGCCATGCAGAGTGTGTGCTACCCTGCATGTGTGGACGTTAGAGAACCATCAGTGACAGTCAGTTTTCTCCTTCCACCACGTGTTTCCTTCCCAAAAGTTGTCAGGCTTGGCGGCAGTGACTCTACCCACTGAGTCACCTTTGGTCGTCTGGTTTTTGCTTTTCATTTCAATTATTAACTGGCGATCTTCACGTGCAAATCTCTCATGACATTGTCTTCTGAGTAGGCCTTTCCTTGGACTTCCCTCTCGGTACGTAAGCAAGCTTCATTTCCACTAAGAACATATGATCATCCATGACAGGTGCCTTTGGAGTGAGTCCGATCCAAATGAAGGCAAACGTTAGATGTGGTCCGACCAGCAGCATCTATTGAACTTTCTCTTCACTGTGTCTGAGATGAAATTCCTACTAATTGCAGTCAGGATTTTATTTAAACAGTTTCATTTAATATCCTGGAACTTCCATTCCAAACAATCTTGACTAAGTCTCACAGGAAGCACCAAGTTCTGCAAGCACAAACAACTTGCTTCAAGGAACTTATGTGAGATAGAGGAAGAAAGCCCGGGATAAATATACTGCTGCACAACGTAACTTCCAGGTCTCTGTCATTTTTATCTGCATGGTAATTTCATTTGTCTCTATTTTAAATTTTTTGATTTAGTTATTATTTTTATGTGTATGAGTGTTTTGCTTGCATGTACATATGTGTATAGGTGAACTTATGTCATGCAATGTCTGTGGAGGCCAGAAGAGGGGGAGAGATGCCCTGGACTGGAGTTGTGGACAGTTGCTAGCTGCCATGTGGGTGTTGGGAACCCCAACTGGCTCCCCTGAAGAGCAGCCAGTGCTCTTGACTGCTGAGCCATCTCTCTGGGCACAATTTTCCTCTGTTCTCATGCACAGCGGCAGCAGAATATGCTGCACCTATCACGCCTTGTGCATATCCAAGAGACATCTTCAAGAGAATTGCAGCAGCGTTTCTGCAGTGGCAGGTCAAGGTCTTCCTTAGGCCTAGATAGAGAGTACATGGATTGTTGGCTAATGGTAAAATACAGTCTTGGGAAAATATATGAGTTACTGAGTAAGTTTGTCATTTGGGCCCCGTGACAGCCAGAATCATGGTCAATTGTCAAAAGTCCACTGTGTGGTTCAGTGGAGCCTATATAACATTATAGTTGCAACTGGGACTATTTAAAGGACAAGGCAGTCAAGCTTCTAAAATATAAGACACGTTCTTTCATCCAACATTTCTACTTCCAGAAACACATCAAAGAACTTTTGTGACTTTTCGACAATATGATATCTATACTTGTGTTCAGTGGTATTCGTTTTTCCTAATTCTATCAGCTGAAGAGATCAAGCTATCATAGCAAATGATGCGAGACCATAAGAAAAACTGACACAATTCTTTATGGTTTATATGCAATATGTGCAGAATATACTTAGTGAGGAAAATTCAGTAGAGAAATTTTTCTATGGCCAATGGTGGTAGTTTCTTGGATTAGGAGGAACATTATTTAGAATGGTTGAGATTGGAAAGGAGCTCACCACACTCTCTATTATGTGAATTTTGTTTCTTTTGGATGAATGAACATTTTCTAAAACTGAAAATATCTAAAAGGTCAGAGATGGGCTGTGTTATACATATCTGTCCATTTGATATTTCTCAAAGTGGACACAGGTATATGGTGCATACTCGTGAGGTGTTTAGATCATACTGGCTTCTTGAGAAAGCCTGCTTTGGATTTACTTTGACCAAGTCTATGTCTAGCATCCTCTGGAGCTCAAGTCACCAGAGGCATGGTTAGGACATCTTGGCCTCTCCACAGGGACCTGAAGGAAGGGATTCATAAAGTCCCCATTCAGAAGGGTGCTAATGCTCCTGGATCCTGCAGTCTTTCTAACTCACTGGGGTTCAAGTCTACCAGGGTCTCCAAAGTTTGAGAGCATCAGGATCCAATGGCAAAACAAAAACACCTCTGTTCCATAAGCACATTGAATAAAATATTTCCTGTTATTTTTCTTTCCGGAATACCCAAAGGTAAATATCCAAGCAGATGGGAAACAGCAGAAGACAGCAGGGCCCTTCATCATTAACAGCTCTAAGGGAAGAAAGTCATTGAACACAGAGGCACATCATGATGGAATCCGTGAGATCAGAGGAACATCAAAGGGACCCTGCGGACCTTGGTCTTCCCTCCCCATCAGTGCACACACCCTCTAACTGAAGGGCCTGTCTCTGAGCCTTCTTCTGACAGCCATATAAATACAGGTTGGCTCCTTACTCCCCACACACTCAGCTCCTGATCAGCAATCCTCCAGTGACTCCTAGCCATGAGAACACTCACCGTCCTCCTCGCTGCCCTTCTCTTGCTGACCTTCCAGGCCCAGGCTGATCCTCTCCCAGGAGCAGCTGAGGAGACCCCAGATGAGGAGCAGCCAGGTGACGAGGACCAGGATATGGACATCTCCTTTGGA
>NW_008350011.1:40035-43880 GCF_000622305.1 Nannospalax galili
GCTAATGCTCCTGGATCCTGCAGTCTTTCTAACTCACTGGGGTTCAGGTCTACCAGGGTCTCCAAAGTTTGAGAGCATCAGGATCCAATGGCAAAACAAAAACGCCTCTCTTCCATAAGCCTATTGACTAAAATATTTCCTGTTATTTTTCTTTCCGGAATACCCAAAGGTAAATATCCAAGCAGATGGGAAACAGCAGAAGACAGCAGGGCCCTTCATCATTAACAGCTCTAAGGGAAAAAAGTCATTGAACACAGAGGCACATCATGATGGAATCCGTGAGATCAGAGGAACATCAAAGGGACCCTGCGGACCTTGGTCTTCCCTTCCCATCAGTGCACACACCCTCTAACTGAAGGGCCTGTCTCTGAGCCTTCTTCTGACAGCCATATAAATACAGGTTGGCTCCTTACTCCCCACACACTCAGCTCCTGATCAGAATCCTCCAGTGACTCCTAGCCATGAGAACACTCACCGTCCTCCTCGCTGCCCTTCTCTTGCTGACCTTCCAGGCCCAGGCTGATCCTCTCCCAGGAGCAGCTGAGGAGACCCCAGATGAGGAGCAGCCAGGTGACGAGGACCAGGATATGGACATCTCCTTTGGAGATCCTGAAAGCTCTGCCCTTCAACATAGAAGTAAGTGATGCCATCAGTAGCATATAGGCTGGAAGGGCTGGAGCCAAGTTTCAGGATCCTGTCTGCAGCAGGCTGGCTCCCTTGGTAACTCTATTTACTGTGTCTATATTTCTTGTCCATAGAATAAACAGTAAGAGTGAAATCAGCCTAATTGACCTTTCTCTTAAGGTTTTTGGTCCAAAATTGTATCTACTGAGTTCACTGGAAGAGGAAGCACTATACTAAGTGCACCCTTCCAGAACGAAATGGGTATAACTGAGAAAAGCTTCCCTTGTCTAAAAGAACACACTCTAACCCTCAGATCAGTGTAATACTGTGCTCAGTGACTGTGTGATGAGGACAGGATATTTTAAAGTGAAGACCCACCACAATGGGTCTCAGTCCTTTCCATGACCAACGCTTGTTAAGTGCATTATGTTAGCATGTGTGGAGTTGTTTGTATTGATGGCTGTGATGTTGCTAACACAATAGACCCACAGTAAGCATAATGTGTATTCATAGGATAAACACTGCCACATGGCACTGACCTCCATACCGATGCCTGTTGTCTCTGTGTCTTCAGGTGGAAGCAAAGACTTAATCTGCCACTGCAGAAGACGCTGCTTTAGTTATGAGGTTGTCAATGTGATCTGCACCGGAAGGCCAAAGGGTTTTGTACTCTGCTGCAGCCGAAGAAGGCCAGGCAGAACATCACCGAGTAACTGAGACCTGAATGCTCTCTAATTTCAATTGTGTGCTTCGCTGAACATCACACACCAGTAGGTGACCCAGGAAAGCCAGGTCTCATGAAAGGACAGTGGCAGTGGTGACCTCTTAGATCGAAGTATCTCCTGGGAGGACACAGAAGCTCCTGGTATTGTGTTTATGACTGCATTTTTCTGCTTTTTCTCTAATAAATTTCTTGCACCACCTTCTCTGTAACTTGTTACTTTTTTAATGCTCGCTGTAAGGTTCAGTCAGGACTCTGGTTAGCAAGTACTATCATTATCTTCAAAGAAACCACTGGACATAACTAAAATTGAATTGAATTGAATTGAATTGAAAGTACTTGTTGCAAATCCTGACAGTTTTAAGCCTGACTTCTTGATGTGGCCAGATGTTCTCCTTACTTTTCGTCCTCTTCTTGTATACACAAAGTCCACCAGAACTCCCTTGCCACCCTCCAAGCTGTCCAGCAGGAAGTGACCACAAAGCTTTGGGGCAACTGCAGCAGGCATCAATAATTCCAGGATCTAACACATCCCGGGTGTTTTTCCACAACACGTTTTGAAATGGAATGTTTGACCAAAGCATAGCTATTCTCCCTGGAAGAGTCAGTGGTCGAATAGTCAAAGACGTCTTAGAGTGACAGAGCCTGTGGGTGCAGAGAAAGGAACAGGGCGCCAGGTGGGGTTGTTTACTGTTCTTGACCGCCAGCACCCAGAGAGAGAACAAGTCTTCTTTCTTCATATCTACCCCATTCTGACTCTGAGGTGGGTCTCAACCATAGACTTAAGATCTTCCTATCCAAGGTGTCAAGTACAGGGGGTCTAAGACAGGGACAGTCCATGGCTGGGAAGCATACCACAGAGGACACAGCCTGTGGTTTGAACATAGAAATGGTCCAGTTCTCCCCCTCATGTGGTTAGTGAAGGCCTATGATTGGGGCCAAGGACTGGCAGGTCAGAAAACTTCCCTGGGTTCCTGTAACTGTCCCTGACAAACATTAGAAGGCCTCAATGTGACTATGTTCCTAAACTGTAGAAGGGCCCATTCCAATCTCTGGCTCAGAACATTTGTGTTTAACTCAGAATCTGCCTGGCTTCTCCCTCCCCACAGCTCTAGAGTCTCTTAAAATTTTACTTTCCAGTTGAATTCTGTCCCAATTTCCACATTTTCAAACGTACAAAGTCCCCCGCAGTACATCCCTTCTTTCCTTTCTTTCTCTCCACAATTCAAACATCTAAGCTTACACATATTTACTTTCTGTAAAATTTATGTACCTAAACCAGAACGTCAGCCCCTGCCATGTTTGCTTTTATAACTTGTAAATGACTGTCCTACATATAATAGGTGATGGGATGGAGAAACTGCACGCAACTGTATAAAGTAATTGCTGCACACGACTTCACACACCCATGTAAAATTACATTATTCATACAGAATGTCAGTGAAACCCATAGAACTGAATCGGTCCCTGAGTCCAGTTTGTGAGAGCTTACCCAAAATAAGTCTAATAAAAACAATTTAATATTAAAACACAGAGAGGTTAACAAGTAAGAGTGACTCCATGAAACATTAAGACTTCATAAAAAAGATAGAGGCAGTGTAGACTGGAGTGCCAGCAAGAGAGTCCACGGCGAGTTTTAACCTAGAATAACACAGATATCTAAAACCTGGAGACATGAAAAGAAGGGGTAGAGGGTATTTCAGGCTCAGGGAAGGAAGACACAAGGTCAGTACCCAACTCTACTGGATTTGATGAACTGATGCTGCAAGGCACAGATGAAGTACTTTCTCACCAAACATGCTTATAAGCATGTGTCAGTAAGGACAAAGACATACATGTTGAAGGGATCAAATGTCCCTATCGCTCTTTGCAGAAAAAAGGATGCTAGTAGCATCACATTTGGTAGTTGCTGCTAACAACTCCAAAAACTAAACTAGTAGAAAAGGAGGATGTCTCCAGCAAGTACAACATTTTCAGCCTCAAATATGACTCAAAGGTGATTAGTGAATCCAAATATATTTTAAAGTAACTATAGTTCCATGACACATTTTCTATCTTAAATAATTCACTCATGCACTAGGAAAAAGATGCTTAATGGTTAAGGCAAATGTGGAGTCATCCTTTTGAAATGCAATTGTCCAAGACCATGTGTCCTCTGTCTCCACGGGTAGTTAGCGGCCCAACTCCAGTAAATGCTGATTAGCAAACACATGGCATAATCACATTGATCAACCTCCCCACTAACGTTCCTCAGGGCCTCTCCATTAGCTTTTGGAGCTTAAAATCTCCCCTGCCTTCAGGTTCCAGGGAGTTTATTCCAACCTCTCTTCCTGTTGCAAAGTCTTGACCCCCATTGCAATAGACTCATATATTGTTCCCTTCCCATTTTTGAAGTTTTGATGCAATTTTCTTGTAAAATATGAGACAATTGTTTTAAAGCTGAACTATTATAATGCGGTAAATTAATGGCATGCAGTGTGAAAGGTTGATACACATGCAC
>NW_008350011.1:44011-61218 GCF_000622305.1 Nannospalax galili
CATGACATTGATTTTTAGCTTCTATACATGAGTGAGAACACACGGTCCTTGTCTTCTGCACCTGGCTGTTACACTTAATACAACATCTTCCAGGTTCACCTAAGTTCCTGCAAATTACGGGATTCCGTCTTCTCATGGATGAACAGTATTCTACTGTGTCTACACACATATGTGTGTTTGCATATGCCACAGTCTGTCCATCCATTCATCCACTGAAGGTCATGGAGGCTGTTGAGATCTCTTGGCATCAATGGGCGGAGCCAAAACAAGCTCGAGCCACACATCACATGGCAGATTTCACTTCCATTTGTCTTCCAGGTTCACCTAAGTTCCTGCAAATTACAGGATTCCATCTTCTCATGGATGAACAGTATTCCACTGTGTCTACACACATATGTGTGTTTGCATATGCCACATTCTGTCCATCCATTCATCCACTGAAGATCATGGAGGCTGTTGCGATCTCTTGGCATCAATGGGCAGAGCCAAAACAAGCTCGAGCCACACATCACATGGCAGATTTCACTTCCATTTATGAGTTTGGTTTTCTGAACTCTTTCTACAACTAGAAGCAGTGTAGAAGGGATGAAAACAACACTGGCTTTTCTGGGCTTTTGTCATTTTTCCTTTGCCACTAAATAGCCCCACAACCCATTTCAGAAGCTTACAGGTTTTAGGAAAAAGTTCTGCAGCCTAATGTGACCCAGATGTTCACCTTTCCAACTTCTCAAGTACTTTGACCCCCTAAATGACCTTCTCTTTCTTCTCTTTCTCATAACAAGGTGCTAACTTTTGCCATTACCCAGCTTTATCCCAAGTGGCTCTTGGCTTGTCACCTAAGCCACTGCCTTCCAGCCCTCTGACTTGCTGACCCTATTTCTTATGAATTAGCCTCAATAAAACCGTTTTAGGATCACCTGGGAATTCTGATACCCAGGCTGAGCCCAGAATAGCTACAGCTGCTGCTTCGTGTCATGTATTCCGTGTTAGGACTTTGATGTTTCCCACGTGTTTTCACTGAAGACTCGGATTAGACATCAGGACCCACCTCGGGTTCCATCAACATTTTCACTCTGATGCTTGGGAACTCTAAGGGGGAATCCCGACTAGAGAAGCAATTTGGTTCAAGGAATGAAACTGTTGCCTTCTCTCCTTCTCTGTCCTTTTCTAATGGTTCTCAGGTGATGGCGCAGTGAATGAAGGGCTGATTGACGTAGCCTGAGCAGCTTATCATCGTAGAGAAAATACTTTGTTTCCTTTTTACTCCAGTAATCGCTCAGGCTAAAAGCCTCACACTAAATCTCCCCGAGAACAGGGACTTAGACCACATTTGGGTCACATACCAATGCTGCATCTGTACTGCAGAAACTTAGGGGGAAAAAGTGAGCATCTGCTTATCAAAACATTCCAAAGACTTCAGGACTTCATGACACTTATAAGGTGCTCTGTGTTATTCTTAATACAGTGAAAAGGTGAAGCCCACTTCACCCATTTCATCACCTGAGAAACACATAAAATGCACAAGTCCCAAATTTTCTTCCATCCTGCGAACACGAACATGCTGTGATCTCCCATTGCTGTGTAAGAAATCACTGCAAAACTGAGTGGATTTAAAACGACACACTTTTTTAATTTACAGTTTCCATCTGAACATTGGTCAGTCCCATACACAGGATTTCTCAGATTTGGAGCGTTTATTGCAGGAGGCCTCTCTAGCATGGCAGGCAAGCTGATGGCGTTATCAGGAGGCAGCTCATCATGGCTATAGGCTGGGACAAGGATATCCATCCCCTGGCTGTACCTGACTCTTTCAAGTGAGGGCACTGCAAAATAAGGAAAGCTCCAGGATGGATCATCCTTATGTAATAGACTAGACAGCCACCGTGCCCCCGAGGACAGAGACACGAGTGCATCAGTGTCTCAGCTCCCCCCAGGCTCCCTTCACGTCTTCTGTGACTGGCTGAACTCTTTTACCGTGTCATACCAAGCCCTGGGACATGCTCGAGTTCCAAGTCTTGTCTGGGAGGTGAGCATAAGCCTCGGCTAGTTCCTTCGGTTCTTCTAGAAGTCACTCTCATTTCTCAGCCTCTCTCTTCACGCATACTCACACTTACCTTCACCACGATGATCTCTACCTGAGATTCTTGAGGAATGTTCAGGCTAGGTCATTCTCTCTAAATGTGAATTCAGCCACACACGCAACACAGGGCAGGTGTAAGGCATGTAGGATGCCCATAGGGTGTCAATCCTGGTGATATGTCATGAGAACATCCATCTGGGGGTGGAGCTAGACATAGAGGTATGACTTGCAAAGGCTTTCTAGCATAACACCCTTTCTTATTACATTCCTTACATTCAGGCAGGACACTGTGGTAACCCAAGAACATTAAGAAGACCCAGGACAGCGTGTACTATGTTCTACTCTGAATGTTAGTCTTAGGGTGACCTGTGCCTCCTCCGCACAGGTAAGACCTTCACACAGAGAACCTTGACTGCCCGATTCTCAGTGCACAGTAGAGAGGAAGCAGGGACAAGGAACTATCCTCAAGAACACAAGGAGCCATGTTCCTGAATATGAGGTTTGCAGTCCTCTAGTCACGCATGAGAACTGACAGTCATATGATCAGGTCAGCATGGGACGCGATGGGCTGTGTTGAGATGGATTGGCATGCGATGGGATAGGATGGACTGGGAGGGGCTGGGAAATGGGGAGCAGCAACCTGTCCTGACTCAGGGACTTGCACACATGCTCTGTTCTCTGAACTCCTAGGTTATACTCGGTACCACTTGTGGAGCCCTATAAGGCTCAGCATTCTTCTGCCGAGGGGCTTCTTATTCCTTTTCCAGGACATTTTCTGCTGGTGTCTTTCTTACTCTAACAGTCTCACGGACCATGGTCCTGAAGGTGCACCAAGCCCATACCACAGTCTCAATCTCTTCTTAACTCTTGACCCTGTGGCATCTTTGCCCTCACAATAGGACCAGACCCTCAAGGGCTATCACAGGACAGTCTGTGGTGCAATTGCTAGACACTAATTTTTGCCTTGATAGTTGGCTTCCATCAAAACTTGGGTTTTATCAGTCCTTCTATAAACAGTGGATATTATTACTCTGAGCTCCAGGGTTAACACAGTCTTGTCATTAAACAAGGAGAAACGGCCTTCAAAACCAGTGGACATGAACAACTTCAAACAAATACCACACAAAAGTAAAGACTCCTAGAATGGCCAGCACCAAGGGTAGAGGAAGCCACTAATAAGTGTCGGCAGGAGCTTGCTCTGTAGTCAATATCAGTAGAGTAGCACAGGTGAGAAAGCAGGGATTCAAAGATGGTGCTCCCCATGGTGAGCTTTGAATGGCACATTACAGGCAGCATGCATTCTGGAACTAGGGTTGGATGCCAGTCAGTCTGTCTACATTGGAGCTGAAACAAATCTCCCCTGGTTATAAATTCATCCCAGGCTAAAAACTGAGGCATGCTGGGAAGCTGAGCTAGAACAGATAAAGCGAAAGCCCAATACTTTAGTCCATGCCTGGCAATTTGAGCCTCATTTATTAAATGGCTATGACAACTACTTAAAGACTACCAGGGCACTACCACCGCAGAGCTGGTTTTAGTGTTGGGAAAATAGCCCTATGATATCCAGCCTTTTCTCCGCAGTAGTAAATCATGCTAAACGCCATAGGCTGTGTCCTAAGGGTTTGAATCTCACTCGCACAGAAGACATTCAAGTTATCTCCCACAATAATGTACATGTGCTTTCAGTTGGCACTGTGTGGGACTCGAGGTCCTATAATGCTCAGGACTGCACCAAGTGCTAGTAAGGACCCAGAGGAGGGAAGAAGCTTATTCAACCCTAGAGGTAGAGCAAAGAGATGCATAGAACTCTACAAAGGCATTTAGAAGTTTACATTGGTGATCAGACTGGCCCATCTTCCAGGTCTCTTCTGGTGTGGCCCCACGTGGAGGTGTCCCTCATCCGGATGGACAAACCTCAGACACCCTCACAATCCATGTGATGTTGGTGGAGATGATGCTTCTTCAGAGCACAGCACCTGAGGCCAAGATATCACTGAGGAAAAGAGAAGCCTCACTGAAATCAGAGACAAAGAATCTCATTTGGGCCATGAAATCACCAGCCATGTAACCATTCCTGTAGCGGGGGACATGTGTCCACTGGATATAAGACCTGCTTACGTCCAGGGTCCCTGACCTTGTAATCCTGCTTCCTTCACTTTGTTAGGATGACCCCACAGAATTGTTTTACTGTTACCAGTGTTTGCCTTAGTGAAGTCTTAAGACATTCTGCTGCAAGAAAATCCTCCAGGCCCAGGTCAGGTTGTATAGCTTCCCCACAAGTTATGAAAAAATAATGTGGTCTTGGGAGACCTGAGTATTACAACATCCAGATATAACTAGGTTTCCTAACAAAGCCACTCTCTCCTGCCCCAGTGGGGAACTGTCTAGGGATCAGAGTGTGCTCTGTGTGCAAAGAGACTTCCCTTCTAACTTTTGTTGGCCACCAGAGTTGTCACAACCACAGTGTCTTTTGCACCCACTCTAATTCTCTCTTTTGCTTTTCACGTCCATTGGATCCTTATAGGCAATCACTAAATCCAAGACCCCCCTAAACTATCACCCGAGGCCCAGTTTTCTCAATTTTGCCCTTTCACTATATTGAGACCTTTGCCTGATTTCCACATGACAAGCACTAAGGCAAACACTGATCACAGCCCCCTAAGCTGAGAGCCAACTTGCTGATGTAGCACAGCAGCACCGTCCTGATACCAAACTAGGGGCCCCTCGTCCTCCTTAACATAGAGCAGAGGATTAATCTCTAACTCAGTTTCCATCAGTCCTTCACAGTTCGATAGCTCTACTTTAAGAAAAGTGTTCAGTGGTGGTCTCAGGATACTTGGTCTTATTCCCTCAAGAATAACAGATGTCACAACAATCCTCACTGCTGTGCTGACCAGTCACCTAGTATTTGGGTACAATAACCTTACCATGGATACTCATTGTGTCTGGAATGGCTATATTCATTTTTCTTTTTCCCAAATCTAGTTTAAATTACATAACCAATATGCAGAGAAAGAGGATGAAGAAGGATTTTATTTTTAATGTAGACTGGTCTCCCTAGGATTTCGCCTCCATATAACCCAGGAGGGACCACATCACATAAAGCCCTGTGCATCCCAGCATGCACTGTTCATCCTGGTCACTGGTCATGCTGGGTCTGGGGAGACCCTTATACATGGGTGGTATTGGTTTAGGTATAATGTCTCTGAGCACACGTCATCTGGTGATACAGGATAATGGTAACCTCTCTGTCATCTGTATAGCTGATGGGCCATCCAGGAGCCAGTAGGTCTCATGTAACAATCTCATGAGTGTTTTGCCTACATAGCTTCAGATAACTATTTGGCCCAGGCTTATCCAGGGGCCAGTAAGTATGCATCTGCTCACTCCAGAGCATGGCATGCTACATGCACATCAGTCACACAGGAGACTCCTTTCATACCTGCACAGCAGAAGCAAGGTGCAATGTCAGCCGAGCACAGCATTCCTACTCTGCTGATGGCTTGACCAGTTCTAACGCGTCAACCCTAGGTTTCTAGGGAGGCTGAGAACTGAATTTCAAATTGTGCATGGTGTGCTCCTGTACTTATTCTAGCCACCTTCACGGTGTATAAATCATGATTTTTTAAAAAAATTTTTTAGAAGAAGCGTTTCATTACAGCTTTAACATACTCAATAACGGTTTCCAGAGTAAAGATACATCTCTTTCAAAAGTGGCTATAAAATTTTTAGGTTCACTATTGAACTAATACAGTTATACAATATTGAACTCAGTACAAGCCCTGTATGACATAAAATTGAATGAGTTTTTAACCTTTAAAAAAGATCTCCATTTCATTTTAAAATATACTGTTTCTTACAGAAAGACTCATTGTTTTTGCTACTAACACTGAGATGTTGGCATATGCGTTTCTAATCTGTATGTATCTGATTAGTACTAGTCATAACTGGTTGCACTTGGATCCTTGGCACCTGTGTATGTCTATAAAGTCATCAGGTAGATTTCAGTGGTGATGTTTATCACCTCAATTAATTAACATGACGTAAATTTTTATGCTTCCTCCTCAAATATAATTCATTTTTTAAAATTTGCTGATTTTTTTGTGGGTATATCACACAGAACATCCCAAACCATCTTATTTAACTATACACCCACTTACCAGACAGCACTCTCCCATAGCCTCCCTCCCCCGACTAGAGCCCTTATACTCTGTTATCCCTGCTACTGTCTGCTGGGTTGTCGGCACCCCCAGCCATTCCTCACTACTTGTCCATCTGGTGAATCTAGTTGGCCTATCTAGAGGTCTTTGTTTTAGGAAGATCAGCTGTTCCTCATCTATCAGCAATCGGTTGTCAATATTCCTTTATATAAGATTGGGGTCTGCTGTTCATTTTCCCAGTTCTTTGCTGGGTCACTATCTGGGAATCATGATTTTTAAGCCACATCTTTCCAGTATATTTTTTCAGATTCCCTGGCTTCCAGGTGACTGAGCCTCAGCCACAGGCCTGAGTAGCACAGGGTCCACTCTATGAGTGATAGGAAAATAGCAATTGGCTGCTGCCTAGGCCTGGTCAGCACTGGACAATAAAGGTTAAGAAGTCTCTCTAGGAAGCCCTGCTTTGCTCTAGCTTGGGCAAATTGGCCAACTGCCCTTGCACCACAGGTAGTAAAGTATCCAATAGAAATTAACCCCAAGAAATTGGGACACCGCAAACAACCCTTAAATAGGGAAGACTGCCTGTAAGTGTAAAGCTGCTGTGGCATCCTGAGATCTGGACAGAGGACTGCTGCCTTCTCTGCTCTGATCACCCAGCACAGTCCAAGGATCTGTAGGTAATGGAAGCCTCTTGAACTTTCACAGAACTTTTGTGTCATTGAAGCCCAGGAGCAACTGACCCCTAATGGGAAATCTGCTCTGGAGGAGCCCATATACGCAGATTTCTGCTAGGGCTCATCTGTCTGGGATTATGGTGGCTGCTGAGGACAAACGATCTCGTTATTAAGGAGAAATTTGAAAGGCTTTATTCAAAACAGACAGTCTCCTTGTCATAAAGATGGGGCAATGGTATATTCTAAAAGAATTCTTTCTGTATTTCTCTATTTTAGGAAATATCTCATTGGGTCTGTTGCTTTTTTGCTAGTTGTGTTACTTGGTTTTGTCTGTTGAACACTCACTGCCTGTGTAGTTTGGGCAGTAACCCCTTGTTTGATGAATGCTTTGTCGAGCTTTCCTGCTGTGTCCGAGTTTGCCACCTTCTTCTCCTGCTTCCTTCCTCTGATGTACAGAGGTTTTACTGTCTAGTTGAATCCCACTCACCCACCTTTGCTTTGTTAACCTGTGCCTTTGGTGTTCTGTGGGACACTGCTGTGCAGATCAAGGTCTACAGTTTCTTCCAGTTCGTCTATGGTTTCAGCCTCTGATTCATCCAATTTGAGATAAAGATCCAGTCATCAAGTTGTGTGCTTTGACACATACAATCCTAATTGTCATTATGCTCAGACAGAGGGGAAAAGTAAACATTATTTTTGGCTTAACTACCTAGAGTTACATGAGCTCATTTGATCCAATAAGATCACTGTGGTTTTCACTCATGCTGTAAACAGAAACTTGTCAAGTGTTAACTCTCTATGTCATTAGAGTTCAGATCTGAACCCAAAGTCAACAATTCAAAAAAGCATCAGGATCCATCTTCAGAAATTTAGAGGCATCTCTTCTTGAATTTAATGCATGACAATACTGTTTTTTTAACATAAAGCATTCATTCAAGAGGTAAACACAAAATTCAAGCGCTAAACAGTAAAAGATAGCAGGGTTCAAGCACATTATGATAAAAGCCGTAGGAACAGGAACATTGAGAGCAATGCTTAGGACAATGGTCCCGGTCACCATCCATCCATGTACACCTCCAGCCGCAGGGCCTGTCGCAGCCTTCTCATAGACCCGCTTTTCTTCTGTTCTTGCACCCTCTAGGTCACTCCTAGACATGAGGACATTCATCCTGTTTGCTGCCCTTCTCCTCCTGGCTCTCCAGATCCAGGCTAAGGCTCCCCAAGGAAGAACTGAGAAGGCTCTAAATCAGGAGCTGGGAGAAGACGACCAGGATATGGCCGTATCCTTCGGAGGGGATGAAGCCTCTGCTCTTCAAGATGCAGGTGAGAAATGCTAGCGTGATAGAGAAGTGAGGAAGCAGGAAGGGCTAGAGATGCACTGTTCTCAGGATTCTATGCCGCTCCGCTGACCCAGACACCTCATGCCTAATGTGCCCTCTTTATCCCCAGACGTACGATCAGGCTTGGTCTGCTATTGCAGAAGAACGAGCTGTGGTTTCCTAGAACGCATCTATGGAGCATGCAGGTACCGTGGCGTTATCTACCGACTCTGCTGCCGCTGAGCACGGAGAACATGAAGAAGTGTTTGTGATACGAGTTGAGAGCTAGAAGGACGTTGCTGTTTCTCCTGTGCTGTGTCCTTGAGTTTCTCGCCGCCCCCCCCCCACTACAACTAAATAAAATCCTTGCAGAAAGTTCTCTGTGCCTGCAGTTGTTTGTTGAGTTCTAGCAGGACCCTGGGAATCAAGTCCCAGAATGTAAACAAAATTCTGGTTCCAGTTAGCAGGAATCTTAAGGATGAGTACAATCTTCAGACCCTGAGAGATAAGAATGGTCAATGATGCTGCCAATTCCTCTACCTATCACTTATCTCCCAGCTCTGCCTCATTTAGGTGAGACTCAGTCTCAAAGAAATTTCCAATTTGGGAAGCAGAAAAAAAAAACACAATTATCTTTGGATTTCCGCAGTCACGATGACCTAACTTCCCCCTAAGAAAACACCATCCTCTTTCTAAGTGTTGGAGCTTGACTGAATAAGCCTGTGAAGTAGTGGGTTTGTATCAGCTCCACAGACATAACTTCAAGTGACATTAGAAAGGGCTGTCAGCACGTATATAAGAGACAGGAAGCCAATCAGGAACTCCCATCAAAGTATTTAATGATCAGAACTATCAACCCACATCTAGTGAAGTGGGTGTGATAAAAACTGACTTCCAAAACCACAAAATCTGAATGCTCAATTCTTCAACTATGCCATATACTTTCTTGAATTATGTTAGGCTGTGGAGAGTCTGAACCTACCTGTAAAATGGAACCTCACGGGAGAGTCTGGGGAAATGAAGACACAGAGGGCATTGTTCTAAGGAAACTGGAGTTTTATTGGATGGTGCAGGATTCCAAGGTTCTAATTCTTGAAACATCAGGCACTTAGGGAAGTGGTGGCAGAAAAGCCTGGTCTAAGGAGAAGACAGTAACAGTAGCACCGGCTTATGCCCTCAAAGCCTGTGTGGGAGTCAGAGCTCTCCGTGCTGCTGTGTCTAGTGCTGCCCACCATAACACGTAAATCTTGGGATTACATCTTGCCAGAGCTCACCTTCCTCTTCTCTTCCAAAAGGGCACACCCAAGGCTAAAATGCTAGTCTCTGAAGGACTAGTCCTGCATCCTTGTAGGGCAGGCTATGACCCTTTTTCCTTCCCTTCTGTCCTCTCTTTCCATCAGCCATCTGCCTGCTGAGCTTTTGATATTTATCCACCATGCCCTTTAAATAGCATTCTAGTGAGCCTGTGCAGAACACTTGCATAGATCCTGTGTCTTGGCTGTGGAGAACAGGGCTGCAATAAACACAGTGAAGATATCTCTCAGACACACAGATGCGCAGACACTGCATCTTTTATTTCCTTTTCCACGTTTCTGGGAGACTGATTGTCTCAGTTCGAACCAGAATGATGTAAGTAAGAAGAAAAGTTCTTTGTGCGTCTGTGTGAGCGCGCGTGGGTGTGAGTGTGCGTGTTGTTTACTTTAGACTCGAATTTAAATTTCAGAAAGCACATGAAGCTGAATCAGCATTTTTACTCTCATGCTTGGAAAGTGTTAGAAAGAATAAAGGCTACAGAAACAAGTTGATCAAAGACTTAAAGGTTGAGTGCCATTGTTGCCCTGACCTGTTTGTTCTTCCTTACTGGGCCTCTTCACAAGGTATGTAACTTATGTGTGAACGTCATGATGTGGACCAAAACAGTTTTCTGAGCAACCGTGCTGGTTAGTTTCATTTGTCAATGTGACACATCCAGGGAAAGGGAACTTCGATTTGGGAATTTCTTCTATTGGACTGGCCTGTGGGCGTGTCTGTGAGGCATCTTTTTCCACTGTTGAGTGATATGGAAGTGCCCAACTCTGTGGGTGGTCTCACTCCTGAGGAAATGGTCTCGGACTGTACAAAAAAGCAGGCTGAGCACGGGCCAGAGGAGCAAGTGGGCCAGCAGAGTTCCTCTGTGGTCTGTACGTCACGTCAGTCCCCACCTCCAGGTTCCTGCCCTGGGCTTCGGGCCCTGGCTTTCCTCAGTGATGGATTGTAACTCAAGAGTTGTGAGATAAAATAAACTCTTTACTCTCCGAGTTGGTTTTGTTAGTGTTTTACCACAGCAATGGAGAGCCCAGTAGCTGTGTGAAAGAACGGGCCCCAGAGAGGGGAGCAGCCCCTGTGGCACCCGGGGCTGGGCTTTCCGATCTTCAGAGGGAACAGGCAAGTACAAAGCTGTGTGAGCCACTCGGGGCTGTGGTGGTCCTGACCCCATGAGACACGAGTTGTAAGGGGCGTAGGAAGGCAGCTCTACTCACAAGGGTTTTGATCTGTGGTTTCGTGGGAATTTCTTTGTTCTTAATTATCAAAAATACCTCTGTATGTTTACCTAAAATATATAAATTGTATGACTCCCACTTTAATGTAAAATATTTGAGCAATTTTATTTAAAAGAAGTATAAATAACCAAAGAATGAAATGCTCATAATAGGCATAATTAATTAATCATCACAGATAGGGTTATATACTATAATATCCAAATTGGATATTATAAAGTAATTTATATGCTGTATATCCATATAGTTACATAATAATTTGTGTGTTGGTATTGTTAGGAATTAGCTAAGGATAGGCAGTTAGGGCAAAGGTCAGTAGGAGGGTAAAGAGAACATTCCCACTGAATTCTGGGAACGTGTCAAAATAAGGCCATATACCAAAAAGTTAAGACTACCAGTCTGAAAAGGCCATCAGGCAGGCAAGGGTTTCTTTCCACTATCCTCTTGTCAGGACCATGTGGGTCAAAAGACGAAGTGTGGGAAGAAGGAAACAAAGGAGAGACCTATGGACACTGTGAAAGAACCAGCCCAGAGGCCACCTGTGCTCTACCAGCTCTGGAGACCCCACCCAACAGGGGGGCTTTAGCTCTTGCTCTTTACACTGTATCCCAATAAAACCTGCCTTCACTTCATTCCTACCTAGGAGTTCAATTCTTTGCCTCTGGAAAGAACCCGGACTCCAGGCAATCGACCCTCAGCTCACATCCCACTGACGGTATGTTTGAATTTCAATGCATAACATTAAAGGTGTATAACCTAGACCATCTATACAAAATACTTAAAGATATATAATATCACCACCTTAAAAAACTAATTATTATATATACATATGTTTGTCTATATAGTTTGTAAGTCTTTTATTCTTTAGTTTGGCTTTTTTTTTTTTTTTTTTTTTTTTTTTTTTTTCTCCCTGTAGCCCTAGCTGGCCTGGAACTCGCCATGTAGACCACTATGAAAAAATTCCAAAGCCTCAGGTTTGATTTATATTTAAATTTTTTGTTTATTAGTTTTTTAAGTTTTTTTTTTTTTTTTGTGGCTTTTTTTTTTTTTTTTTTTTGGTTTTTTTGAGACAGGGTCTCCCTGTAGCTCCAGCTGTCCTGGAACTCACTATGTAGACCAGACTGGCCTTGAACTCACAGAGATCCTCCTGACTCTGCCTCCCTGCCTCGCAAGTGCTGGGATTAAAGCATGCGCCACCCTGCCCGCCCGGCTTAGTTTGGCTTTTTAAGATAAGATCTCAGCCTCAACTCACTGTGTAGCCAGTGCTGAACTTGAACTCCTGAGTCTCCTCCTTCCACCCCCAAAGTGCTAGTATTATAGGCACTTCCATCATGCAAATCTTTCATCTAATAAATTTCTCCAAATGAGGGAAATGTGACTGACATTAGCTTGCATATTAAGAAATGCCACATTGGAGGGATGCCTGCTCACCAGCGGTGGAACCTCACGCTGCTGCACACACTGCTGGACCCTGGAACCCACCACGGAGGATCACAGAGAGATGCACAAGCCTCAAGCCTCCAATTTGGAACAGTTCTCCACCAAGTCCAGCAAATATGTTTAAACATGCAATTAATGTGTACGAATGCTCCCAAACTTATTATTTTCCTCTTTTTTTTTCAGCCTCTTAAGATACTGGTTTAACTTTACTAAGACACAAAGAATCGCCTAAATCCTCTAGACTCTGAAGTGATAACAGGATTGTGGTTAGTTTTGTGAACTCCCAGCCTCCCTGTGCTCAGTAGATCTCTGATAACTCATGCATTTCAGCCTCTGTTATGGGATTACCTTGGGTTTCCTTGGAACACTGGCTTTGAAACTGTTATGTTTAAGGCTCAGAGGAGCAAAACTTGATCTCGACTCTTCTACGGTGTGTCCTCTGCATTCTCGGGGGAGAGAGGCTGGAACCGGCAGATCGGCAGCGCCACCTGATGGCTGCCATTGTGCAATCTACCCACTTTATGGAAGCTGGTCCTTCTTCACAGAGATAGTAGGGACGCAGGAAGAGGGAGGAAATTTCAATGTGGAAACACACTGGAGCTACTGAGAAGGACAGGCAGATAGCACTGGGTCTCAATAGACTGTATTTCAGTGGACTCTCCTAGATCAGTGGCTATCGAACTTGCTTAGTTGTGGGTATAAGGATAAGGTGAACAGAGACAGATAGAGATCAGGGTTAAGGCCCTAATGACTGAGTGTCAGCTTAGGGTTCTCCTATGGTTGCAGGAGTCCGGTGATTTTAAAAGCAGGAAATGTGCTTATCTTTTTGGCATTTGGTCACTGAAACCTAAGTCACAGAAAAAAATTGAGTCTTTCAAAATATGGTTTAGACTCCAGTGTCTGCATATGTGTAAGGGGAAGTGGAGGCTGTGGGACTATGAAAGGGTACTGTACAAAGCTCTCCCTATTCTCTTTGATGTTTGTCTGATCTTGGATTCCCACTTATACCACATGTTGCCTCTGTTTGACTGCTGGCTAGTGCATAAATAATGACAAAGCCATGACAAGCTTCCTTAATTCCCATATGTATAAATACTTATCAGTGGCCCTGTGCATTGCTCTCTGATATAATCCATTGCTTTCAGATTATACTAGGAGCAGTCCTTAGTGTTCAAAGTAGATCACATAATTCCAACATTTTCCTTTAGGTCAAGATTAGTAAGTCCATAGTATATAGCCTTGAATATCTAGAGTTTCTGGGTGCCAGCCAGGGATATAGAGCAAGACTTTGTCTCAAAGCAAATAAATCAGCCAACCAGCTGCAATGGCTGTGGTCACTTGACGGTGTCCTTCTAAGCTCAAAACACTGATTTTAATGGTAACATTTATGTTTTCATTTCATTGCTCGGAGTTTGGTTTTATATATAAGAATTCATTGCCAGTTGCAGGACATGAACATTTAACCCTCTGTCTTCTATGAATTTTAATGTTAGGTGTTAGTTTTAAGGCTCTGATCCATTTTGAGTTGACTTTGATGCGTGGTGTGAGGTAGAATTGAGCTGTATTCTCTAGCTTATCTATTTGACTCAGCAACTTCTGTTAAAGAAACACTTTTCTTCTCCATTAAAAAGGCCCTGGTATCATTGAAGCATGCCAATTTAATGAGTGTGTATAAAAATAGCATAATGAAACCTTTGTACCCTAATTTTTAAAAGTGTGCTAGAAGCATTTTTTCATAAAGTTTCTTGACTATTTATCTTTATGCCACTTTTCGTACTATAGTTGACACCAGTGATTTAGACAGTGAGTTTCTTACAACTCCACGTAACTTTTGGAATGCCTACAAATTTCCATTAACAAAAAAAAAAAATCCCAGGACATGATGGTGTCACTTGCTGAATTCTCCAGTGTTTAAAGAAGAATTGGTACCAATTCTTTTCAAACTGTTCCAAAGTGTTGAAGAGAAGGGATGTCTTTGTATTTTTTCCATCTTCAAACACTGAAAAGTAAACAAGGAAGCAGATGGACCACAGGCGAAGCTAGCTGTGCCCTTATCAGCGTGGTCGGCTGCAAACACAGATGACACTGCACACACAACAATGAGGGACGGAAAGCTCTGTAAACAGAACATAAGGGGACCACAGGGCAGTGGCTAGTGGTCCCTTACCACCTGTGCACACCCTCTCTAGCTGTCAGGCCTGTCCTGGAACTTTCTCCTAACAGACCTATAAATACAAACTGAGTCCTCACCCACATACACTAGCTCTTGTTCACTGATCCTCCAGTGACTCCTAGCCATGAGGACACTCGTATTCCTCGCTGCCCTTCTCCTGCTGGCCCTCCAGGCCCAGACTGAGCCTCTCCCAGGAGCAGCTGAGGGGAGTCCAGATGAGTTGCAGCTAGGAGAGGATGACCAGGCTGAGTCTATCCAAGGAACAGATGAGGATAGTCCATATGAGGAATAGCCATGGGAGGAGGAACAGCCTGTGTCCATCTCCTTCTCAGGGCTTGAAAATTCTGATCTTCAAAAAGCAGGTAAGCACTCCAACATGATAGCGGCTTGGAGGAAGGGAAGAATGGTTGGAAACAGGCTGTGGATGAGGTCTGGGAAGGTCCACATCACTATCCTGCCTATTTAACTTGTCTGGGCCTTAACTTTCTCATCTACAAATTGAAGAGTCAGGAAAAAAATAGATTTAAGAGATATTCTTCATCTGTAGACTTTTGATTCCAAATTCTATCTCAGATTTACTAAGTTTAAGTTATGGACAGACCAACATATCCTTTCTAGGTCAAAATGGGGAAACTTAGTTATACAGAGTGTTCTGGCTTGTTTCTTCATTGCTGTGACAAAATACTCTGACCAATATCAACTTGGGGAGGAAAGGGTTTATTTTAACTTTCATCTCCCAGGTCACAGTTCATCAGGGAGCTTAAGGTAGGAACTCAGGGCAGGAACCTGGAGGCAGGAGCTGGAGCACAGGCCATGGAGAAACACTGCTTACTGGCTTGCTCTTCTGGCCCTGCTCAGCCTACTTTCTTATGCAACACAGGCCCACCTGCCCAGGGGTGGCACCACCTACAGTGGGCTGGGCCCTCCCACATCACTCATCAAGAAGATGCCCCACAGACATGGCCACAGGCCAGTCCAATAGAAGCAATTCTCCAATTGAGGCTCCCTCAACCCAGGTGTGTCAAGTTGACACTAACGCTGTCCAACACACAGAGTATATAGAGGAGATTTTTGAAGATGGACTGAGTTAAGAGTATGTTTAATGCATCCATGGAACTCGCAGATGTGAAGCAAGTGTAAAGATAGGTGAGAAAAATCTCAAGTCCTGAACGAGCCATGGTCTCCATGTGTATTGATTTCTCTTGGCAAAGGTTGCTAATGCTACTGATTCCAAGAAGGTCACATGACAAACACACGTAGTTGGGGCTGAGGCGGGGGTGTCTCCATTCTTTTTGTCTGACCCGGGACACAGTGCATGATATTTCTCCATGTCTCCAGGTATAACAAGCAACTTGACCTGTACCTGCCAGAGAAGGCGCTGTGCCTCTCCTGAGCGCAGGAAAGGTTTCTGCAGCAGAGACCTGAAGTCTTGTCACTCTGCTGCCAGTAAGCATCAAGAGCAGAGATGGAACAAGCCCGTTGCTCCCTTGGAGAACTAGAGCCAACGCCCAACACCCTGTGTTTCTCTCCAGTTTTCTTTATCGCAAATAAATACATTGCAACAAGTTCTCTGTATTTGTGCTCCTTTGATGTTTGCTGTGAGACTCGGGGAAGATCCCTTGGGAATCTTTAAAGCAACTCTTTTAAACAAAATCCTGTTCCTAATACTAGAAATGTCAAGAATGAGCCCAAGCTTGAAAAGCAGAATGTTGAGAGCATTCACTAACGCCTCTGCTCCTGAACACCTGTCTTGTCTCCCAACTGCACCTTCAGTTGCAGTGGAATGGCCCTAAAAGTCATTACCACGTTAATCAAGTTTGCACGTCACAGCCCCTTCTCAGGAAAGCCTCAGCCCTGAAGTGTTGGAGTTGTCTTGGACAGACCTGAATTAAACATTTGTCATTGAAGTCAATATTATATCAGCTCCATTAAAAACAGCATTAAAAGAGAAGGAAATGGGTTCTTAATTAAGATGTGAAGAGCAGAACAGACATCACAGGAGTCACTCACACCTCTACTCATAAGCCACTTCCTCTGACTGCACTTTACACATAATTTGTCTCCCAAAACACAAATTGCAGATACAAGCCCTGAACTGAATTTTGCAATATTCATTCTCCTAGGTTACCTAAAAGCTGCTGAAACCATCACATTTCCTGTAGAGTTCACCTTTGAAGAGACTCTCCAAAATAAAAAGACACAAAGCCATTCTCTAACCAACCAAAAGTTGCAGTTGATTCTGCAGGGTACAGAGACTCATATCCAGCAGACTGTGCGTGTCAGTGTGTGGAAAGAGGAAAACTGGATCTGAAAAGGACGCTGCAGAAATCAAGCCCTGTTACATCATAGTCTGGTCTGGTTAGGACACAGCTGCCCCTGCTCCTCAGCTTCCAAGGCTGCTCTACATAGCGAACCCATCCTGGGTTTGCTTCATCCACCGGCTTCTTTTATTTCTTTCTAAGGTACCATGCTCACGCATGACCCATGACTGTAAAGGCCGGTCTGATACCTTGGCGGACTGTGCGTGTCAGTGTGTGGAAAGAGGGAAACTGGATCTGAAAAGGACACTGCAGAAATCATGCCCTGTTACATCACAGTCTGGTCTGGTTGGGACACAGCTGCCCCTGCTCCTCAGCTTCCAAGGCTGCTCTACACAGCGAACCCATCCTGGGTTTGCTTCATCCACCGGCTCCTTTTATTTCTTTCTAAGATACCATGCTCACGCATGACCCATGACTGTAAAGGCCGGTCTGATACCTTGGTGTTAAGATGTGATTCTTCTTTCAGCCTGATCTCTCTTTCCCTGTCCAAGCAGTCCACCGAGCCT
>NW_008350011.1:61735-70230 GCF_000622305.1 Nannospalax galili
GCCTTCTAATCCAGAAATTAACTGACTCCCATGGCAGAGGCAATACCAGGACCCCCAGGGAAGGAACAAGACTTCTGTCCAAGTGCCCACTCCAGCCAGACTCTGAGGATGGGTCCTTTCCTTAGTCAAAGTCTCTTGGCCTGAGTAGGACAGTGCAGTGGTCCAGAGCTGCCCGCACATCTGTTCTAGGCTTTAGAACCACAAAAGGATCCCAAGGAGAGCACAGTGAGTCCCTCTGGGATATTTATCTATCAGCACTTCTAACTTGCGTAGGTATTGAAAGTCCAAGTTTTGGGTAAAGGTTGGGAAAGTCAGGCAACCTGTTCTGGGTCCCTGAACCTGATAGAGAAGTGAAGCTGTAATCCTGGGCTGCTAAACTGAGTGGCATAGGCCCTCTGACATTAAAAGCTCCAGGTTCCCCACCCTCTGTCGCATGAGGAAGCTTTGCTGATGAGAGTGAGGGATATATTAGCATTCTCTCTATCCCACTATGTTCCTCTATGTTCCATGAGCCTTAGGTGTAGAGGTTCCATTGTAGATGTGTCACTTAGGGCTGGGCATCTCAAAGACACTTTTTCTCAGTGTGTGACCACTTGTGAAACCTTGTAATAGTCTGTTGCAAAAGAAGCTTCTTTGATGAGTGGTGACTGGCACACTTATCTACAAATATAAGGGTCCATATTTAGCATATAGTAAGAAATTATATTTTGCTGTTTTCTCTAAGATCTATGACCGCTCCAACCATGTGTATTTGGCTATGTTTACAGCGACACACATGAGTTACCTCCCACTGAGTGGACTTTAAGTCCAGGTAGGTAGCTGTTGATTATTCCCAAGATAAAATTGCCACCTCTCTACCAATATACTTTGCTGTGCTGGTCATTGTTGTGGTTATTAGGTTTTAAAGCTGGAATTGGACAACCAATTGATCTTCTCCCTCAGCAGCTTGCATAGCGTCCTCCAAAACTAGGAGAGCGAGTCAGCAGGGTGTAGCTCCCTGGAGAGGACTCCTACATCAAACTTCACCCACCCAGGAAGAGGAACCATCGTGGAAGAGTGGATAGGAAGATCGTAAGAGCCAGGCAGGAGGTGCGTGACCATAAGGAAACAGTCTTACAGGTACAGCAATGGTGTCAGCATGCACAAGACCCAGGCAGACTCAACCAGACAAAATCCAGCATAGAACTGGGAAAATGGGCAGACGATCACAACTTTGGTGAGGAGCTGTTGGCAGCTGATCCCTGCTGGGTGAGGGAGAGTTGCTCTTCTTTAAGGGGGTGACGTTAGATAGGCCGAACAGGCTCGAGCAGATGAACACACACCAAAGGACATCTGGGTATACAAATGTGACTCAAAAGGCCTTAACAGATATGACAAGATGCATGAAGTTCTTTGGGTGGGCTATGGTGGGGTGCAACTAGGGAAGGGGGGCTAAATCTGGTTAAATCATTGTATGAAATCCACAAAAATTCACTAACAAATCTGTTTTTCAAAAGCCCAGGTTCACAAATAAGTATACTGCCCACCTTCATGAATACTACCCTAGTGCTCCTCTGCCAGTGGATTTATAGGCCAGGTAATTCCCGTCACCACCAATTCACCAACTACAGCAAATACATAAAGAAACTCCCTCACATCAAGAATTAATATCCTGTAATACAGCTCATACTAATTAATAAGGAAAAAATAGCATATACTGACTGAACAAGGCTCTCGGTAATTCTGAAATCACCGAGTCATTCTTTCATCCCTAGGAGCCCATGACTGTCCTGTTATCTGCGGTGGCATCTGCAGTGAAACTAGCAAGTGTGTCTCTTTCATGTGTGATTATCCTCTCCACCACAAGTGCAAACCCGAGGTCCAGCGAAGCCTGTCAACCCCACATTCCTCATCTGAGGGAGAAACAGAGGTTAAATGGTCTCTTGTCACAGTCAGTTCATGACAGCAAGGACATCAGTTCTGCCTCCTCTTGTGACTCCATTCTCCCAATCTCATGGCCAAGTTGTGCTCTGCCTCCTGCCTTAAGACCCTGTGTACTGAACGTCTCCGATTCCCTCCCAAATTCAAGATGTTATAACTAAAAGAACTAGAAGTCTTTTCAGAGCACATCTGACATTTGTTCTGGATAGGAAGATCGTAAGAGCCAGGCAGGAGGTGCGTGACCATAAGGAAACAGTCTTACAGGTACAGCAATGGTGTCAGCATGCACAAGACCCAGGCAGACTCAACCAGACAAAATCCAGCATAGAACTGGGAAAATGGGCAGACGATCACAACTTTGGTGAGGAGCTGTTGGCAGCTGATCCCTGCTGGGTGAGGGAGAGTTGCTCTTCTTTAAGGGGGTGACGTTAGATAGGCCGAACAGGCTCGAGCAGATGAACACACACCAAAGGACATCTGGGTATACAAATGTGACTCAAAAGGCCTTAACAGATATGACAAGATGCATGAAGTTCTTTGGGTGGGCTATGGTGGGGTGCAACTAGGGAAGGGGGGCTAAATCTGGTTAAATCATTGTATGAAATCCACAAAAATTCACTAACAAATCTGTTTTTCAAAAGCCCAGGTTCACAAATAAGTATACTGCCCACCTTCATGAATACTACCCTAGTGCTCCTCTGCCAGTGGATTTATAGGCCAGGTAATTCCCGTCACCACCAATTCACCAACTACAGCAAATACATAAAGAAACTCCCTCACATCAAGAATTAATATCCTGTAATACAGCTCATACTAATTAATAAGGAAAAAATAGCATATACTGACTGAACAAGGCTCTCGGTAATTCTGAAATCACCGAGTCATTCTTTCATCCCTAGGAGCCCATGACTGTCCTGTTATCTGCGGTGGCATCTGCAGTGAAACTAGCAAGTGTGTCTCTTTCATGTGTGATTATCCTCTCCACCACAAGTGCAAACCCGAGGTCCAGCGAAGCCTGTCAACCCCACATTCCTCATCTGAGGGAGAAACAGAGGTTAAATGGTCTCTTGTCACAGTCAGTTCATGACAGCAAGGACATCAGTTCTGCCTCCTCTTGTGACTCCATTCTCCCAATCTCATGGCCAAGTTGTGCTCTGCCTCCTGCCTTAAGACCCTGTGTACTGAACGTCTCCGATTCCCTCCCAAATTCAAGATGTTATAACTAAAAGAACTAGAAGTCTTTTCAGAGCACATCTGACATTTGTTCCACACTATTTGGGTTCACTTTTCTCCAATGTTAGAAATGCTTTGGTGGGTTGTACTCAGGAGCTGTGGACTCCACTCTCTAGACATAAATGCTGATAAATACTTTATACTTGTAAATACTTTATCATGTGTCAAATATGTGAAGTCACGAATTGCTGCTGTTTTCAGCTATAGGCACCGCCCACAGCACATGGCATGGACATATCATACAGTAAGGACATGGTAGAGCTCTGTGCGGGTACCCCATCTGCTGAATACAACAGCTGTAGGAACTGGATGTATTATCTGTACTGAAGCACTAAGGGCTTGGGGAAAATGTGCACTTACCCAAAGGCTCCACATCTCATCAACAGTAGTCTCTGAGGTCTAAATTCTGAAGTGATGACAAGGTTTTGTGCTTGTTTTGTGAACATACAACTCCACTGGTGCCCGGTAGACTTCTCAACTCATGAATTCCTTTGCTTTCCCTGGAACACGTACTGGGGACCAATGTAATGTTTAAGGCACCATAACTTGATGTTCAACCTACTGTCCACCAAACGTTCCCTCCTCTCTACAGGCTGGGAAAGCAAGTTAGTGCCTTCTGCACAGCCGTGCCACCTGCTGGTCATGAGGCATAACAGTGGTGTAGACTAGGTCAGTGTCTCATGAGCAAGAACATTTCATTGTGAAAACGCAACAGAGCTGCTGAGGGTAGACAGCCAGTGCTTGGTCTTAACAGACTGCATGCCGGTGCTTGGTTATTGAACGGTCTTAGATATGAAGGTAAGTGTGAGGCAGGTAGAGAAGACAGGGATCAGAAACAAGGTCCTCATGTCTAATTGTCCATTGAGGGTGCTTATTGCTCATGGAGCTGCAGGATCCTGGTGGCTTGCTAAGGGAGAAATATGCTGAGTCTGTGTTTGTCCTGAAAGCAGGATGTGAGGGTCATTGGCCTTCAGAATACAGTTTCCATTTCTATAAATGAGTACTTGGGAAGAGAGGCGACTATATACAGAGGGTGGAAAACCACAAGAAGCTCCCTGTTCCATACCTTTGATTACCCAAGTTCTAGAATTTCCGCTGTCAGTACAACAGCATGACTCTTCCCTCAAGGACATCAGTTCTGCCTCCTCTTGTGACTTGACTCCATTCTCCCAATCTCATGGCCAAGTTGTGCTCTGCCTCCTGCCTTAAGACCCTGTGTACTGAACGTCTCCGATTCCCTCCCAAATTCAAGATGTTATAACTAAAAGAACTAGAACTCTTTTTAGAACATGTCTGACACTTGTTCTGTACTATCTGGGTTCACTTTTCTTCAGTGTTGTAAATGCTCTGGTGGGTTGTACTCAGGAGCTATGGACTCCACTCTAGACATAAATGCTTATAAATACTTTATACTTATAAATACTTTATCACGTGTCAAATATGTGAAGTCACGAATTGCTGCTGTTTTCAGCTATAGGCACTGCCCACAGCACATGGCATGGACATATCATACAGTAAGGACATGGTAAAGCTCTGTGCGGGTACCCCATCTGCTGAATACAACAGCTGTAGGAACTGGATGTATTATCTGTATTGAAGCACTAAGGGCTTGGGGAAAATGTGCACTTACCCAAAGGCTCCACATCTCATCAACAGTAGTCTCTGAGGTCTAAATTCTGAAGTGATGACAAGGTTTTGTGCTTGTTTTGTGAACATACAACTCCACTGGTGCCCAGTAGACTTCTCAACTCATGAATTCCTTTGCTTTCCCTGGAACACGTACTGGGGACCAATGTAATGTTTAAGGCACCATAACTTGATGTTCAACCTACTGTCCACCAAACGGTTCCCTCCTCTCTACAGACTGGGGAAGCAAGTTAGTGCCTTCTGCACAGCCGTGCCACCTGCTGGCCATGAAGTATAACAGTGGTGTGGACTAGGTCAGTGTCTCATGAGCAAGAACATTTCATTGTGGAAACGCAACGGAGCTGCTGAGGGTAGACAGCCAGTGCTTGGTCTTAACAGACTGCATGCCGGTGCTTGGTTATTGAGCGGTCTTAGATGTGGAGGTAAGTGTGAGGCAAGTAGAGAAGACAGGGATCAGAAACAAGGTCCTCATGTCTGATTGTCCATTGAGGGTGCTTATTGCTCATGGAGCTGCAGGAGCCTGGTGGCTTGCTAAGGGAGAAATATGCTGATTCTGTGTTTGTCCTGAAAGCAGGATGTGAGGGTCATCGGCCTTCAGAATACAGTTTCCATTTCTATACATGAGTACTTGGGAAGAGAGGCAACTATATACAGAGGGTGGAAAACCACAAGAAGCTCCCTGTTCCATACCTTTAATTACCCAAGTTCTAGAATTTCCGCTGTCAGTACAACAGCATGACTCTTCCCTCAAAGGGAAAAATGATGGTTTATTCTGGAGCCAAATATGAGTGACCGTGGACTGGGAACACATTCCTCATCTGATTTCCCCATCCCAGACCATGATCCAATGAAATACCGATTTCTCTCTATAGTAACAGAATGCACACAGGCATAAATGAACACACTTTTCAAATACATTGGTGGGTATAACGGGTTACAACAAACAGAGATAAACTCTGTTATAGTCATCAGATGGTCTGTGACCTTCTTAGCTTTGGGGGGTGGGAGTTAGGAATCTGTTCATACGTCCCAAAGGATTTACCCAATAATCACAAGAATGTTAGGGCACACATAGAAATGGGCAATAAATGGCTAATAGAATAATTTGGCCTTGGACTTGCAACATTCCACCCACTCCACATCACTGAAATTAGTTTCTTGGGCAAACCATGTAACTTCACAACTTTACTTTAGATCAGGAGTAGTAAACCCACTCTCTGGGTTATGTGAAGGTTTTTAAATAATAGCTCAAGGCTAGGATTTTATATAGTAGTATAGCTAGTGTGAGTATATTATATTGGGTATATTAACATAAAATAAAAATAAACATACATTATTAACATACTAATGCAAACTTCCTAATGTCTACCTCTATAATCAAAAGGAAGTCTTCTGGAAATGGCCACAGAAGATCAAAATTGTTTGACTGTTCATCTCAACAAAAATACTTGAGACAATGTCATTTTTCCCAGACTTGGAATCAATCCAAATGTGGACTGTATAGGAGAAGTGCAGATTAGAGATGAGGAGCCCCAAACCCCTGAGCTCCAGCCTCACATTGATCGTAGTGTTATAGCAAGCCTGCAACCTCCAGCTTCCTCCTGCATATTTGAGAAGATTGCCTTCCATTCAGCTCTGGGTCACTGGCAAACATCTGGATTTTGCTTATTCACAGCTGGGCCATTAATAATTTGATTGGGCACATTGTTGTTTGGGACATACATGGGAAACATAGGACGGAACGTGGGTAACTTATAATGCTTTCTTCTTTTTGATGTTATGTAAGTGATGAAGAAGGCTCCCAGAAAGAAGATGCAGCTACAAAGGCTGATTGATGATTAGAACTTCAGTGCTGTGGAGAGGTTGGAATGTTGTGAGTCCAAAGCCAACGCATTGTTATTATTATCATCGTTATTGCTTCCTGTGGTAGGAGCACAGAACACAGTGTCTACTCAACACATTTTTAAATTCAGTACAGCAGTTATTCTAAGCACAGTGTTGTACAGAAAATGATTGGATCTGATTCATTTTCCATAAATGATGGGTCCATTGGCCAAAACAGAAGTTAAGTACATAGGAAACCAAAGGCATGTGAGGAATAGGGGCAAAGCATAGGGGTAAAGTACAAATATCAAATTACATGAAGAACTCTTACAACTCAATAGGCATCAAAATTAACAATTCAACTTCCAAATGGGCAAAGGAAGAGACGTTTCTACAAAGAATGCATACAAATGCCCACATTGCGATCATAAAGGGGGTGCAAATCAAAGCCACAAGACCTCTCCAGTAGCACCTTCTAAAACCTCTGTCTGGGAGTAGGGATTATCGTCAGGTTTACAGCCACAGCATCTAGAGGAGGGAATGTGGTGGTGTCTGTGAAAAGCACCTGATATCCTGTTGGATTTCTTAGAAAACCGTCTTCTAGGTTCTGTTCTCCTTATTCCATGACATACATACATATAGACCAGGGTATTTGCTGGAAATTTGTTCATAATGTTAAAACAGAGGAAAAACATTACCTGAGTTTTCAATATGTAATCAAAAATACTTAATAATAATGGCATACATGAGCATGGGAAGGCCGGATGTCCAAGTTCAAGGTGACAGCAGGTGTCTGGTGGGGTCGCCCTCCTTTTCTGTCTTCAGACAGCTGGCTTCTCACTGTGTTGTCATCTAGATTTGGGCGGGGAGATATATATCTGGTATCTGTTCCTATAAGATTCTTGATCCTGTTTGGACTAGGACCACATCTTTCTCATCTCCTTTGAAGCCCTATCTCTAAATACAGCCACATTGCAGATGAAATCTTCCACATATGAACTGAAGGGAACACAATTCGGTCTATAGCATTGCCTCTTAATAGTGCAAGTGGGAGATGTGGTCAGGAAAACCAAACCAGGAGCACCTCTTAAAATGTCTAGTGTATTCTAGGTATTCAGGTGACCTTGGCTAAGGAAATAAACACCAGATACACCAGATACAGGGCTGATAGTGACCAAACAAGGCAGAACAATACCTATTCTGCACTGCCTTCTGTGGTGCCCAAGTGCACCATTCCTAATCAGGCCTCCAAACACACAGCTTCCTCACAGTCCTATGTCCACTCCTTTACCATGATGTGTCCCTTGTAGCTGTGCCTCTCACCTCCACAGTCTCAAGCTCCGAAAGCAAGTAAATACTAACAGAACTAGTATATCCAGAAGCTGTACTTTAAATTTTTATCAATGATGGACTCCAAAAGAAGCACAAACTAAAACAATCCATGACCACGAAACCAGAAGCTGCACACACAACATAGGAAGAAAGTTTCTATCACGAGAACACAAGAAAGAATAAATCACATGAGAGGCGTAGATGAACAGTGGGGAGCTAGCAAGGAATCAGCTGTGTCCAACATGTTTCCCAACGACACCATAACAAAGTAGGAAAAGGAAAAGTACAAACAAATTCAAACTAACCAGGAGCACAACTAACAAAATTACAGGAATAAACCAAACCTTCTCAGGAATAACCCTAAGTGTGAATGGTCTCCCTCCCCAGGGAAAAGGGCTAGGACCGCTTATTGCATAATAAAATAAACTTCAGCTATTTATTATTTGCAACAAAGACACCTCATTTACAAACACACACACATTGAGAGGGAAAGGATAGAAAGCTGTGTATTAACAAAAGGGAAACCAGATGAAGCAGAA
>NW_008350011.1:70327-73305 GCF_000622305.1 Nannospalax galili
TCTGATCAATATGTGAAGAAGCAGGTATTTTTATAGTTTGTTGGTAGAGCTGGAAAATTTTTTCTCTAGAAACTACCCTACAGAAATAACTAGATGTGTATACAATGTTTTTGTTGTTGTTTGGTTTGGTTCATTTGTTCCTGGGAGAGGGAGGTATCAGAGGGATGGCTGCAAAGATGGCCTCGTGCATAAATCACTTGCCATGCAAGCATGTGGATCAGATCACCAAAACCCACATAAAAGCTGGTGGGCATGGAGCCTGCCGGGAGTCCTCATTCTGAGGAGGCAGGACTTTGTGGCAAGCTGGCTAGCCGGATGAGTTGAATCAGAAAACTCCAAGATCAGTGAGACTCTACCTTAGTAAAATAAAATGAACTATGCTTAAAGATTCCCACTGTCAGCCTCTGGCCTCCAGGAACACATGCACACATGAACATGCCACACACACACACAGACACACACAAATATACATACACACAGGCACAAAACTATATACATGCAAAGAGTGTTTATATTCTCTAGATTTGTTTTAATTGCTATTGTAAAAACATTTTAGTGGATCTGTATGTGAAAATTGTACACATGTCTTTCAGCACTGTGAGGCTGAGCAGGATGTGAATGTCCTCATGCTCCCACAGCATGGTGACAAGGAAGAGAGCTGGCGCAGGTAAGAGGAAGAAGTAAAACACTCTATGTCACATTGGTATCCCCAAAGATGATGAACAGCAGAAAGCAGGATTGTTGTTTTAAAATGTTTTTGTGTTACATCTTTCTTTTTAAAATTTTTATTATTTTATGTGTATGCATGTATTGCTTGCATGTGTGTAAGTGCACCTGTGTCCTGCAATGCCCACAGAAGACAGAAGAGGCCATCGGATCCCCCTTGAACTGTAATTACAGACAATTGTTAGCTGCCAAGTTGTTAGCTGGTATTCGAACCCGGGTCTTCTGCAAGAACAACCAGTGTTCTTAACTGCTTAGCCATCTCTCCATCCCCCACGCTTATATTTTTAAAAATCAGAAAAACACGAATAAATAACTTAATGATGGACATCAAGATCTTAGTAAAACAATTCAAAAACAAAAGCAATTGGTAAAAAAATATAATAAAAATCATGGCCTAAAAGAATAATATGAAAAAAATCAATTAAAGAATTGGTTCTTTGAAAAGCTAAAAAAGATTGACAATACTTTTGCCAAATTTGCTAAAAGAAAGAGAGGAAAACGATCAGAAAAACAACCTCATTAATAATGTCCTTAGAAACACTTAGGAATAAACCTAATCAAGGCTGTAAAAAGCCTGTACAAGGAAAACCTCAAAAACACTGAAGAAAGATACTGAAGGAGATGTCAGACAATGGAGAGACCCCGAATTAAGTATCAGAGTTAATATTGTACTAATAGCTGTATTATTGAACGTGTTCTGCTGATTCAATGCAATTCCCGTCAAAATTATGGTGACATTTTTCACTGAAATATTAAAATAATCTTAAATTTCATTTGAAGCACAAAAGATCCAAAACACAAAAACAATCCTGATCTGAAAGACCAGCATTGAAAGTGTCACAGTACCCAATTTCATATTACATTGGTAAAGTAAGAAAAGCAGCATAGTACAGACATGTAGACCAGTGTGCTAGATAGAGGCCTCAGGCATAAATGCATACAGCTACAGTCTCCTGATTTTCCACAAAGGTGTGGAAAACAGATGTTTGAGAAATGCAGCTGCCAGAACCCCCTACAGGCAGGGAGGAGGAAAACAAAGTCCAAAGTAATCATGAATATAACTAATAAAATTACAGGACTCCACAAAACTCTCTCAATAATAATCTTAAATGTGGGGCTGGAGAAATGGCTCAGCGGTTAGGAGTACTGGCTGCTTTTGCAGAGGACCCAGGTTCAATTCCCAGCACCCACATGGTGGCTAACAATTGCTCCTAACTCCAGTTCCAGGGAATCCAATGCCCTCTTCTGACCTCCTTGGGCATTACAGGACAAGGGTGCACTTACATACAAGCAGGCAATATACTCATACACATAAAATAAAAATAATAAAGAAAATATTTTTAAACCATAAATACAAGTAATTTTACCTCTCCAATTAAAAGATGTGGAGTAGCTTAGTAATAAATCCAGATCATTATAAAAACAAACCACGTCTTCAATCAGAGGTGCTAGGAAAACTAAGAAACTAGATTTCCACCTGTTACTCTTTACAAAAATCAATTGAAAATGGATCAAAATTCGAAGTTAAGACCTGAAAACTTGAAATTGCTGGGGGAAGATAAAGGGGAAATATTGTGAGAGATAGGTATATGCAAGGACTTTCTGAAACAGACTTTACCCAGCAGAACTATCTGTGATATTTAAGGGGAATGGAAATTTTTCCATAAGACAAATAGACTGAAAGAATTCATGTCCCCAAAACCACCCTGCAGAGGATACTTTAAGCAATACAAAGGATCAGAGATAGGAATGACTATACCCAAGAGGCTACAGTAAGAAAACGAAAGAAAGTATAATTACAGAAGTAAAAAATAGGACCAAGAACAAAAGCAAATTAAAATGTTAGTAACCAGCACATATCTTTCAATAATAACTCTAAATATTGATGACATCGACTCTCCAATCAAAAGACACACACTACTAGAATGGATCAAGAAACAAACTCCATATTTTTATTATCTGCAAGGAATTCATCACACCTTCAAGGACAGACACTATCTTAGTGTAAAAGGATGGGGAAAAAATTAAAAAAAAAAATGGTAGTAAGAATCAAGCAGGTATTGCAATTCTAATACCTGACAAAATAGACTTCAAATTAAAACTATTCAGAAGAGACAAAGAGGGTCACATCATTCTCATAAAAGGAGCAATTGACCAAGAAGATATTACAACCAACATATGCACCAAAATCTGGTGCACCTAATTTCATAAAAACAGTACTCCAGGACTATAAAACAGAGATTAACCCCAAC
>NW_008350011.1:74524-75844 GCF_000622305.1 Nannospalax galili
CCTGGGTTTGAATCCCAGCACCCACATGGCAGCTAACAACTGTCTGTAACTCCAGTTCCAGGGAATTCGACAGCCTCTTCTCTCCTCTGCGGGCATTGCACAGCATGGGTGCACTTAGCTACACGTAGGCAATACACGAATACACATAAAATAAAAATAATAAAATATTTTTTAAAAAACTGGTTCTTTCTGTCTGGAGAACACTAATGTGCATCTTGTTATAAACCAAGGAGACTGTGGCAGTGACTCACTTCTTTCTCCATAACCACCTGTCACCTGAGATTCGCCACAGGGGCCAGCTGCCGATGTCTGTGTTTGTCAGCACTCTTAGCCTTCTGAATGAATGGTCCACCCTGTGAGACAGTTCAGGAAATCCCTCAAGTCTTCCACATCTACCCTATTCCTAGAAATTTACCCATAGTCTGAAGCTGGGGGTGTGTGATAACAACACAGATCATATAGGCCTATATCTTACTAGAGATGTGCGCAGAGACAAGAGGGGACAAATCATGAAGCTAACGTGTACATGGCCAAACCAGAGGGCTAGGGCCTTGGAACCCTGGGTAGCTAGAGGAGGGGGAGTAGAAGTAAGAGCAGAGCGATTGAAGGGGATCATTGGGAGTCAGTGCACTGTGGGCATTGCAGTCTGATGTGGGGAGGGCCCTAGATATAACTTCTGAAGAGGCTTTAGAAGAAGGTGGTGTCAGAATGTCCCCGCCTTCTGGCTAGTGTTCCCCATTTTCCTGTCTCCCAAGACACCTTCCATGACCTGAGCTTGCCCAAGTGGAGTAGACACAGTTCTTTTTCTGTGCCTGCCTCACCTGAGATTTGATGATGAAATCAGTGGATGAGAGATACAGCTTACCTACATGTGTGTCCCCCATGCTCAGTGCTGCATTATTTATAGCAGGTAATAGTAGGTGACTTCAATACCCCACTGTCTCCAATAGACTGGTCAACTGGACAAAGAAGAGAGAGAGAGGGGGAGAGAGAGAGAGAGAGAGAGAGAGAGAGAGAGACACCTTCTGGCTAGTGCTCCCCATTTGCCTGTCTCCCAAGACACCTTCCATGACCTGAGCTTGCCCAAGCGGAGTAGACATAGTTCTTTTTCCGTGCCTGCCTCACCTGAGATTTGATGATGAAATCAGTGGATGAGAGATGCAGCTTACCTACATGTGTGTCCCCCATGCTCAGTGCTGCATTATTTATAGCAAAACCAGGTGAGCCAAGTGCAAGAGAGAGAGAGAGAGAGAGAGAGAGAGAGAGAGGGAGAGAGAGAGCAAATGGTCTTTGAGGGCTGTGGATATGGACAATGGTTAT
>NW_008350011.1:77686-107171 GCF_000622305.1 Nannospalax galili
ACCTCCCCCCAGCTCCATTTCTAATATCATCACTTTGAGGGTGAGGGCTTTAACATACGAAGTTGGGTGAAGTCAGTTAAGTCCAAAGCAGCATCCCTCAAGATCCCGTCACCAGAACCTAGAGAGATCAGAAATGACTCTGCCCAAAGGCAGATTAAACAGCATCTGAAGATGAGACAGTTGAGGTTCACGCTCTTGAGAAATCCATGGCTCCAACAAAGGGACAAGAATTCCTGAGTGCACATCACACGCATCAGAGTGGCACTTCTCCTGAGGTCATTTCCTTTGCTTCTGGAGGTTCCCTGGAGTGGAGTCGTCTCTCTCCATCCACCCTGGGCTGAAGATGTATTAGAAGCACTTAGAGAACAGAGATGAGACAGTTGAGGTTCACGCTCTTGAGGAATCCATGGCTCCAGCAAAGGGACAAGAATTCCTGAGTGCACATCACACGCATCAGAGTGGTACTTCTGAGGTCATTTCCTTTGCTTCTGGAGGTTCCCTGGGGTGGAGTCATCTCTCTCCATCCACCCTGGGCTGAAGATGTATTAGAAGCACTTAGAGAACAACTAGGCTCCGTTGATATATTTTCCTAGCTTCAGTCCTTCCTTGAAGCTTTTGGTCATGCAGACCAATGAGACTAAGGCCAGTGAAACAGATGCCAGAGGCAGAGGCCTTTTCAAAGGTGCGTCAATCTTCCTAGATTACGTCTAGCCAATGGAGGAAGTTTTGAAGTTTCTGTGAAGGACAGAAACAGGGTCTGAGAGAGCTGCTTTCCACAGATCTTCTTCCATCCTGGTGAGGTGAAATGCTTGCTTCCTGCATCACAGGGGAAAAGCTAGCATGTCCCTCCAGATCTCCTCGGTGTACTGGATCTGTGGCTACACAGGGTCCTGGTGAAGAGAGACCTAAGCACTTTCCTTGAGACAGCACAGTGTTTTGATCTGTGAAACAGAGGCTAGGAATCCAATACACTCAGTCTCTCGGGTTGGTCCACAGAAGTTGATAAGCTACCAGAGCCTATGTGTTCCAGCCATGGAGCTGAAATAACAGTACCAGGGAAAAGCTAGCATGTCCCTCCAGATCTCCTCGGTGTTCTGGATCTGTGGCTACACAGGGTCCTGCTGAAGAGAGACCTAAGCACTTTCCTTGAGACAGCACAGTGTTTTGATCTGCGAAACAGAGGCTAGGAATCCAATACACTCAGTCACTCGGGTTGGTCCACGGAAGTTCATAAGCTACCAGAGCCTATGTGTTCCAGCCATGGAGCTGAAATAACAGTACCGACCTCACAAAGGGTCGTGACAGGTGCGCGGTGAGAGGTGTGACTCAGGTAAATGGCATAATGCATAACAACCACATTTTAAAAACATCAACAATGTTCCTTTTTTTCCATCTTTCTTCTGCAACTAGTTTTGCTAAAACAGGTTCAATGTTCACGAACAGCATGGACACTTGTACATAATAATGCCCCCCAGGGTTTTTGAAGGATTTACAAAATCAAGATGAGTGAATCCAGGGCCTTCTTTAAGTTCTTTATTGCTATGCCCTAGGTACCTAGAGTCCTTACTTCCCCCAGATCATCTTTATCCCTCAGAAGGGGAAGTGAGAGAGAAGGGAACGTGCCTGCGAATTAACTGCAACCTTCACAAGGGAGCTAATTGCTAAGCTCCTTGGCTACTGTGTGACTTCATGCAATGAATTTCTTTCTTAGTCGTGCTGCATTCTGGTTTAGGGCCCAGATTCAATCCCCCTGGGCAGCTACCACTCAGTGTGTGCCTTCCATACTGTCCTGATGTCGCCCAGCCAGCAGGCAGGGACAGATGCACAGACATCCCGAATCACATTTATCCTAATTGGCTTATTATGTAAGAAACGCACCATGCCACTTACATTTTCTTCATGAGAACTAATCACATAGACCCTGACAATATGGAAAATGTGAAGCCAGAGAACCGAGGCTCTAAAGAAAAGGAAGCAGGGCACTGAGCAGCTAGCTACCTGATCGCCCAATGTCTGACCGCCAAAGAAAATGTCTCCATTTGACAAAGGGCATGCTTGTCTATTTCATAGGGAGAAAAATCTAAGTTTCATCTACCTCTGCATCTGGGAGATGCCCACTCACTTCTATCAGGTTCTCAAGTCACTAACTGTGGTCCAGTGGCGTAGGAACTGAAACACAGCAATGCGGTCCCTGTGCCTCTCTCCAAACTTTTGACAGTCAGTGGTGGAACTCAAATTGGAGTATTATAATGAAGATTTGGTAGGCTACCTCTATCAAAACGGGAAATAATGGACTACACACAGAGTCACTAACCAATAGAAACCGTGAAATCCTTCCTGGAAGATACTATGTAAAGGTTCTTCTTCACCAGGGTAGGAAAAGTTCTATAGTGGCAGGAGGGAAATACTTGTATCTTTATTTGTGATAGATATATATAAGATAGATGGATGATAGATCGATAGATCAATGGATCAATAGATCGATAGAAGATAGAAGATAGATAGATAGATGATAGATAGATAGATAGATAGATAGATAGATAGATAGATAGATAGATAGATGATAGAAGATAGATAGATGATAGTTGATAGATTAGATAGATAATACATAGATGATAGATACATAGATACATAGATAGACAATAGATTATAGATAGGTGATGATAGATAATAGAAAGGTGTAGGCAATAGATGATAGAAAAAAGAGTAAAATATATAGATAAATGATAGATGACAATAGATGATAGACATATCAATAGATAGATAATAGAAAGATAATGGATAGATCGATTACAGAGAGACAAATAGTCCCCTGACTGATAGGATATTGATCATGCTGGATTACAATGTACTTTGGCATCTGGCACCAAAAGAAAATACTTTCCATTTCCTAAATATTTTTGCTATAATTCCACATGAACTTTTCCGTCCTATGGCTTTCATGTTGTCCTGCTCCAAAAGTTCCAGCTGTTTAGCTAGAACAAAACATCAACAGTTAAAGCACAGTTAAGTACATCTTCCTGAATGGAAGCATTCTTCATTTGTCTAAGTCCAATAATTTGCTGTAGATTTCTGTGTACACTGCTTTTACCTATATCCATACATAATATAATTTATCACAGACTTAGTTCAAATAATTGAGACATATGTAGCAAAATATAAAGCAAATGTCTGAAATGTCTCCTGAAATGCTCCATGACAGTATGCTCTAACAACCCTTTGTTAATCTGTTTGGTCCAGGTATAAATTTAAGTTGGGGAAAAAAATGAAGCAGTTCCTACCTAAATTATTTTCCTCAACGCAGCTGTAATGGAGTGTGCAGAAGTTAGAAGTAACACTCCGAAATGTGCTGGAGTATAAGGGTATGTGCGATGCTCACTGGAATGTCTGGTTTCTTTCAGCAGTGGGATAATCTGAAATGATGTGGTTCTGTGAAAGTTTGCCTTCCTCCTGAGACAGCTGTGGTAGGCAATGAGGCCACCTACCCCCTCGGAAGCCCACTGTCCTCCACCTAGAGGATCGGGAAGAGTACAGTAGTGGACATGGACGGTGCTTTTCTCCACAGTGGGCAGCAGGGTCACTTTAACACTCGAGTACTACCTCACACTTGTGTAACTTTGTATCTCTGTGCCCCAGGTCTTTAGAGAGCACTATAAATATAAGGCATGACCTTTTCCCCAAAGAACTTGAAAGATCATGGAGGAAACGAACAATATTCATCCTAAACAAAGTAGCAAATTACCCAGAGACCAATTATTTTCAGCAACAGGTAAAGGTGTTTTTGTTATCTTTTGGGATTCTTTTTTATGAGACAGAGTCTTACTATGTAGCCCTGGCTGGCCTGGCACTCACTATCTGGAGAGATGGCACAGCTATTAGAAGTTTAGGCTCACAACAAATGGAAAAGAGGTAAAGGTGTTTTAATAGCAGATAGAAATGAGATTTTCGTAAATCCTGTGGCATGATTGCAGTTTGGTAAGGTAAAAGTAAGGGGAAAAAATTTAAAGACAACACCCTCTACCTTTGCGAGGCAAAGTGTTGATCAGTAAATGAAAGTCCACTCACTGGCCTCTTAGACAAGAACTCTGCACACTTCTCTGACCAAGGGACACAGCAATGAACAGAACAGGTAAACTGCTTGAAGGTGTCAGGCTCACATTTCACCCAACTGACAAGCAGCTAAGCAGATAGGAGGCCAGCCCGCCTCTGTGCAGTGAGCTGGCTTCCTGCCCCGTGGCAGCCTACGGTGGCGGGTAAAGCATGGCCCGGCTCCACAGAGCAGTCTTACGGCTGTCCTGCCTCACACCCCTCGCTGCGTTTTGGCCACTCACCTTCATTTGTCATTTCTCCTTCTCTTTAGGGATTTAGCACCAAGTGGGAGGAAGGTGGGTGTGTACTCACAGCCCAGAGGAAAGGACCATCTGAGCAGCAGTTACGATTAGTTTGGTTTTCTATTTATGTGACTAAATGTACAAGAAATCATTTAAGGGAGCAAAGTGTGTCTGGTTCATAGCAGGCCTGGTACTGTTGACTTTGGGGCTTTGCGAGACAGAATGCTAAGTGTGTGGCAAAGGAATCTGCTCACCTGATGGAAACCAGGAGGTCCAAAGGGAGAGAAAGGAAGGGTTCCACTATCCCATTGAAGGCCCGTCCCCCTCCTTTCCACTGGGCCCACATTCTGAAGTTTTCACCATCTCCCAATAGTGCCAAAATCTTAGAAATAAGACAGATTTTCTGTTCGTGGCCCTCTGGGGGACATGTGAGATCCACTCAAAATAAGATGATTGTCTGTGTTCAGAACTTGCTGTGAATATAGCACTGACCCATATTCCTTGACCAAATTTGTGGTCTTCTATTCCCCCTTAACTAAGCACAGGAACAACTCAAACCCTCTCCTCCCTACCCAGCATCCATGTCGTGTCTAAGTCAGCAGTGTGACCTTGCTGTCTTACTGCTCTGAATTCCTGTAATATGCAGTCACCTCAGGGTGCAAGGGGCTTAACTGGAAACTATCCCCACCCTTTTCCCTCTAGGTACTACAAGCCACATCTTTCGGGAAGTAGCCCTTTTCCAGTCCTGGCCTTTGTTCTTGGATGTTGTTCAAGTTGGCTATGGCTCCTTCCTTCCCTCAACCTGACTTCTGACCAGCACCCACTGAAGGTTGGGCTGTCAGTGCAGGTGAAGGGGCCACTTAAGTTTATGGCCAGTACTAGAATCACAGCAACTGCCAGAGCATCCTGCTCTGATGGGTCTGATGGTCATTTCATTCTCTCACTTAATCATAAAGGGTGTAATCATCCATGACACTTGGTTCATGCTATTGTCTGCCAGGTTTCAGCAGACACGTTATTGATCCATTCCTAAGAACAATTCTACAGTGCAGACGCTGGGAGAATTTCATTTTGTAGATGAAAAAAAAAAGTGACTCATACAATGGTTAGGTAAATTATCTGTGGTTTCATATTAAAAGTGGAAGGGCCGGTGCTTGAAACTAATCCTGCCAGCTCCTAAGACCTGATTTACCATGGAATGTGGCTTTGCTTAGGTTCAAGCCTCTCAGAATCTGTGACTTCAAGGATCACCGGAGTGGAAGGGAAGAGGAAGAAACTTTCCTTGGAAACACTTCCTTCTCCCACAAGCTGAAAACACACACATGCAGTCAGCCTTTCCAGTCAAACTCTGATATCAGGCAGCAGATCCTGACAAGCTGGTTAGGGAGGAAGCAGCCATGACTCCTTCACCTCTGAGTCCTACCCTCTCTTCTTCCCCTCCCTGTGTCAGGGCCCTGCCACTCCAGTCACTGAAATGGGAACACTAAGGGGATATTTGATCTGCTTTTTAATGCCTGACTAGTAAGGATCCACATCTTGTTTCTCCAAAACCAGGAACTGAAATAGGGACTCCTTGACTCTTTTTGGAGTGTATGTCTTCTTGCTTCTGGAGATAAAACAGTGAACAAAAGAAAGGTGTTTTTAATAGCAGCATTTAATGTTTATTGAGCCTTACGATGCACTATGTGGCCCCATAGAGAAAAGGGTCCAGAGATGTAACTCCTCAATTTCAAACCCTGTCTTCTGTATTTGTTTACAGAAAAGTAACCCCTCCATGTCTCAATCTTTAGACCTGTAAATGATAGTAATTGATTACAAGTACATGGGGATACCAAGCAAAGGACACATTAAGTTGGAGATAAATATGAGTGAGTGTTACTGTTGCTACAAAGTTGTCATTGTTGACATAGTCCACCATACCTTATTTAAGTATCTGGTTAGACTTATTTAGTAAATAAAGAAATATGGAGGACAAAGTGGCGATATTAATCAAGACGTTTGTTGAGACATTAAAGGAGATTTGGTGGCAAATTAAAAGAGATTAAAAGCAATATTTTATGAACATTTTTATGGGCAAAAGAATCCATTGTTTCAAAAGAACCCTTAACTGAATAGTCTAAAAATCCCTGATAAGCTGATTTTCATCTAGTGTTCCACTATCAAATGAGGAAGGGTGATTATGAGCAGAATATTTTAGATCCTATCTTCTCATTTGAATGCTTTTTAAAATATTAGTAGGCAAATATTAAGTAGGCAAATGTGTAACACTGTGTAATTTTCCATTTTTCATTGGTTATTGAGAGAAATCTTAAGACACATTTGAGAGAGAAACAATTCAGCGACAAAGACAGGAAGTCACAGCTTGAGCGACTGCAATGCTTCCTTAGCAATCAATAAACGCATCTGTATTCATTTCAACTGGCCTTTGGGCCCTGGAGTCTGAGTTGAGGTTTCCATGTACATAGTGGTATCATAATATTGACATCTCTTTTCTTGTCAGAATGCACTTGAAAAGTTATCTCCCACAACATCCCTCCGTCCTTTTGAATATAACCCTTACCAGTTCAAGATCAATCCTTGTTCAACTGCTATGAGACTTCAGTCCCACCCAAATACTAACAGTAGATTTATGGGCCAAAAGAAAATTAACACCATTGTCATAGCATTAGAAAACTACATACCACTCGTTTTCCCAGAGAAGAGTCGTAACTCAGTGGTTAACAGTGTATATTGTAAAGAGAAGTTCAAATCCCAATAATCTCACCCATGCAAGCACTGGCAAATTTAGGCAAATTTATTCGCCCAATTTTCTATTAGTTTTCTTATTTTTATTGAATTTTTGTGAATTTCATAAAATATATTTCATAAATATATTTCCTAAAATATATTTTGATCATATTTATACTCCCTGACATATCAGCTCCCCCCTTTGATAACCCCTGTCTGATTTCATGTACTCTATTCTCTCTCTCTCTCTCTCTCTCTCTCTCTCTCTCTCTCTCTCTCTCTCTCTCTCTCTCTCCTTGAAAATGATTTACTTATTTTAAAACATTTTTATTAATTCTTTGTAAACTTCAGTGTATTTTGACTATAATGACCCTCCCTCAACTTCTCCCAGATCCACTCTCACTTCCCTACCCATCCAACATCGTATGTATTGTTGTTTTTCCCCACTGAGTGTAAGAATGACTTTTATAGTACAGACGTGCTCTAGAAAAGTGACTTGCAATCAGAAAGTTAATCATAGCTTGTTTGCAGTGTAGACAAGCTCACTAAGCCATGTGCTCTTCTTGTGACCTAGGATTATGGCCTTAACCCTCTCTCTCCCCCCATGATATATATATCAGGTCAAATTTGTGTCCCCAAATGCCCTTTGGTGTGGATTTGGTCCATCCACTGGAGCTTGATTAGCCTATTCAGAGTCACACCCTTAAAGAAAACTGACTCTGCCCCTCCCAGCAGCTGTCAGTTGCCGTAGTTACTCAGCTAAGGCTGGGCCTTCTTACCAACTTCCCCACATCTATACTGCGATTTTGTCGGCTTGAGCTTATGAGGGTCTTGTACATGCTGTCACCACTGCTGTGAGTTCCTATGAGCAGTTGCCCAGTTGCCTGGAAAACTGTTTCCTTATAGTTACTCACCACCTCTGGCTCTTACAGTCCTTCTGTTCTCTCTTCCACAATGATCCCTGAGCCTTGGGAGGCAAAGGTTGGATATAGGTATCCTATTCAAAGATAAGCACTCTGAAGTCTCTTATTCTCTGAAGGTTGGCCAGTTGTGGGTCTCTATGTCAATCACCATCTGCATAAGGAAGCTCCTCTGGTCAGAGTTGAGCGATGCATTAATCTATGAGTATAATAATACGTTATTAAGAATCAGTTTAATGCTATGTCTATTTAGCAGAATAGGACTAGGTTCCTCTATGGTCTTTGACCTGTCTAGTTCCTGGACTTGATATCAGTGTCAAGTATGGGACTCATCTTGTAAAGCAGCCATTAAATCCGACCAGAAAGTGACTGGTTATACCCATATTGTTCATGCCACTATTGCACCAGTGGGCATATCTTATCAGGCCAGTTATTGCTGTGGCTCACGGGATTCACAGCTGAACAAGGATGATGACTACTTAGCTACCAAGAGTGTACACAGCACAGTCTAGCACTAGGAATGCCATCCAGCAGAGATGAAGCTTTGAAGTGAGTACCAGCTCAGTTTCTTTTTCTTTGTTCTATGGTTCATGGAAGAGTATCGCCATAGCAATAGGGTCTTACTGTCAAATTCTCATGGGTAACCAAGAACAGGGGCAATGGCCAATATTGTTTGCAGATCTAAGGGACCCCTGGTCAGTAACTTTGAAAGAGGGAGTCTATTCCTGGCATTGGGCTCTTTATTTGTTAGCCTATGGTATCCAGTAGGTGGTGATGTCCCCCTTTTATAGGGTAAGTATTTTTCATCTTTTTGTAATGTGTATGTAGTACTTTAAGAGGCTTCTATAGTGGTAGGTTTCCATGTGACTTTTTCTAAAGACCTTTAGTGTTAGGAACTAACAATGAACAAAATAAGCTTTTTAAACACTTCTGCAACCACTCTTTTGCCCTTAGGCTTCCTGACCCTTTCTCAAATCACTTCCCACATATCCAGATAAAACACCACCACCACCAAAAGCATCATATCCTTCTCAGGACCTCCAAGTGTGTTCTACTGCCCTTTAAATGGCTTGAAGCGGCCCTATGATGTCGGTCTCAGTCTCCTCCAATCCACATGTTTTCAGGCCACCCTTGATCAGAGCATCTTCTGTCTTTCACTTATTCTCCTGCATTACCCAGCCAGATGCTGCTCAGCCAGGTCACCATGGGTCCAATACTCAGACAGCTCTATGGCCATTGCCTTCGAAGTTTGAAGACAAGTGTGATGCCCTTGAATGTGGTGGCTTTGGATGGAATTTCCTCCTCCTCATGAAACTCAGAGAGGACTGCCTCCCTGCACCTCAGTGTCAGCTCAGTGAAGGGCAGCATAAGCCCACTGTGGGCCTCTCATGCTTGATTTCCAACAGCATCATTTCTCTAAGCAGAAATCATCACTGTCATGTAGCCATGTGGAGCCTTCTTCCCCATCACCCCGCTTCCATGCCTAAAAATATGCGACCCTCAGGAGGACATGGCCCTTTCTGGATTCTTAGGCATGATCCTTAAAGGCTGTCTGAACCTATCTTCAACTGTGAAATCCCAAGACGAATGGAGAGCAAACGCACTCGGCCACCACTCCCCCACTGCCACGCCCAGCTTGATGCGTGGGGTTCGTGGCCAGCGTGGTGCGTGTACGCCTCTTTGCTCAGCAATATTCCTACGGCCTTGTTTCAGTCTTTCCTGTGTGATTCAGGGCTCCATCCGCACTAGGAACTGCTGGGCCTGCGTATTGTTCTCCCCAAGCACAGAGCCTGGCATTGAATGAGGAAGCAGTATTTCCTGACTGAAAAGCAGTTCTCTAATAACTCTATTAAAGCTTCTTGAATACCACATTGTATTGCAATTGTTTCTGAATCTTCCCTGTAGTGACACTCTGTCTCTGTAGCAGAAGAGCTTTATCTTATTTTAATGCTATGTACCCGAAACACACTTGATTAACAAATCCTGGAGAAGTGCCTAAACAAAAAATAAAAAACAAAAAACCGAAATGAATCAGTTCAAGGTCCGTCCTTCCCTCCTAGGCCTCCTCTGTGAGATGAGATGAGAGAGGAGATAGCCTCTGCTTTGACCTCCAGTTTCATTGCTTTATGGTATCTACATCAGGCACAGACAGCCACGCTCCCAAGTCTTTGATTGGAGCTCTAACTAGGCTATGTTTAGAATTTTAGAAACTCTGAATCCTCAACGTGTCTAGAAGAGACATCACCTAGGAGTCAGTTGTTGCTAAACATTTACAAAACAAGTCATCTGACCAAAGTGATGGAGTATATTTTCAGCTGAGGTTCCAGAGCCCAGACTGGTCTGAGTAGGTCACATAATGTGACCAGACACTAATTATGCACTTGAAGGTGCATGTCTGGTAGTTGCATAGGCAGTATCTAGAATTCAATGTACTAGACCCAGAAGCTGGGTTTTCTGACCTGCTGTGGACCATGGGGCTGGCCAAAGGGAAGCCGACCCTGGGAATAGCTGGTCTGAGCTCAGGACATTTGCAGTACAACACACCAGTGAGCCAGCGTCACCCCCATTTACCCAGAAGGAGTCAGAAACATGGAGACAAAGCTCTGCTGCCCTTAGGATCCTTCTTCAACTATCTTATTTCTGGATGTGTTCTGTGAGATAATCTGTGGCAACCGGCCCAGACACTGCCCTTGGCTACTCACTAGGGGCCCCTGGGTACAGGTGACCGGCAAGCCCCAACAACATCTGAATGCTTGAGTGAAACTGAATTTGAGAAGAAATGCCAGGTGCCATGGTATAGGTGTGTGGGTGTTCATGTGAAAGCACACACCACCCCCATGGATGGATATAGTAGTGTATGTAACACATGTACACACATGTACTTATATGCATACATGTGTGCATGTGCATGTTTATGAGGTCGGAGGCTGATCACTAATCAACTCCCAGGTCAGTCCTCTTTGAGGTCCCTCCTCACTGGTAAGGTCTCTGCTCAAATAACCCCTTCAGAATCGTCCTCTCTGAAAACTTCCTTTCATTAACTGCCCCATGCTCTCGTTCTCCTTAATGTTTTCACAGGCCTTTCCCTGCCTGACACCACATCTCTACTGCACACACCAAAATCAATAGATAAAGATAAAAATATGTTAATCAAAGCTCTGGGGAGACGGGCCCTTCTTGACCCTGTACATCAAATCTGAGTGGAATCAGGCAGGACAGGAGCACTATAGGGATGCTGAGCTCACACTGGAAGGGGCCAGGGGGGTGCTGACCTAAACCACAGCCCTAGATGCAAGAAATGAAGCATTCTGCACTGTTCTGGCCTGCAGTCCTGCTCGGCGGGAAACCAAGCTCACAAGGAAGGTTGAGAGGCTTCACCTTCACCTTCTGTCAGTGTGGTGATCTCTCCTGTGTTCCCTCACTGTGAGCTTTACTCAGTACCCACAGAGCAACTCCGTGACAGAGGGCCGAGACCAGGGATGTCAGTCCAGTGAGCAGCAGCCTCTCCTGAGGATTCGGGAGACAGGAAGGGGTGATTGATGGATATCTTTGAATGGATAGGCAAAGGAATGATGAGTTATAGGTATTTAGATTGACAGAATGTTCCAGAAACATTAAAGACTATGATGTGCAACATCTAATCACTTAGGCTGCTTAAAAGAAAACCAGGACCTCTCTATTTAAACAAATGGCCATTGTTAGTGGTCTGCAAAGTTTCCCAGCTCACAGGACATACACCTTTTGTGTGCAACTCGGTGGCTGTTCGTGTTTCCAAAAGGGAAGGCAGCACCTCTTATCTCACTCTGCAGTGGGCAGGCTTTTGTTGATCTTTGCAGCTACTTGTAGGTTTCTGCGGCTCCTTGGCTGGACTGAAGCTTTTCATCTATGAAACCCTCACACAGTGGCTCAACAGCTGTTTGCAGAGTGAGTAATAGGAAAGCAGGCTATTGACGATCCCCTCTGATAAGATAAGCCTACCAAAGACCACATTGTTTCCAATGGTGACACACTGGAATACACTTTTCTGGAATCCAGGCTTGGCAGCACACAGGTGGTGGCAGGTGATGTGGCTGTCACAGCTGCCTGTTGAAACAGGATAAGGAGCTCCAGCATTCCAAAAGGGATAACCTACCTTCTCAGCCCAGGTTCCACCTCAGCTCCAATGACATGTCGGGTCAGAAAATCACTTGCGGTGGGAGACTGTGTTGTACCTTGTGGGATCCTTGGCAGCATACCCAACCTCTATCTACCAGCACGTCCCACCAGTTAGGATGCTAAAAAATATCTGTCCCTAGACACTGTCTGATGCCCCCTGGGAGGCAGCTTTGTCTCTCATTGGAAGAAAACACCATTGTAACTCACTGTAAGAAGTTGGGGGAAATCTGTGGGGGAGGCAGAGCATATTGGTCCAAAGCGATATGTTTTCAGTTGGGCAGGAGATACAAGTTCGAGAGATCTGTAATACAACAAGACTATTAGTTAACAATGTATTACAGCGTCAAAGAGTGGCTTTAAGTGTTTGTACCACAAAATCTGAGATAAGGAACGTGCTAATTAGCTTGACATGCTAGTTAGCGGGACAGAACCATTTCTTGATGTACACATATTCCAAACACCATGTTACACCATGCTGCCACCATAAATGTACATTTTCACTTGCCAATTTAAGAAAATATTTTAACAATGAATTGAGGGTGAATGTGCTGGACATCAAAGTCCCAAATTAGCTGTCTTCAGGACGTGTTTGGTAGCAACTTCCAGCTTTGCAGAGCGACTTCTTTGAGTTGTTAACACGCTCCAGACAGTGCTGGAGGGTTTTCCTATAGCTTGTTGATTCTGTCCACCACCCTCTAACAGTGGCTCTGTCCCCACTTTCCACTTTCAGTATGAGGAGACAGAGGGCTAGTCAATGGGCTTGTGAAGCACTAGGTGAGGAACAAGGCTCCCCAGGTGCTAGGCTCTTGTTCTCATTCCTGAACTCTAAGTGTATCACTTGTTCTCATTTATGTGTTTCTATAGCAAGAACAAAAAGACAAAAGGAGCCAGCACCCGCTCTTCTGAAACCTCCGGGACATTCTGTCAGAATAAGAAGTATTTTCTGTCTCTGGGAAAACCCTCTCTCTTCTGTGGGCTGACTGTAAAGGTTACAGTGCCTGATCTGATCAAAACTGTGAAACTGATCTTTATCTTTGAGCACTATTTTCTGTCTATGCTTGAAGACCAGTCAAGAGAGTGTCCCTACTGCAGTGCCTGAAAACACTCTTAGATGAGATGCCACATCAGGAGGCTATAATTCCCATTAACATTTGCAAACAATTCAGAAACCACTGTGCCGGAGTCCTGCTCCAGCTGAGTCCGGGTCCTGAATGGGGTGAAGGTAACAGCAGGGAAGAAATGACTGTACCAGAAACCACGGTTGCAGTTCTAGTAGAAGCTGTGGACTGACCCGCTCGGGAGAGGTCAGACCGAATAGCTTCTGAAAAAGCAGCCTTCCACAACCTTTATTTATAATTAGAAAGCTTACAATAACAGTAAACATCAGGCCATAAATCGAACCATAAGTTTGCACAGTATTTCTCAGTGCACAATATTTTTCAGTAATCACAGTAAAAGGAAAGTACAAAGTTCAGTGATTAACCTTTTCTTAACATGGCCAAGCGATTTCTTTATTGTTTTCTTTATAGCCTTGGGGTTTCTCAATATCTACTTTACCATAGAAGTATGAGACAGCCTGTCCCCATTTGTCCTTTAATTCTTTGAATTTAATATTTACAGGTCGGCGTGTACATTTGAGAAAATTATTTTTCTCATGGGAATGGGAATAACCAACTCTTTTTATTTATTGTCGAACCAATATTCCAGTTTATCTTTCTCCTCTCCCTTTTGCTATCTCTTCCTGAACGTTCTGTATTCTTTGAGTTATATTATTATTTTTTTCTTTTCCAATATCCTTTATTATTTTGTTGTCATTTATCTTTAAGGACTTTTTGAACCGCTTTTTGTCTCTATAAAAGAATAGGCAATTTTTCTTCAGAGGTCACGCACCATCAGCTTTTACCTGACCTAGCTAATCTTTCTATCCAAGAGGGAATTTCCCTAAGCCAAGTAGTTTTTCCTTTATACCAAACTTTAGTCTCAATAGTTCCTCATTCAGGGTTAAAAATCATAAACTCCTGTAAAAGACAGCAGGGCATCTAGAGATGGCATGCTTATCTTTTCCTTTGGGGGGAAACCAAACCTTTTTACTAATCACAAATACAGGTCCAAATGGGGTCACAGTCATAGGAGGAAGCCGTCTATCTTTATTGGGGGATTTAATCTGTGCTGCAATCCCGTACTCTGGTTCATAGTCTGTATTTGCTTTTTCCATCACTTCAGCCAATTTTCCCTTTAGGATGCGATCATCGTATGTGCCATTAGGCTTTCCCACTACGAATTTGGAATTTACTTTAAATTTGGGCTTTACAGTAACCATCATATTTTTACTTTCGTTTTGTTTCAGTAACATAATTCTGCTAAAGGCAGAGATTTCCCCGGTTTAGTTTCCCATTCCGTCATCAGAGTTGGTCATCAGGATACTTAAAGGAGAGAAGGTTATACAAATTACAAAAACCAAGAGTAACTGGGGAAGGGATGTGGCACCAAAAGAGCAGCAGCCATTGGCCTTCGGCTGGAACTTCGTCAGACAGCACTCTGCCAAGAAGCATGGAACTCTTGGAGCCACCACTACTGATAATTGGAGATGCAGTAAGATAGGATAGAAAGGGTGTGCACGTGAAGTCAGAATTCTAAGTCTGAATCCTGGCTGTGCTTCTCTTCTGTTGACTCCAGAAGATTTGTTCATCTGTCTTTCTAACTTGCATTATGACCTGTCTGGCTGGGCTGTTGTAAGGATGAAGTGAGGTGTGTGTGAAACCATACAGTCAGCAAAGATGTGGAGAAATTAGAGTACTTGTGCACTTTGGATGAACACATAAAATGATGGAGCACATGGAAAAGTTCTTCCAAAATATTAGAGTTACCACAGGGTTCAGCAACACCAGTTCTGAATATATACTGTAAAGAATTAAAATCAGGCACCTAAACAGACATTTATGTACTGATGCCTATGGCAATATTGTTCCCAGAAGCTAAATAGTAGGAGCAATTTAAGTATCAATTGATAGAGGATTATACAAAATGAGCTCTATGTGTACAGTGGGATATTACTTGATCTTTAACAACAACAACAAAAGGAAATCTTGTTACATCTTACAGGATGGTCCAATCTTGAAGACATTGTACTAAGTGAAGTAAATGTCACAGAAGGGCAACTGCTGATGTATCCATCTACATGAGGTATCTAGAGTAGTGCAATTCATAGAAACGGAAAATAGAAGAAAACGTGTAAGAAAGCTTCCAGAGTAAGGGCAGAAGCAGTGGTGTGGAGGAAGACTGTGTGGAAATGACCCAGGCGGAAGAAGCTTCCTTTTTCAGGTGAGGCTGTGCTCCAAGCCTGCTTTCTCAACCTTTAATCAGAGTCTGTCAACCCCTAAGTCCTAAGGAAGCCATTTGGGAATGTTCAGGGGAGGGGTCTGGGGATGTTGTGCCATCACAGCCGTGAGGTGCATCAGTGACACCACTTGCCCACCATTCCTTCCTCTCCAGTTCATTTATCCAGAGACAGAGGAGTGCGTGGCCATCTGGACGCACTGGGCACCTTTTCTCTTCCCAGGAGACGCACTCCAGACCCGGAATCAGAGCATCTGGCATCCCTCAGTTGCCTTTGTAGGGAGCTGAGCTCTCTCTTCAGGGAGACTCAGACCTCTACCTCACACCTCCAAGAAGGAATTTCCTTGGCCTGCCTAGCCTCTTGTTTTCTCTGTTTCATCAGCCAAATGGAAGCTTTGAGGAAACTGTCTACAAAATTAATATTTGCCCACATCAGATATTTAACAGATGCTAGTGACAACTGAGAGTGTCTCTTAACAGTCTTACCCACAAGACACCCCTGTAATCAACATGGTGTCTCACCCCAGTCAAGCTCACAGTGCACAGAATCAAACTGACAAAACTTCCATCTTCCTGTTTGGATGGCCTCAATCTTCCTGTTTGGCCACACAGGCTGTCTCATTTCTTAAAACTTCTTCTAGATAAGGTTTCTAGGGGGAAACTTCTTTCCCAGAGGCCAAATATCAGGCAGATAGCCCAGAGCCAGTGCTTTCTGTCAGCTCTAGAACATTGACTTCTCAGAAAATACCTTCCTCCTCCAACTCTTTGGAAACTCTAGCTGGCTCAGAGGATGACAAAAGACTTCCTTCAGGTGTGAGGAATGAGAAAGATCTGAGATGGAGCAAGCAGGAAAGGAAGGAAGCACAGCACTTTAGGTCAGGGGACCCGAGGCTGCCCTCCAGCTTTGGTTAGATTCTTTCCGCCATAGAATATCTCACTTGTTCCTGAACTCCTGCCTGTTGAGCCACAGTATTTACTAGAATTCAGACTACCCAAAGATTCATCTTTTGATTCAACTCTGTCTATTCACAATAACAAAGAATAAATTGAATCCACCCGTCAACAAAGGCCAATTATGTGGCAATGCCACACAGGCTGTCTCATTCACCCTCCATAATTCTGTAAGTCAGAAGTCTTAATCTCCCCCTCCAGCGGCAGTGCTGAAACAACCAGAAAGGTCAGGGATCTGGGTCAAGAAGGTCAGTAGTAATTTCTCACACCCAAACCATGTTACGTCGAATCTAATTTCCAGGCTGAGAGTACATCCTTCCCTCAGGAAACCCTTCTTTGAAGGATGGAGCTGTTCCCTTCCTGGAATTCCTCTTCAGTGGAGCAGGTGTCCCTGTAACTTTTCTCCTTAGAGAATGATTCCTAGTCCAGAGCAATTCATGCCTAATCCCTACCATCTTGAGGACCTTTCACAAATTCTGGATACCTTCTGGGTAGCCATGGTGGAAGAACTACTGGCATCTCGTGGACAGAGGTCAGGAAAGCTGATAAACACTCTGCTGTACAATGCATGGATGGCTTCCACATCAAAGTGTCAAAGTGTCACACAGTCCCAGAATGTCAGCGTAATTGATGGTCAAATCCTTCCTCCTGGAGAAAATGGTTGGAAGTCTCTTCATCAGCACAAGAGTTATCTTTTGGGTCTACTCCTGCTTGTGAAAATCTCTCTGAATGATAGTGATGACAGGTATAGTCTGTCCAGAGAAGTATGGATTTGGCTTGCTTGGAAGTGTGGCAGTGGGGGGAGGCAGGAGAAGCATTTCTGGGGACATCGGAGGTGTAACCAGTCCACCCAGTGTTTTCTGGATGCACCAACTCTGAGGCCTTACAAAGATCCAGACAGACAACAAAAAAACCCTCCCATAGCTGTCTAGGGAAAGGTCAAAACCAGTCCACTTTAATTTGGAAAGAAATGCTAAACTTGGAGCTGAAGAGATGGTTCAGTCAATAAAATGCCTCAGCACAAGTATGAGGACTTCAGCTTGGCTCTCTACCACCCCCACCAGCCAGGCAGGCAGAGGAACTTGTAACTCCAGCACTGGGGCTGGATGTGCAGAGACAGGAGGGTGCCTGAGCTCACTGGGCAGTGAGCCTAGCCAAATCCCCAAGCTTCAGGTTTAGTGAGATCCTGCTCACAAAAAATTGTGGAGCATGATGAAGGAAAGAAATCTGATGTAGACCTCTGAACCCCACACATAAGCACAAACACATGCACACATATGCACACATACAACACTAACATATAATGCACTAACATAACACAATACACATACAAAAACAAAGAAAAAGATATACCAAACTTTTCCCATGGGAAGGATTCAAAATAACCCCTCCTTTGCGTGTCAGAGTTTATTGCTTGATTTCTTTGCATAGAAAACTAATTATAGCACTATGTTCTTTCTGGTGTGAACTAGCCTGGAAATTCCTTCAAACATAGCATCATATCCTGTGACTTATTTCTACCTACTAACCTTGCTAGTCCTTTCTCCAAATGTTCCCAGAGTCAACATCTCTCTGGGAACTCCAAGCCCTTCCTGAGCCATCCTGAGTGACTTCCAGGCTACGAGTCAGAGCAGGTATTGGGAAAGCTCACTAGGTGCCTTCCTTGGGTATCAGAAGGAGGGCTTAAGGGAAATGGGTTTAGGAATGCTCTCCCCAACGTAGATCAGGGTTAAATGTGATCCCCTGATCCAGCAGTGGCATAGGACATTCACGTGAGAAAGACAAGAACAAAGGGAATGCAGTGAACGTGACCTTAGAAAGCAGAGCCACCACCTCCAGGGAAGGAGCGGAGCACACAGGGGCACAGATGGAACCAAAGCGTGTCTGGATTTCCTCTGTGCGTTCGATTTCTCCTTGATTCTTCTAAGGAAAATGCCCTGCATTACTCTAAGATTTTTACTATAAAAACCGCTTCTATAGACTTGGCTCAGCTCTGTTTTGCTGTACATCTACAGCATTCCATGACATTAGAAGTGAAAAGAGTCAGCATATAGTGTTTATATGTAGTATATAAATCTGGTTATTCTTCTCAATGAACATAATTAGTGCCAAAACCCAAAGCCAAAGGTGAGATCAGCGACTCTGATGTCTGCACCAGCTTCGGCGCTGCCATCCACTGAGCACAGGACTGGGAACTCCGGGTCCTAGAGCAGAATAGAGGATCATAGGCTTCAGGTTAGGGGGTATCACTGTGCAATGTGCAATGAGAGGTGTGCAAAGTGGATTCACATGAAGCTCTCCTCTCAAGGCGCACCTGAAGCCAAGCTGCAGAGAGAAACAAACCACCTGCACTTCCTGTGCTCGGCATGGTTCTAGCTCTATACGGCAGGAAATCCTCATGATGATCTTACCCAACAGGGACACTTAGCACCTTAACACCACCGCTGCGCAAAGTAGACTGAGTCACAGAGGCTGAGTCATAGGGAGTTAAGCACCACTCCTGAGGCCGCTGAGTTCCTCAGGGAGGGGGCTCAGGGCTCTAACCTGCAGGTCCACCCTGTCACATGGTACTACCTCACTCTCTTTCCCAAGGTAGTATGGGAAGGGGTACTGAGATGACACACTCTTCTGAAAGGAGGTCTTCCATCCTGGACCAAGAGTCAAGCGTAAGAAGAATGCATGGTCGTCAGAAATCGCATGATACAAGGTCATCACTTTACAACATCACTGAGAGACCACAGATGTGATGATATGACCCCTGTGACCCCTGCGCTGGGGAGCCTGAGGCAGGAGGATCTGGATTCAAGGTCAGCTTGGGCTACACAGTGGGAATTTGTCTCCGAAAATGAATACCTACCTACCTACATACCTACATTCACAAAGACACTGGAGCCTAGGCAGTGACATACAGAAGGTTCTGTCTGAGCCCTTTTTAGAGATTAAAAGCCAATAGTCTAGAATGGTCCATGTGTCTGGCAGCACACACAGCTTGAAGAGACAGCACAAGCAGTCTGCTCAGAGTAGAAACCTTGGCTGGGAGTCAGGTAAGTGCAACAGGCATCTGTGTGATCACTTGCCAAGTTCCAAGGGCCCTGGAATTCATCCTCAAGCCCGACTTGCCAGGGAGGCAGCTGTGAGCTAGGGTGAGGCACACTGGGGAGGGAGCAGTGGGCTGCCAAAACCAACACCTCTCCTGTCCTCTCCTGGTGGAACTGCTGCTCTGCTGTCATTCAGAAACTCACACTTTAAACAAACAACATGTGCTTTGATTCCGAACTTTAGTGGGAGTTATAATCTGGAAGTCTAGATGTAGTCGTGTGGCAAACTTTTGTGGCAATTTGGAGTGAGACCGGCCTCTTGCCTGGTGACTCAGAGGACCTATCCCCTCCACTTGCTTACATTGCATGAAGCCCATGTGTGACATCAGCCAGGTGGTACGCCATGCTCAAAGGCCTCTCATTCCCTCTGCTGGGCTCTCTCTTTCCTCTGCCTTGTCCTGCCCTGAGCACTCCTTCACATTTTGTTCCTATCTCTTCTAGACAGTGCCAGAAACCAGACTAGTAGCATTTAGAAACTCAGGAACAGAAAGATGCCCAAAAAGTTCATTCACATGCTGAACCTCGGTGTCCTTATCTAGGAAATGGAGAAATGGCAAGGTCGAGTCTACTGTTTGAACCTCACAAAGGTCACAGGAGGATGTGGATCCAAAAGGGCCATACAGACGCAGCAGACCAGGAGTCCTGAGAGAAATGTTTGCTATCAGGCATTCCAGGAGAAATGAGTGGCAACTCAATGGAAAAGTCTTTTCCAAACTGGAGTCAACCGAACATCTTCTCCCTTGTGGTGACATCATACCAACCAGGAGAACTGGCACAGACCCCAACTGTCTGCTGCCCATCTAAGGAGCCCATGAATAAGCAAAATCTACTGTAGGACAGGTGTGACTAAAATCAGCAAGGGACTCCTGAGCTATCAAGACGTGTCAGCCATCCTCATGGGTTAGTTTAGATAAAATCCAAACACTAACCTTCGTGTTCTGATAAAGATGATAGACAAACAGATCTCTGTGATTGAAGGCAGAGACATAATAGAACTACGAGGCCTGCGCAAGACGCAGCATCAAAAGGAGGAGAGCATCACTGGGGGCTGCAGTGGACAGACGGTCAGTGCTGTGATGAGGACAGTGTATCCAGGCAGGGAAAGGGCTGCACGAAGGTGGAAAACATGAGAGAAAGATTTCAGAAGAGCAGTGGAAACTGAGCGGAAAGAGATGAGAGGCTAGCAGGAAGTGAGCTAAGCCAGAAGAGCCTCACAGAGCTAAGGAACAGTACCTCCAGCTGCCAGCCGGGGGGCAGGTTCACTCTAAAATGGGAAAGTACATTGGAGTTTCTTCCAGGAACAGGCCAGCCCAGTCCATTCACTTTCCAGGAAGAGGAGGCCATTATTATGGTTTTCTTAAATGAATAATTCCTGCCCAAACAGAACTTACCTGCTACCCAGTGCAAACCTTCACTCTCCCACTGGGCAAGGCCTTAGACTCCCAAACCAGGTGTCATCAGGCAGTAAATGGAATTAACTGTACCCAGTACTCAAAGAGCTGCTTTGGGAACTGAGTGTGAAATATCTGTGCAAGTATCTGATTTGGAGAGTCACTGTGTGTGACAGATAACAACAGCCTTCTCTGGTAGGGACTTTTGTTTTCAGGATAGATGCACCTGCCGTAAGGAAATGCATCCAGGAATTACCTATCTGAAGACTCCAGAGGTGGACACAGCAGTTTCCAGGCTTTCTGTCCCTGCTTGGCTGAGCCAGAGCCACTAGACCCTTAACACTGGAGCATCTCAGGACATCATCTGGTCTTGTCTCTTGGTTTTCAGCCTGTACCTGGCTCTGGTGAACTGTGCACACCCCCTCGAGCCTGGGTCATCTGTGGGCTAGTGACTGCTCATCTGAGTCTCTGGCTTAGACTTGAAATCTACTGCTCTGGTCTTGTCTCTTGGTTTTCAGCCTGTACCTGGCTCTGGTGAACTGCGCACACCCCCTCGAGCCTGGATTGTCATCCGTGGGCTAGTGACTGCTCATCTGAGTCTCTGGCTTAGACTTGAAATCTACTGTTTTACACCCTACCTGAATGGTCCCTTGACTTCTCACACATTACCCAGTCAAGGCTGACATGCCTTTTGCATCTTGCCCATGGGAGCCCCATATCCCTACATGCTCCTTGCCCAGCTTGTCTCTCTCCCATCCTCACTCCCCACACCCAAGTGATGAATTCTAAATCACTCTCACTGTTCTCACCAGTGCTTGGCATCTTCTTCAGGGCTCATAAAGTCTCCCAGCTGGGCTCCTGTATCTACCCCACATCTTTCAATCAGCCTCCTTGGGGCCACAAGGCAGGTCTTTCTGAAGTGTGAAAAATACCTGCTCCTCTCTTTCTTAAAACCTCCCAATAGGAATCCAACTAGATGACTGAATAAACAAAATGTATAAATATCCAGACGAAATATCTAGAATTATCAGCCTCAAAAACAGCAGAAATGGGCTGAAGAGAGAATTCAGTAAAGCACTTGCTGCCCAAGGTCAATACCCGAATTCTCCGAAAACTCAGACAGGAGTGAACATCTGTAATCCCAGGGCCTATGCTGAAATGGAAGGTCGGAAACAGGAAAATCCCTGTAAGCTCATTGGCCAGCTGTTCTGATGTACGTGGCAATGAACAGGAGTATCCCTGTCCCACATAAGGCAGAAGGCATAGACCAACACCCAAGCCTGTCCGCTGATCTCCACGTGTGGATGGTTCATACATCTACACTCACACACAGGAACACACACATGCACATCATATGCCCAAACACAAACATGCACAAACACACATGCACAAAGAATAATTAAAAAGGCTGTTACACATATGATCTCACAGGAGCTCTTCTGTACAAGACCTCCAGGAGATGAAGAGCTGAACTTTCCTGCAGGAGAGGGATTCTCGATGCTCCATCACTACATGAGGAACTAATGGAAGCTTATTGCTCCTGAAGGAGGGATAGTTACTTTTTTTTCAGGGAGCAAACACTGATAGGTTGTCTGTACCCCAGTAGATGACCCCACACACACACACACATGTACACATGAGCATAGGAGGAGCACTAACTGGGCTTAGTGGGCTATTTTTAAAAAGATATAGTTGTAAGAGAGCTAGAATGTACTTTGGAGGCAGAAGGCTAGGGAAGAACTGGAGGGAGGAAGTGGAATAAGGAAATGACCAAGACATACTCTATATATGTATGAAAAGTTTTTAAAGTGCCAGGGATCACCCCAAGGCATGTCCAAACATGTCCAACCCATGACCCTTAAGTAAAGCAAAACCAGCAGAAATGAAATTCCTGACACATGCTTCAACATGGATATACTTTCTAAGCATCATGCTGGGTGACATAAGCTGGTCAGAAAGGACAGATGCTGCAAGATTCCATTTCCGTAGAGTCACTAGAATAGTCAGACTCCTATGTAGAGAAAATGCAGTAGATGATGTTAGGGACTGGGGCAAGGGAAATAGAAAGTGCCTCATGGGTTTAGGGTTCCAGTTTAGAAGTCACCAATGATCTGGAAATGAACTATGGGAATGGTTGCACAGCAATGCGGATGTACTTAGTGTCATTGAACTACTACTCATTTAAAACTGGCTAAATGGCAACTTTATGTTATGTATAGTCATCAACATTGTTAGAGAACAACAACAAAAATCCTTTCTATGATGTCCTATTGTCCCTGGGAAAAAAAAAATCCCAATTCTTTGACAAGATGTCTGATGCCGGCGACAGATCCTGCTCCCACTACTGATTCCAGTCTGTCCTCAAACACCCTTTCCTTTCCACTTCTTATTGTGCTAAGCCTCTCTACAGCTCCCCAAATACAACGCCCTGGATAGTCTGCTCATCTGTAAAAGAAAATTTAAAAATATCCCAACTCTGAAGGGACTTGCCTCTAACCAAAACGAGGGGATTTGGGTCCCTTGTAAAAGTACAAGTGCTGAATGTGCTCCTTCATCAGGTCAATTAACCTTGAAAACCATCTAATGTTTGAGTGTTGTGCTAAAAACAAGAGCTTGCCTTGTTCCTGCCCACATACAGAGTCCCTCCAAGATCCCCTTCACAAGCCTTTCACCTGCAGATGACTGCTTGATGCTGGGATATAAATCAGGCTAATGCACAAAGGGTAGACTCTACAAGGCGTTGTGACCCAAGAGTGATCACAAGACAGCCAGCCTTCCAGCCTCTCCTCTGCCCATGCTGAACCTCGGCAGGCCCAGGCCCTCTGCCTCTTCCCCTCCTCTAGTGTTTCCTGGGTTTGACATCACTTCACCAGATACTCGAATAATCAACCTAAGCTAGTTCTTGACCAGCCTTATTTTATCTGCTACCCATAGCAACCTTCCATTCCTTCTGGGAGAGTAAAGATTCAAGAGGTTTGGCAAGTCCTCAAGGCAACACTGGGACTATGAGACCCACAGAACCCATGCCTCCTCCACAGTGGGCTTCCTTAGCATCTTAGGCCCGTAGAACATATCACACAGGTGCCTCAAATCACTAGGACCTCTTACTTACCTTTATAGGAAGGCCACTTCCTCCACAGAGACCAGTCAAGTCCCCACAGGAGCTCCCCAAGAGCCCAGCACTTAGCCCTACCCTGGCCTCTTCTAATTAGTCATCTCACTGATATCCTAAGTCTAAGAGCTCCTGAGGACAGGGACCAGGTTCATGTTCTACTTTGCAACCCTTTGATCCAGGCCAGGCTTCATCATGACGAAGATGCTCACTGTTGATATTAATTGAATACATAATCAAAGGATCATATGCCTAGCACCCTGGAGCCTAACACTCCTGTGAAGAAAGCATAAATAATTCACATCATAATTTTCTATGGAGCTGAAATGAAGATGAAGTGTTTCTTTAACTTAAAAGTACCAAGGAAGTAAGGTTTACAGTTTGTCATGGATTGGGAACCAGGACAATGGAAGTGACTAGATCACACCAGTTATAACATTATAAGAGTCACCTTAACTTAAAAGTGTCAAAATTGAAAAGGTATGCACTTTCCAATCTAGAAAATACATTTTAATAAGTGTAAAACCACAAGGCAATGGCATTGAGTCAGCCGTGGTCATTTGAAGAATGTTAAAAAGATGTTGGAACTTTGTTGCTGGAGTCTCTGGCCTGGAGGCTGCTTCACAAAGGGCTGCCTATCTTGAAGATTGGTTCATAATATGACATAAAATATCTACAATCGAGTCTGAGGGTGGCAGGTGACCTATAACTTGTCTGAGATCCTGCTTAGCCAGTTCTGGCCTCAGGGCTGACCTCCTACCTCTTCATGCTTCCGACCAGACCACCTGCTCCTCCTCCCTAGGCTCAGAACCAGCCCAGTCCTGACTGGAGCAGTTTCAGTCTCCTGGGTTCACTGTCTCTTCGAATTTTTGGAAAGTTAACAAAAACCACTCCATAGGGAAATGTGAGCTACAGAGGAAAATGGTTTCGGAGGATTCTGACGGGGCTGATCGTTGCCCAGACAAGGCAGAGTCACTTCTTCCTTGAGGGCTTACAATTCCTTATTTGCTTCAAATAAACTGGATGAGAAATCATCCTTTGAATTTCTAAAATGCCTTCAAATACCTTTGCTTTCGACACTGTTAACATGAAGAAACACATTGAGGGGTCGGGGAAGTTTGATGTTAGAGTGTGTGCATGTAGCAGACTCTGCGCTCAGTCAGTGCCCAGCATTAAAAATCCTACCGTGGATATAAATACAGATGATATAGAGGTATCTCTGAGGAAACAGCTTAACCCTAATCTTTAAAAGGTTTCATTCGATGTGAAACAAATGCAGATCTCTGTAGGTCACAGACCCTGGGGAGACCTACGTGTGCTTAGATTCCACAACTCAGAGAAACTAGAGCCAGGGTCAAAGGTGAAAAGTAAGTTAAAGACTGTTTGGGTGACATCCTCCACCCCCAGCCCAGGTGGAGTGACCCAGTCCCAGTGCTGTAACAGGTGAGTCACGGACTATTTACTTGGGAAGCTCAGTAAACCCTCCCAATGCCCTCCTTTAGGTTCATGATGAGACCAAATAAATCTCTTCACTATGCAATTATTTTTATATTCACAAAACATCTGATTATGTGGAATTAGATTCATTTTGTCTTTCCTAACTCCCAGAAACTCTTTCTCACACAAAAGATTGTTCAGGAGGCCTGACATCACAACTGCTCAGGTAGTGATGAGGTAAGATCATAGCCCTGATTAGATCTCAATAGGACCATCAGTCCCTATGGAAAATGGATAATCCCTGGAGTAACTTCTGGTTGTTCCCTCTAGCTCATAAGGTTATAATTCTAAGTGAATTGCCATTAAGTTACAATTCTGGTTAAAACTGTGCAAAGTTGATATCCATGTTATCAGACCCACGGGGTCTACCCTTGGTCCTACCTGTCAGATCATAGCTTGCAGCTACCTCCAGGCAACTGACTGGCTTCCTCCAGGCAACTGACTAGCTAACAAGTATGTTTATATGCCAGTGAGAGACACTGCCCAAGTTAGAGGCATTGTAACAAATAAGCAGGCAAGTTATTGGGAAGAGGGGTAAAATGGGAGTCTCCCTTGTCACACACACACCCCACAGGGGACTTCTGATGGCAGGAGCCATGGCTTAGTGATCTTTGATGGAGGAAAGTCAGAACCCGACCCCTCTGGTGCCACCATGATACTCTGTGTTAAGGCAGATGGTATATCTGGAGCAGTACGAATCCTCTAGACACATACTGCTGCTGGGGGCCTCCCGCCCTCTGGCCTGCCCTCTGCACCTAGCCTTCAGGGTGGTCCCTGGTCCTTGTCTTATGGAGGGACCAAGCAAAGACCCATCTCTTCCGTCCCCGCCATGTGCTGCTGAGGGCATGGGGTAACAGGGAGGCTCCTGCATTGGATGTGGGCTCCTTCTGAAAACTAAACTAAAAATCTGGCCATAGGGTGGCAAGTTTCTGTGAATATAGCCTTAGAAAAACACGTCTCCAAGGTTCAGAGCAGTTTAGGTTTATCTTCTTTAGGTATTGATTCCTTTCACTACCTCAATTCCTACAAAAATAGAGATTACACTATGCCTGGCAATAGAATTTTGAGTTAAAAAAATAGTTATCTTGTTTCACCCACAAAATGACTTACATGAATGCAGCCATTCTCTGAAGAAAAACGCCATCAGAAGAAAATTGAAATGTGGCCCCAAAGTCATACAGATGCAGACAGTACATAAAGCACGTGCTATAATGACCCAAGGAGGGTACGTTTCCAACCTCTATGCTAACTGCCTCTGCCTCCTGAAGCGATATAGTGACCCAAAGAGTCACTATACGTGTCTATTCTCTATGCAACTGCCTCCTGGTGGGATTTGGACACTCACAATAACGAAGACAGAAAAAGAACCAAAAGTTCTGTCTCGTCTCTTCATTTCCTCGAGCGTTCTGAAGAGACATCCTCAGGAACAGTCAGCAGTGCCCCACCAGACAGGATTCATGCAGGCTCAGCTTCAGGGATTCAAAACTCTTGACCTCCTGGGCTTTTTACTTTCTACCCAGATGATACCATCAGAGACCCTGCCCAGCTTCACCCTAAGTCGTCTCTGTTCATCTGTCCCCCAGCAGCACTTTTAAAAGGAAGCTCTTTAAGGCTTTTCTTCTCAGTAGTCTATGCCTGGCACATAATGGGAATAAAGTGGGTACCCTTGTATGAGGGCATGAACAAATCAATGACCTTGACCAGAACCACACAGCTCATAGGAGGTACCCAGAACCTTGTATTTGATTATCTGGAGAATCCTCTGTGTCAGAAAAGTGGTGGGGAAAAAAAAAAAAGCCCTCCGAGCTGTTGAAAAAACAGTCAGTGACCTCGCTTTCCCAGACCTGCTTGCAGTCAACTTTAGGATTGATTGGGACTTTGCCACCCAGGAAAGCATCCAGACTCTGACCAAAGGCTAGACAGACAGCAGGGCCAAGCTGCGGCTGGGTGAGAAACTCATCTCTCCAACTAAATCTTTCTCAGTTTCTGTTTCTGTGTGTTTATCTCTTCCTCACCATCTCTGGCATTTCCCTGACTCTGTCTGTCTCTGCCTCTCTAAATGCGTATCAGTCTCTGTGTCTGTCTCTGTCATTTTCCCTCAGCTTCTCTTGATCTTTGATGCTCTTTCAGTCTCTGCCTCTAGCTCGCTCTCTATCTTCATCTCTGCTTCTATGTATCTTTCTCTGTCTCCTTCTACAGCTGTCTATCCATATCTGCATCTAACCATAGATACGTCTGGAGTGTCAATGCCTTAGCCCAGAAAGATATTTTACTGAGGCGGCAGTAGCTTCTGATATGCCTGGTCTGGTATCCCATGCCTGTGGGCTGCACCTCGAAGTCCTCGTCAGATCAGGTCTATGGCACTGATTGGATCCTGTTCGTGGAAGGTCAATCACAAGCCCAATTCTTCAGCCTCCATCAATGATTTCATGAGCTGCCCCATGTCCTCTTAAGTAAACTCTGCTCTTGTTGGTTAGAGCCCTTCACCACTTCTTACAGATATGATTCTTCATAATATACTAGAAACATAGCTTACAGAATTGCACTGGAAAATTAATGAAAACAAAATATTTTAAATCTTTAAAATCACTGAATGCTTGGGGGATCCTTAGACACTAGCTAAGGCCATGCTCCAGGTAGACAGGTGCACCTCCCTGGACTCATCCCAGATGCTGCTGCAGCTTGACTGAGAGCTGATTATCTGGAGAGCACCATTTGGAAAATCCCAGGAACACATGTCCAATTGGAAACACAAGCTGATTTTGGTCCCTCGGTAGTAAGGTCTACCTAAGGAGAGAGATGAGAAAGCGACCTCAACTGCTGCTGAGGAATAGCTTCCATCCCAGCAACCGGTTCACCTTTATCCCAGAACTTGAATTCTGAGCCAGTGTAAAGGAAAGCAGCTAAATGGAAGGGACTAAAACCAGCCTGGAGCCAGACGTTCACCTGCTTGGGTTTCTGGGCTTCTGAGTCATATGAGAGGTCCTGGTGTGAGCTGCCTTGCTCCCAGGATCCCCTCAGAACCCCTAACCTGGGAAACAATGCCTAGTTTCACTTTCCAGGCTGACATCAGAGTTGATCTGGAGCTGGGGAGAGGTGACCCGTGCCCACAGGACCTCAACGCTTCCATGGCAAATGATCTGAGGTGTCGCTTTTAGAGCTTCACTCTGGATTGCAACACCTCCCTCCAGCTCCTTTAGGAGGTTATGCAATCCAGCGTCCCTATAAAAACAAGCACACGCAAGCCTCCAGATGCCTCTGCCGCTGAGCTACCCAGCATTCTCGCGTCCTCGCCACACTCTGGACTCTGAGTGCAGCCACCATGAAAACGCATTACGTTCTGCTGGTGATGTTATGTCTCTTCTCCCAGATGGAGCCAGGTAAGCTGTGCGACCTTTGGTGATACAGAGGCTAAAGAGAACGGAGAACAACTGCCTCCTGGTCTGTGAACCTAATAGCAGGAAAGCATCCTGAGTGGCCAGGAGTCAGCCCCTGGGCAGCAGAAAATGAGGCTGGTGAGAACTCAGAGCTAAGTAGTGTAGGTATCTCCAAACACCCTTCTTTGTTTCTATAATTTGGAAGTATTCTGTGTGGGAACCTGCTTCTCATGTAGGAAGATTCTTCATATGGAGAGGCTAGCCTTTGATCTAGAGAGAAGCAGCAGCCTCACCTGGGTCTCTGGGTGGGGCCTCCCTGAGTATCCGCTGCAGGCAAAATGCCACTGCCCCTTCCACCAGGCCAGCTCAGCCAGTTGTAGGTGCTAGACACACAGGGTATGCAGTTAGTAGTTGACAAATGACCTTTCACATCCCCTGGGAGCCACATTCTCTACGTGAGATTTCCCCCGTCAAAGGGAAGGGTTTCACATCTGGCCAGAATGTTGCAGATTCTCTGGGCCGTAGCAGCCTGTTTGATGTGGGAGAAGGTGGGTGAAGTAGTAGTGAAGGACACCCCCCTCACCCCCACA
>NW_008350011.1:107425-123616 GCF_000622305.1 Nannospalax galili
ATAACCTTGAGTTAGTCTTGTATCTCAGAGCTTTAGTTTCCTTATTTGTATCAGGAGGGTTCTGGAGCAGAATTTTAACTGGGAAATTTTCTGGAAATTTCTATTTTATTTTTCTCCATGCTCTCTTGCTATCCCCTAGAGGTATCTGCTTTAATATAGTTATGTCTCAATTTTCCCTTGTGAAATCTGTATCCAGGTACATTTTAAAAACATGTTTATTCATGGAGAAGTCATGGCCTATTAGAGAGGTAAAGAAATAAATTTAGTAAGTACAGTGTTTTAAGATCTAGAAAATGCCCATACATGGTGGGCAGCACAGTACTTGCTGTTTCATTCAGACCTGTTTCAGTGTGTGTGTAAGAGTGTGAGGGGGGTATTGTATGGGGGGATCACTGAGTAAGAAGTAGAAATTTCATTCTCATGGCCTAAATCAAGGAAGTTTAAAAGTATATTTTACAGTGTAAAGATTTCTTATTTTTGTCTAGTCACTAAGTCAGATGCTAGACAACTCATTCAAACCATGGAAATAAGACAGTCTCTCCAGGGTGGTCAGGCCCAACCACACTTTCCAATCCTTCATTATAAGAATTCAGGTGGGATCCGGGAGCACTTACCTGGATCGCTTAGAATTTTCTGGGTAGGGCCACTGTACTCTGTTCTCTTAAGACACAAATAGCCTGTCTGTACAAGCTACCAGTGCAAGGATTCTCTAGCCAGCCCTCTGGAAAGAGCAAAGAGGAGGGCCCAGCTTACCTCAAGGCCAACATTACAATGCTCAGAGGACCCTGAGGTCCCAAGGGCCATGCAGGACCACTGAGGAGCCCCTGCTATCCTGCAAAGTTCCATTTGGAAGGTGTTGATTAGTAAAACTATTTCCCCTTGGGATTGGCATGCTGGTTTGGCCCTTATGTTCTGGACAGGAAGGAAGAAGTAAACCCCCATGTGTCTTCTGCTTTGAACTTACAGGTTCCCAGGAGTCTCCAGAGTCAAGCTGCAGGTAGACCTTGAATGTTCTTGGCCTAGATTTTGAAATGTGAATTTCGAGATTTCCCATTTTGCTCTATTTAGATTCAGATGCAGGTGGTGGTAAAAAACAGTATGCATTCACAGCACACAAAGTGGTGTTTTGGTGCATGCAAAGTGAAGTGGTTAGATTTAGTACTTGTATCTATCACTTTATGTGTGTGATGTTGGTGTCGCTGCTCCCAGGCCTACACTGCCTGCTGACCTGAGGTTTACTGCGTGGGGTGATCACGGGCTATTTCTGGAAGGCTTTACTATCCTGGCCTAACTTCCTGGCTCCCCTGAGCCCTCATCAGTGCCTTCCCTTTCTGGTAGAGTACTTTAGCCTTGCCTCACCCAACTAGTCCTTAGGACTCCACAAGACCTAGATCATCTAGTTGAGCAGTTTTACCTCCTAGCAGATAAAGAAACGTGTTCCCCACTATCAACTTGGGAAAACAGTCTGTGAATACAGAATGAGGTCAACATAACAAGTCCAGCTGAGGCCTTTAGAAATCAAGGGAGCTAGAGACTGCCACTGAAAGAATACTTAGTGAACAACAGCCAGTATCTAGATACTACCCTGGGATGGGGAAGAGCCAGGAAGTCACAGGCCTCCAACAGCTCCAGACCCTCCATTCTAGAAGCAAGTGCAACAGGAAAAACAGCGTGTACAATGAGTAACTACAACTGCTCTTGGAAAGTCAGGAGAACTTGTACCAACGGGTCCCCTGTTTTGACACATCAGGAAATGCTTTTCTGAGGAAGCCGAGATAGGAGGAGAAAGAGTCATTTTGAATGACATGATGCTTAAAAACCAACCCTTATTAACTGGTAAGAAAGAGAAACAGATATGTCACATAAAATTTAGGATTTTGTCTTTGGTTGAAAAGACAGGTGGGCAACATTCTTACTTGCCACAGTGGACTACAGCTGATCAGGGAATGCTCCTCTACATAGAAAACCCTACCCCACCACACTGCAGACTCTACCTCTCTCTCTCTCTCTCTCTCTCTCTCTCTCTCTCTCTCTCTCTCATTTCCGTCAGGTCCCTGGACAAGGAACTCTGAGCTGCCTGGGTCTGAGGACATTGTATGTGACAGGGAGAGGAGAGGTGCCTGTGAAAGCCCAAAGATGGAGAGAAAGAAATCAATAAGATACCTTAATTTAGTCCTCACGACGTTTCTAAAAGTAACATGGATAAATGACTTGGCCTAAGTCACATGGCTGGTAATAAGCAGGTCAAGAGGTCAATCCCAGGTGTCAGCTCCCCTATGGCCCCACAGGGACTCTTAGGGAATGGGGTATGGCAGATGACTGAGAGGAAACACTGGGGGAGAGGGCCTAAGACCTATGAGCACCAGGGATGGTCAGGGACAACGTTTCTAAGAGTAACATGGATAAATGACTTGGCCTAAGTCACATGGCTGGTAATACGCAGGTCAAGAGGTCAATCCCAGGTGTCAGCTCCCCTATGGCCCCACAGGGACTCTTAGGGAATGGGGTATGGCAGATGACTGAGAGGAAACACTGGGGGAGAGGGCCTAAGACCTATGAGCACCAGGGATGGTCAGGGACAGATCAAATGATGTCATATTGGACAGGCCACGTATCTGAGGTATGCTAGGACAGGGACAAAATGGAAAATGGCTTTTTAAGACATTTGGATTGTCCGGAGGTGACTAGGTAAGCAAGAGAGGAGAGGAGAGGCAGTCACTAGAAATTCCTACCAGCAAAGCTACGTGTCCTAACTGTACCTGTCTTCTGAACACAAACCTGCAGGACAAAACATTCATCCAAACCACTGATACAGGCATTCAAAGCTGTGCAACCTCCTCCAACCTTCCCCTGCAGGCTCCATACACAGTCCTGTTAGGCTGGGCCCATCTCCTACCGTAAAGCAGACAAATGACTCCCAGCACTAACACTGTGTGGTTCCAGTCTCCACCCTCTCTTCCTCACACTTGGGTGTCTCACTCAGGAACCTTCACCCTAACCTGATTGTCCTAATTCTTTCTGCCTCTGTGACCCTTGACAAAAGATTTCAGTAATAGGAATCCATCTGCCATGGCCTCCAGATCCCATCTGGAAACCACACATTTCATTACCTCAGACACCAGCCACACAGCCTCCACACCTGGCTTGAAAGAGCTCCTGGTTAGCAGGATATAGTGTTCAACAGATAACCTCAAACCTACAGTCAGGACAATGCCACAGGATTGACTTTATAACTGAAGGAGCGGTTTGGTAGTGTCATCTCTGAATGCCCAGGATTTCTTCCACACAGGGCCTACTCCAGGCCTTCTCAATAGATCACTCAGGGGTTCATGAGAAGGACACACATCTTCTCATATTCCCAGCCATGAATTTTTTACACACTTCCCCCAAACCCTGCAGAAGTCAAGGACACACATCTTCTCAGATCCCCAGCCATGTATTTTTTACACACTTCCCCCAAACCCTGCAGAAGTCACCAGTCACAAGAAGCCTGTAAATAGAAAATGCATCCAAGGTTCCTTGAAGTTAACCAGATGTGCCCAGAACCAGCTTGTTTCATGCTGAATGGGAACTTCATGAGCTAAATCAATTCAGTAAAGAACTTGAGCTGTTTTATTATGGAGCTGGTTTGCAGTTTTCTTACTGACTTCCAGGAGTGACTAGTATAGTTGATTTCATGATAGTTTGATAACAGGTTGGTAGGTAGGTTTCTCTTCTCAAGCCTCTGCTTGCTGTATCTGCCCAAATGGCTCACCTCTCGGTGGACAGCAGTCTTTATTTTAACAACTCCAAGGTGAGGAAACCACTTCCTCCAGGGGCCCCTCCCCAGATCCCTGGCAAAATTCACCTTTTCCCTGTCAGGGAAAAGGACTTTCTCTCAATGTCAACGGCTCTGGCAAAGCTACTTCCCTTCTTATGATTGACCTCCAGTCCCTGTCCACTGCCAAGTGCACAGTGTGGGTCTGCAGTCACTATTGAGGAAATCTCAGGTGTCCCCCAGCATCTGTTTCTCCTCCAGATCCCACATCCTCTGCTCTCCATACTCCATGGCCTTGACCTCTCTCCAGGTGTGTGCCAGCTCTGTCTGCTGATCTGGGTGGGAAGATGGTTGAGTTGGGACCTTATTTCCCCTAAACTTTTGTCCTTATGACAGTCCTATCCTCTTTATCCTGATGATTCTTTACTCTTAAGAAATTTATCTCTTCACCAGCAACTCCTCAGTTTTCCCTGTGCATGTTCAAAAATGTCATATTTTCCTGTAATTGCATCATACCATATCAGAGTTTCACATATGGAATTCAGGGTGGGTTTAAAGAAGAGCAGTCACCGGGTTTGGTGGCACATGCCTTTAATCACAGCACTCAGGGGACAGAGGCAGGTGGATCCCTGTGAGATCAAGGCCAGCATGGAATGGTCTGCATAGCAAGTTGCAGGTGAGCTGGGGCTACATAGTAAGACCCCAAGTCAAAAACAAAAGCAAAGCAGGGTCCCCGAGGACAAGAAGTCCCATCATCGGCAATCCGATCAGTGCAAGCTCATTCTTAGGTCCCCTCTCCCTGGCCCTCAACTGCCAATTCTGCCAAGCCTATTTAAGAAATTTTATTTTCATAGATCTTTTAGATAAAGACCAAAGGTCATTCTCAGTCTTTTAACATAACTTCTTCAGGAGTACTTTTGGTCACTCTCCCTTGAATCACCAGTATCTGTCCCATGCTAGGTCATGTTCAGTCCTGCCAATTCTCTGTACAGATTTACTTTATGTAGATGAGATGAAAACCAAGCCTGCCCGGTGCTCACTGCACAAACCATTCCTTTCTCCCTCCTCTGTGTTCCTCCATGGTCCTTGGTGCCTATGTTATTTCCTTTCCTGTTAAGAATCACCGTTACCATTTTTCCACCCAGCACCTACTGTGATACTTGAAAAGATCCTGAACTTACATGGCACCAAGACAGGATGAGTGGTAATCGAGCAGTCACTGTCTTAGTTACAGATCAGGACAGAAACTAGCATAAGCCTGCTCTCCCACCAAGCCTGAACCCCACAGAATGTTCTATCATTATCTGATTTTTGTGGATAATTAGCTTGATCTAAGTCCCATGCCAGGTGATGGGGTGGGAGTGCAGGGATCAATGTGACTAGAATCTTTTTTTACCCAACTATTAAATCATGAAAGAATAAATTAATAATTTCTGAAATTTTCTGGGTTAAGATTTAGAAATAACTACTAGAAAAATGAAACTCATTGAAGTAAGTATCCCCATGTGATGTGACTCTCAGTCCAGTGAGTTGACAGCAAAGATGAACCATCATCCTACCTGCTTGGCTGTGACATTATCTCCAAGGGGGACAATGTCACCCACGCAGACAGCCACAGTTCTAGGCTGCTCCATCACTGAGGAATTCTGACCTACTTTGAATGTGGGGCTGGAACTGTGACCTCATGGTTGATAACTAAACAAACCGTAAGCCAGAGCATACAGGCCTGCTTGCTCCGTTTGATTTAGTGTGTAGATACTTTAGTTGGTAGACTCAAACTCTGCACAGCTACTTGAAATCCATTTGAATGCCCATCCATCTTCCTGTGTGATGACATGGCAGAAACAAGTTTTAGAATTTGGCTGAATGCTGTTTGGTTGTGATGGAATAATGGACAGCTCATTTAATCTCTCTGGGCCTCAGTTTCCTGGTCCAAAAATTAGAGAAAAGCAATGTATTTCTTGGAGGACTAAGAACAACCACAAATGTAACAGCCGACCTAGAAGGGAGAAATGAACAGCCTTACGGTGTGAGACTTGAGAGGTTTCTGGAGTCTGGTCTCCTCAGGTCCAAGTGTGAGAGGCTGGGACTTAGACAGGTATAGTGGTCAATAAAAAGTCATAGATTAGATTAGTTCTACATGAGAGAATGTAATTAAAATACTGAATCTTACTAATTATGCAAAGTAATTGGTTCCACTGTGACATTTCCATACACACATGTAATGTGCTTGTCCTCATCCTGTCTGCTGCTCTCCCCAGTCCTCCAACCCCTTCACCTTCCACGTCAAAAATAGCTCCTTTATCGTCATGCATCCACATCCCACATAGGAGAGACACCATTCAATACTTTTTAAGACTGTTTAATTTTCATTTTAATGATGATCTCCCATTCTATATTCCTTGGGTTTGATTCAAGGACTTTAGAAATGATTTAAAGTCAGTTTATTTGTTCATTTCTAGTTCTTACAATTAGCTCTATTTTTTTAATTAGCTCTATTTTTGCAGCTTAGTTTGGATATACACTGTTCATAACTATTTAATGTGGAAATATATAGACTAGAATTTTCTAACATTTATGGATTACTGAGTAGTACCTGAGGTATTTACCTAGTCTTCAGACTTCAGGTAAAATCACAGATTGTTGTTCAGTTGCTGGCACTGGTTGGGAGTGTTACAGGACCTTCAGGAAATGGTTATGGTTATGGGAGGGTTCTGGCACTTGTTGGAGGAAGTATTTTACTGGGGGTGGTTTGAAAGCTTGCAGCCTTCCTCCATGCTTCCCGTTTTCTCTCTGCTTCCTGTATGTGGATGAAATGTGATCAGCGCTTCTGGCTCTGGCTGCAGTACCTTCTCTGACTCTTGCTACATCTTCTCCACCACGATGAATGCTATCCCTCTGAACCCATAAGCCAAAATAAAGCTTGTCTCCCATAACTTGCTTTTGGTCATGGTGTTCTATCAGAGCAACAGAAAAGTAACTAACGCTGAAATCGGTACTTGGAAAGTGGGGTTGTCGCTGTGAAGAACTCAGCCATGTTGATTTTTAGAGGAATATGGAAGACTTTAGAGCTGTGGACTAGAAAAGCCATTGAATGCTGTCGGTAGAGTTTAATAGGCTATTCTGGTAATTATCAATTAATGCTACGTAGCTCTACAATGAAAACAAGTGATGCAAGAAGTAAATCATGTGCAGTTTGGAGAGGAAAAGCACAGTAGGTGGCTTAAGACCGCAGTCAAGCTGAGTGCTGATGAAGAGACTTTAATCACACAGATTAGTTCCAACAAAGAGAAGCCTCCAGCTCTGCACTAAAACATTAGAAAATGTGCCCTCAGGGCACGATCCAAGCTGGCTCAGTCTCTGACTTGTGACAGAGTACCTAACATGCTGCTTGCCCCTAGAAAGCAAGTGTATAGGACCCCCCCAACTTCTGTGTACAGAAGATGTTACAACTGTGGAATAAGGGTGCCAGGATCCATCCCAAGCTAGCAGCCAAGCTTGGTTTTGTCATCCACACGGTACTGGCTTTGGAGACTCAAAAGATACAAGAGTATGAGCATGATGGGTTCTTCGGAAATCCTCTGAGGCCAGGCAGATTTGGTACAGTTGGAGTCCCTGTGAGGAGTCCCTAAGAGGTAATTGTATAAAGTTGCAATGGTGAAGCCTGGGTTGCAGTGGAGATTCTGAGATATTGGAGATGCCTGAGCTGTTAGATATCTGCCAAGTAGGGATGCATACAGGAAATGAAATGAGCCCAAGAATAAAATGTATGTTGTGGGCATCAAATCTGGAGGGGCAGAGCCATCTAAGGCCATTGAAGCTGAAGGCCATTACCAGACATGGAGCTGCAGGACTTGGTGTTTGCTCTGTTGGGCTTTGATCTTGCTTTGGTCCAGTCTTTCCTCATTCTGTTCCCATTCCTCACCTTTGCATGGTAATGTGTGTTCTGTGTGATTGTATGCTAGAAGTACATAATTTGTATTTTTATCTTGCAAGGAGTCACAGCTAAGAATTTACCTTGAGTGTTCAAAGAAACTTTAGACTTTCAAAGAGTTTGGGGACTGTTAAAAGTTATGAGGACTTTCAAAGTTGGACTAAATGCATTTTGCATTATGATACAACCAAGAACTTGGGGCAGGGGGCAGGGACAGAATATTGTAAGTTGAATGAGAACTGTCTCTCATAGCCTTATGTATTTGAACATTTAGAAACCTGTTGGTGGCACTATTTGTTGAGGTTGTGGGGTCTTTAGGAGGTAGTGCTTTGCTGGATGAATTACATCATGGTAGTGGACTTTGAATTCTTACTTCTTGTTATCTCTATATGCTTGATGCACATGAATTAAATGTGATCAGCTTTCTACTCCTGCAACCACGCTTTCCCTCAGTCTTCCTTACCATGATGGACTCTTCCTCCGGAACCCTAAGCCAAAATAAATCCTTCTCTCCTCTAAGTTCCTTTTGTCGGCATTTTATCACAGCAGAGAAAAGTAACTAGTGTACGTACTACACTGAATGAGAGTGGTGATAGTACATTCAGTTGCCTCTTTCCTGAATTTAATGGAAATACTTTCAGCTTCTCCCCACTCAGCATAGTGTTGGCTATTCACTTGCCACACAGAAACCTTGTTACGTGGCAAAATGATCATTTTATTTCTAGTTTCTTCAGTGTTTAACAGAAATGGATGTTAACCTTGGTGAAAGTCATTTTCTGCATCTGTTGACATGCTCATGAGATGTTTTCCCATGGATTATATCCATGTAGTGCATTACATTTATCATTTTGCACATAAATAACCACTCTCACATGTGTATAGCAAGTCAACTTGATCATGAAGTATAAACTTTTTACTGTGCTGGTGAATTCAGTTTGCAAGCATTTAGTATATTCGAATGTATGTTCACGAAGAAAATTTTTATATAGCGTTCAGTTGTTTTTGTTGTTCTTTTCATGTTTGAAGCTGTGTTAATAGCTACTTTGGAGAATTCAGAAGTGTTCTATTCCTTATTCTTTTATGCAGTAGTCTGAGGAATACTGATGCGAGTTCTTTAATACTTGGTAGACGTCTACAATGAATCACTCCAGCACTGCACTTTCTATATTGGGAGACAAACTCAAGCTTCAACATTGCACATGTGGGTCTAATAAGGTTGTTTAGATCATCCCAGGACAATTTTGATAGGTCAAACATGTTGAAAAGCTCATTTACTTTTTCCAGACTATATAATTCTTTGCAATATAAATTTTCAAATATTCTGTAGCGTGTCTCTAGATGTCAGCACTACCTATTATGATATTACCCCTGCCGTCTCTAACAGGATTGGCTTTGCTTTCCCCTCTCTTTTAGTTACTGTGGCCAAGGATTGTCTATCTTGCTTACCTTTACAAAGAACCAATGCTTTGTGTCACTGATCATTTGTATTGTCGTCTCTGCTTCCGTCTATTATTTTCATCTGTGACTGACATCTATTATTCATTTATTTATTATTAATTTGAGATTCTGATTCTTTTCTAATACCTCCAAGCGCATCATTAGGCTACTTATTTCAGGTCTTTCTGTTATTACAACTTGCACTCACAGCTATGAAAGGACTTCTTTGCTGTACCCCACAGATGGTAGTAAGTACTGTCTCACCTTCATTTACTTCTGAGAAGTTTTTAACTATTATCCCCATTTCTTCATCAGTCTCCTGATTTTCCAAAAACAAACTGCATATTTTTCAATATATTCATGTGCTTATATATTTTCTGCACTTTTCCTTGATGTTACTTTTGTTACTTTCTAATTCTATTCTATTATGATCTGATAAAATACAAACATATTTCAGCATTGTTTTTATTTCTTAAAAGTTTTGGGGGGTATTCTTGTGCTATTAGATGCACTTGTGTTTATTTGATCTGTGCTACAGTTACTCTGAAATTTCTTTGCCTTTTTATTGGGATATTGATCTGTTGATGACATAAAGGTATTGAAGTCATTCACTAATCTGACTCTTGACATATCTGTCCCTTTATGTCCAAGCGTGTTTGTTTTATGAATTTTGACCCACCAACATCTGACACATATATCAGTCTTTCCATCTTCTTGGTAGATTGCCTCCTTCATAAGTACACAGTGGCATTCTTCATTTCTAATGATCATGTTTTGTTTGATGGATCCTAGGTCAGCTATAAAGATAGTTACTCCTACTTGGTTTTAGAGTACTCCCTCTATAACTATATAGTGACATTCTTCATTTCTAATGATCACGTTTTGTTTGATGCATAATTGGCATCTGTAAAGATAGTTACTCCTGCTCGGTTTTTATTGTATTTACTTGGAAAATCATTTTCCATCCTTTCACTTTCCATCTGCATGTGTCTTTGCCAGTGAGGTGTGGTTCTGGAAACAACTAAGAGCTGGGTCCTGTTTTTACCCCATGGGTCACTGTGTCTTTTAATTAAATCAAGGCCATTTATATCTAGGTTATCTTTGACAGATTATATTAATTCTAACAATTCTGTTAAGGTTTTGGTGGTTATTTTGAGTAATCTTTGCTCCCTTTCCCCCTTCATTCTTTACTCATTTACTGAGTTGAAAGTGTTTGATTCTTTTTTTGTGATATTTTTATTGAATTTTTGTGATTTTTCATACAATATAATTTGGTGGGATTTACATACCCTCCCCTATTCCCACCTGTCCTTCTTGCCCCCACCTGATTTAATGCACTCCATTATGTATATAACAAGGCTATAGGGTCTAATGTGTGCCTCTGAAAGCCCTTCATTGTGTGTCCATCTACTGGAGCCTGGTTAACCTACCAAGAGTCCCATTCCTATAAGAGACTGTCTCTCTCCCTCCCAGCAGTCTTCTGCTACCACAATTATTAGGTGGGGTTGAAGTTTCTTACACACTTCTCCACGTCTATGCTGGGAGTTCTGGTTTGAGCTTGCATGAGACTTGTGCACTCTGTCGCCATTGCTGTGAGTTCATATGAGTAACTGAGCAGCTGTATGGAAAATTTTGTTTCCTTGTGGTTATCCACCACCTCTGGCTCTTGCAATTTTTTTTGCCCCCTCTTCTGCAGTGATCCCTGAGCCTTGGGTGAAAAGTTTGATATAGGCATTCTATTTAGGATAAGCACTCTGCAACCTCTTGTTCTCTGTGTGTTGGCCCGTTGTGGGTTTCTGTGTTAATCAACATCCATTGCATAAGGAAACTTCTCTGGTGAGAGCTAAGAGATGCATTAATCTATAGGCATAACAATAAGTTATTAAGAGTCAGTTAAATACGATAACTATTTAGTAGAAAACTAATACTGGGCTCTACCCTACGTCCTGTGATTGCTTTAGCATCAGGTTCTTAAGCCTGATATCAATATCAGATATTAATTCCATCCTAGGAAGCAGACCTTAAATCTAAGTAAGGAGTGGTTGGTTACTCCCATGTTGTTTGTGCCACTGTTGTGCTGCTGGCATATCTTGCCAGTTCCATTTTTATTCTAGTTCACAGGATTCACAGCTGGTTAACAGTAATGATTGTTTTTTCATTCCAGTAGCTTCCACAGAATCTTCCAGCACAATGAACTCTAGCCAGTAGAGATGAGGCTCTGAAGTCAGCACCAACTTGATTTCTCCTTGTTTGCTCTACAGCTCACGTGTGTGGTATATTCAGCAATGGGGTCTTGTCATTCGGTTCCTGTGGGTAATCAAGAGCAGGGGCAATGACCAGTATTATTTAAGCATCTATGGGATCCCTGGTCAACAGCTTCTAAAGAGGGAGTCCATTCCTGGCATTGAGCTGTTTTTTATTTAGCCTATGAGCTTTAGAAATGACAATGTCTCTCTGTTATAGGATAACTCCTTCTCATCTCTTTTTATGATGTATACGTATGTACAAAGCTTCTATAGTGGTAGGCTCCCATGTGGCTTTTTTTAATGGCCCTAGTGTTACTTACCTCTCCCTATGCTCCCTCGTCTGTCCTGTCCTCCCGTTCCCTTCCCCGTTTAACCCTTTCAGGTCTTCACGTTCCCCTTTCCCCTTCTTATCACTCCCCACTGGATACTGCTGAAGACTGACCTATGGTACTTTTGAATTACGTTATTCTTTGATACTCTAAGGACAGAATAAATTCCAATTTCAAAAACTTTCACAATATTCAGAGGGTAACCACAGTTTCAGCCTAACATTAAGGAGTGATTATAGGATTTGGTGGAAATGGTGTTGGAGAAGATAGGAAACGGAGACTCAGGTCAGAAGGACCAGTGTAGCTAGAGGTGGGTGGCCAAGTGGTTCCTGGTGAACTCATGATGTGGCACTTCCAGTAGCATTTTGGAAGCAGAGGACACTGAGTCAGGGTTAGTAAGACATAGCAGTAACTTCATTAGGGAGCATATCAAGCTCCCCGTATACCTGAAATTTTCTCAACAAAAGAAACCACTCAGAACCCTGAGGCTCACCCTTGGCAAGTGACCTCTGCACCAGTGTGATTTTATTAGCAGTCCCGTAGACCATTGCTTGGAAGAGAAATTTTTCCTTGTGCTTTACCAAGTTGTCTGTTTTGCATTTACCAAATATCCCCAAATCTTTGGCATTACAACCAAAAGTCTAATGGGCGTCTGTACTCTTCTTACAGCTCCTGGTATTCTCACAAGTCTTGGACGCAGAACAGAACAGTACCAATGCCTCAGAAATGGAGGATTCTGTCTCCATTCCAGTTGCCCTTCCAATACCAGACTCCTGGGCACCTGTAAACCAGACAAGCCCCACTGCTGTATGAGCTGACGGTGGTTGGAAGAAGGAACACGGAAGACCAAGTGAAGGATGTAAAATTAGTATTTTAATAAAGGAAACATTTTTTGAAGCCTACCTACTTCAGATCAAAATGAATCTTATGTATCCGTTTAGAAGAGGCCAAGATAATTGTAGGCTAGGTCATGGAGCCTGGAGCAGAAGGTGGTAAAATCCACAAAGCCTGACTTGTCCTGAGTAATGAGGACCATGATCTGAGTGATATCACCTTTACTTGATTTCACCACCAAAGTACAGGTGTCCAGTGGAGATGGGTCACAAGGGACTGTGGAGAGTGAACACGGCTGCCAAGCCTCCTGGGGCCTGAAAGAAAATGATTCCCCTTTCAGGGTGTCATCCGTTTGCTCAGTTAGGCTCCACCTGCAGGTCCAGCACTGCCTCATCTTCCTACGGGACTTTGGGCCTTAGTATCAGAACCTCATTTAAAACCATAAATTAATCCTCCCAAAGCCTCATCTGCCAGAGGTAAAGCCTGGGTTTCTACATATCATTTATTTTATTCAGCCACAATTTAAGATCCCAGATACATATCATAAAGTTCTGCCGGAAGTCTGCCACATCCGCTTTTCAGGTCCTTTTTACTGTTGTCTTTGCAAACACCATTGAGTGTAGAAAAGCAGGTCACATTGAGTTTTCCCCCAACAAATCTTTTTCTTCTCCTGATGGCATACGTGATACTCTTGTTTCCTTAATCTGCCACCAAAACTGTAGATGGTATTGACTGCACCTAGGCTTTCTCACAGTCCATACACAGTGGTTTAATTAGGTGCATGCAATCTCCTCCTCAGTCTGAAAACCTAAGTGACAAACCAGGACAGTTCCTCTCTGAGAAAGAACCCACGTTCCTTGCCCCCCCCATGGACTGCTGATTTCAGATAAACCATTTGCACTGATAATGAGGTGCTCTGTAGTTGGATGGCCAAGTGGTCTGGTAGGTTACATAACCCTCTGTTCCTGGTTGGCAGCACAGGTCACATAGTGATGTGTTGAGCCACTGACAATAGGAAAAGATTAGCTACATGGGTTTTTAGTAGTATACAGGTACATCCCCGGGCAGATCTGTCTGACCTTCCTCTTACCCTCATGAATATTTGCCTCCCCTTCAAAGGATCCTGCGAGTGTAAACTAGGTTTGGTCTGATAACTGATTGTAAAACACTATCTTTCTGTTTTAATTATTCAAAAACACTTTTGCTCATTTGACTTAGAAATTATCTGCTTATATAGATGACAACTGAAGTAAAATTAAAAGAACACGTCTTTAAGAATATCAGGATTGACATAAATAAATAAAAGCTGATTATTACAATGGGAATAGTGTTGCAGTAATAGAATCACAAACATCACAGTAAACCTCGAATACAGCTGATGAAGGTGAATTGAGGGGAAGATTGTACAGATTAAAATGAGGAGAATTGCACCCAACATTTTGAAACACCAGGCTGGGCTGGTGCAGTAGCTGCCAGGCTCAAGGCAGGCCTGGCAGCCTGGGGGCCGTGGCTTGGGCAGACAACGTTCTAGAGAACTCAATGACCATGGTCACATTATGTGTTCATAATCCAGCCTTAAACATACCATTGCTGGGCAGACGTCCCTTCTGAATTAGGTCGTGGTGGCCTCCGTTTTAGCTGGTTATTATGACAGAGTCTATTGTGATAATTACTGCCAGGCTTTGTGACTATGATTCTTTCTTATAACCACCTCATCTTATTCATAGTTTTGGTACTGTTGACCAAAATGGCTACTTTGGCTATCCTTTCAATTTTGTTCAAACACAGTTCTGAGAAGAGCTGTGCAGTCATCCTGCTCATGTCACTTCCAAGACTTCACAGTTTACTGCTCATATCACAGATGTCCCTGGGTGAGGCCACTCTCATTTCCACACTGACTCTGTTGTCCATTTTAGTGACCTACTTAGTGACCTAATCTCCATTGCATTCAACCACTTGGCCCTTGGTATCCAAGATCCAATCATCCTCATTACATTTTGGTTTCCAAATACAGTGGACACATTTCCCAACATAAATTCTGATCTACAACATCACAGTCACTTTATTTGCTAAGGATTCTGTGTATGCTGAATACTTTTAGTTATCACCCTGACATACCTGGATAGAGGGAGACTCTATTGTGGAATTGCTTCCATTGGATTGGCCTGTGGCCATGTCTGTGAGTGGACAGTGCCACCCCTCGGCAGGTGGTCCTGTGCTGTATAAGAAAGCTGGCTGAGCTCAGGCCAGGGGAGCAAGCCAGTGAGCAGCGTTCCTCCACAGCCTGTGCTCCAGGATCCTGCCCTGAGTTCCTGCCTTGGTTTCCCTTGATGATGAACTATGCTGTAAATCAAATAAACCCTTTCCTCCCCCAAGTTAGTTTTGGTTAGAGTGTTTCGTCACAGCGATTGAAGGCAAACTAGGATGCTGTAACGTCCTTCACAACTTTATTCCTTAGTTGACAAAAAAGGATTCTCCTCTAGACACCCCTAGTGCTGCTGTGCAGAGCGAGTTAGAGAACTGTGAGTGAAAACCCATTCCCTCATTCCAATAACCCTAAGTCCAACCCCTTCCCTCATACTGACCCCAAACAGAGCATGTGTTTCTAGTTTACTTCCTCTCTATCCACTTTCCCACCATAACAGCACTTTTGGACTCCCTAAGTTATACGAAATGCAGATCTCTGCTTAGCAGACCATCTAGCTCTGTCTGGACTTGCCCAACATTGTGTATGTTCTGTGATCCTCCTGGGACATCTACTGGGACACCCATTTCCAAAAATATTTGTTTGTGCAAATTAGAAAATTGAAGTAAATCATTTAGAGGACAGTGCACCTCCACATGGGCCATAATTTTGTCCTGCCTTCAGGGTTCTGTAGTGATTCTAGTTCACAACCATCTAGAAGCAAAAAGGGGCTGAGGAAACAAGGGAGTGTACCACGTGGCATTCAACTCGGGAGGCACAATCACCATTCTCTAAGGAAGTGTGTTATTGACTTCATTAGACAGATTGCGATATTTGTCTCCTGCCAAAGTTTCCCAGAATGAGAACTGCAGTGTCTCTAGCCTCATCTGTGTGTGGCACCAACCTATGTTGTACGTTTCAGAAACATGATCCTTCCCTATTTCTGTTCTAAGTTTAATCACTGACACATGTGAGTGTGGAGATTCAACTTATATTTCACGTCAGCCATTTACAGGATGAGATCCTGGATCTGAGTTTCAGAAATCTCAGACATGGTTTTACATGAAACACAAAATCAACTGAAACTGCGTTAAGTACTTATATATAAAACCCAAACCTCTAAAATTATTAGAAGAAAACTCTATAACATGAGTGTGAGCAACAATTTCTTGGCTATGACCTTAACATATAGACTACAATAACAAAAACAGAAAACTGAGTAATTTTAAACTCAGAAGCTCCTGCCTAGTAGAGGAACAAAAAAAAAAAAAAGAGAAAACCCAAAGAGTAACAGAAAAAAATTCAAATCGTACATAAATATGTAAGTAACTAAAACAACTGAATCAAACAACAACAATGCCCAGTTTAAAACTGGCAAAGCGGACGGGGGAGATGTCTCAGTAGATCAGAACTTTTCCTGCGTAGGCTCAAGGACCTCAGTCTGAATCACCAGCACCCCGCATTTAAAA
>NW_008350011.1:123671-133135 GCF_000622305.1 Nannospalax galili
CAAAAACTCAGTTTTGGTCAGATGTGGCCGCACATGCCTTACAACCCCAGCGCCCTGGCAATGGAGATGGAAGAGTTTCTGGGGCTTGCTGGCTGCCAGCCCAGCTCCAGGTCCAGTGAGAGACTCTGCTTCAGAAGAAAAACGTAGAGACTGATAGGGCAGAACACCCAGTGTCCTCCTCTGGAACAGGCATGGAGAGAGAGAGAGAGAGAGAGAGAGAGAGAGAGAGAGAGAGAGATGGGCAAAATACGTGAGGTGACATTCTCAGAATAGGATGCACAAATGGACAAGTGTGATGAAGAATGATCAGAACTGCTATTCATCAGAGAAGCGCGTTAAAAACCACAGTGTGATATGACTCGTTCTTCCTAGAATGACTACTATAGGAAAAGGAAGTAGCATAGGTCGGTGAGAATGCAGAGAGGGAAGCATTCGTGTGCTGTTGAGGATGTGATTAATATAACTTTCAAATTTATTCTGTTGTATTTACTGTTATTACTAGTGTGTGTGCATTTTTGTTTGAGCTGCATGTGTGGGCACATGCATGCTATGGCATATGTGTCTAGACCAGAAGGCAGCTTTATGGATCTACTTGGTCCTTTCCTTCTACCTTTACATGGATGCTGGCAATTGAGTTCAGGTTGCCAGGCAATGGGGCAATCACCTTTGCCCTCTGAGACATCTCATCCACTCTAGTAGAGCTTTCATAAGAGATTGTGTGGAGGTTCCTCAATAAACTCCCAGGCAAACCCAGCACGACAGTACCTTCTCACGTCTGTGTATCCGTGCATTGAAATGAAAACAATGATCCATATTTGCACCTGTGTGCATTACAGCATTATTCATAACTGCCAGCGTACAGAATCAGCCTAGGTGTGAATTAACGGAAAAAACGAATAAAGAAAATACACATAGCACAACTAAATACAATACAGGCATATGAAAAGACAGTGACATGAAGCCATTGGGATGGACATGGAACCCAGAAGACACTGAGTCAAGCAAAATAAACCAGGCACAGAAAGACAAATACCACATGATCCACTCATACACGGAAGACAAAAACACTCAGCCAGAGTAAACCACTCCGAGAGGAAAAAGTTTACTAGAGCTGGTGAGAGAGACAACCAGGATATTCCTGGGACGGATATGTTTGGGGATTCATTCACTACTCAGTCACTGTAGCAAAAATAATGATTCCAGGCTATGGAGATGACTCAGTGGGTAAGAGCACTTACTGCATAAGCTTGAGGACCTTAGAGCGTCTAGGCTTGTGTAAAAAGCTAGGTGTGACCACGAGCATGTCTTTCATCCTAGTGCTATGGGGGCCAGAAAAAGGAAAATTGCTGGGGTTTGCTGGCTGCCAGCCCAGCTCCAGGTTCAATGAGGGACCTTGTATTAAATGAATAAGGCAGACGATAGGAAACCAGGATGCCAGGCCCTAGGGTGAGATGAGCCTAAAACCTTTAAGTCCAGGCTGCATTCTCTGCTAAAGGGAGGGGCACTGAAAACAGTGGTTCTGATAATCCCTGTCTTGCAGAACACTGTGAGACTGGCAGGTGACAGCGACCTGGTCATAAAAGTGCAGACTCCCTGCTCTGTGGGAAAGTGTCTTGGTCAACAACCCTTAGCTCATCTCCTTGTCCTGAACAAATAACTCAGCTATCCCTGGCTAAGAGATTAGGCCAGGTTAAAGGTTTATTCCTGAGCTAAAAGCTAAACATTCACCATGCTCTTAGCTCTAAGAAAGAAAATATTGTGGCCAAAGATTACCAGACAGACATTGGTAACCTTGAGTAAAAGTTTAAGCATCCTTCTGGCATCAACTAGCAGACTATATGTCCTGTTTCTTTGACGCCTAAATCTTTGTATGTGACTGTCATATCCCACGTGATTGCCAGTTCCTTGCAATGTATAAAAACTATCTGAATTTTGTAACAAATGGCTTATGTAAAGGAAACCAAGACCCAGAGTTGTTACTCTGTCACTGATCCAGTCTCTGCCCCCAAAGCCAGGAGGTCCCCCACTGAGCAAAGCAAATCCAAGTCCTGAGAGCAGAGTGTACTACTGTACACACCCAATGTCTTCCTCTGGCCTCTATGTGCACATATGTCACAACTACATATCCCACACATACATATAACACATACACACACACACACACACACACACACACACACAGATGCTTAGTGTATTTCAAAGGAGTCAAGTGAGGACATCTCACTTGTCTTGGTGAGATGATGGATATGTAATTAGCTTGATTTAATCATTCCACATTGTTTACTTTCAAAACATTACAATGTGTATGTAAATAATGCTGAGTTCTCGTTGAAACTACTATTAGTCATTTTCAGAAAAATACCCCAGCAGATACAGGAGCATTCAGCTTTTTCACACTAATAAAACTTCTGATATGGGGTTGGAACACCTGAGACCATCTTTCACTTTCTCCACTCTATGGAAAGGCAGGCGGACATATCCCTCCATATACACTATTATAATAGCCGTCAATATTACAGTATTTTGGAGGTGTTTTATACTTGTTCATATAGATTTTTGCCTCCAAACATTCTATCAGGAACATCCAGTGACTACATTTTGCATATTAGTAGTGCTATATCACAGAGGTCTAGGTCTTCTCTTCCTATTGGAAATAATGTCATTAGTACCTTCAAATTAATCACCGTACAGTTACAGTAGATCAGGACCTGCTTCCAGTTCCAGGGGATCCATCGCCCTCTTCTGGCCTCTATACATACTGCATCTATGTGGTGCACTTATATTACATGCCGGCAAAACACCTATACGTATAAATAAAATTAATGAAAACATTAATGAAAAAGATTATGTTCCTGTAACAACACCCAACATTTAATTTATGATAAGTGTTGTAAGAGCTTCCTGGGGAAACAGAATGTATAATCAAGGAAAAATGTGGGGTTTTTTTTCCCCAAAAAATTGATTCACATAGCTCTGGTGGGTTGATGAGCAAAAGTATCTGATGGGTCAGCCTGGGAGGCTGAGAATAAGGACAGACCTGCAATTTTAATTCAAAGCTTTCTCCTGGAAGAATTCTTTTTTACTTCAGGAGATCAGCAATTGCTATATTAATATCTTCAGCTGACTGAAGGAGACAAGTCATGCGATGTTGAGTAATCCGCCTGATCCAGTCTCTGGACATTTAAATGCTAGATTGTATATGCTTTGTTCACTAAACATTAAGATATTTTGACACTGTAGGAAGCAAATCCAAATCTGTCTGTGGGGAAAGTAATTCCACTGGGGAAATTCAGTTTTTGAAGGAACTCAGGACCCCTCGAGGATCATGCCTATGACATGCAAACTGGAAAACCTTGAACTCCCTCCTGTGTCTGGTCCACACACCACAGAAGTCAACCTAGGGTCAGGCAACTAGAGACCACACTATAGGCCAACAGAAACAGAAGTTTCTGTAACTAGACCCTCCTAAACTGTTTCCTTGACCTGTTCTGACTTTCTCGGGGAAACTCCAAAAAGGGTTTTGACATCTCCTCCTTCAAGCCAGATCTGTAGTAGTCCCATGTAGTTTAGCATGACATGCCATCCTTGCTGTCTTGGCCCCCAGGATAGTCAGCTTGCTTCACGAGTCTCTTCAGTGTCCTCTCCTCACTAAACTGAACCAATTGCACTGAAGAAGGCACAACAAATACTATTCTAATCCAAAACACTTTCCGAGAAATAGACTAATGCTTGATTGGATATATATGTCCGCCACGTCCTGCCCTGATGCCAATAAAGAACCCTTAACCTTCAGGAACTCTTTAAAGACTTGTTAACCAAGAAAGTCCCACAGAAAACTAAATAAGTCTGGATATTGCTATTCCTCTTGGTGACCCACCGGAACATGATAAGACCCTATCACTGAAGGCATGACATACATGAGTTGTAGAACAAATAAGGAGAAATCAAGCCTCCAAGCTGCATCTCTGCTGGCTAGCGTTCATGATGCTACAAGTTGCTATGCATGTTACCCGAAGACAGAAGTAATCATCACCTCCATTCTGCCCAGCTGTGAGCCCTCTGAGCTACAATGACTGGCCCGGCAAGGTACACTCACAGCAGTAGTAGAAATGTTAGGAGGAGTAACTTCCGATTGGACTTACGGCCACTTCATGAGATGGACCTCATATCTGGCACTGTTATTGTAGAGCTAAGAACACGTGGTAGATGGTTCATAGGCCAACGGAGAAAACATGCTGTTTTTCCACTGAATGGATTTAGTATTAAGCTGAATTCTTAATGCCTTTTATTACACCCATACATTAGTGCACCTTTCAAGTCTCACCAGAGAAGCTTCTTCTTGCAGCAGACAGCAATTCAAACAGAGATCCACAACGGGTCAGTGTGCAGAGACTAGGAGATTGCAGCGCACTGAATCCTAAATGGGACACCTGCACCACACCCTTTCCTCCAAAGCCTCTGAAACATTGTAAGAGCAGAGGTGGTGCATGAACATAAGGAAACGGGCTTTCTGGACACAACGTGGCAGTTGCACATACGAACCCGCAGTTCTTGTGGCAGCGTGCAAGAGACCTACGCCAATCTAAGTCAGACCAAAACAGCATGGATGCGGGAAGTGTTCACAAAGCCCCAGCCCTACCTCAGGAACTACTGGAAATTGATAGCTGTTGCTGGGAGTTGTGGAGTTAGTATTCTTTAAGGGTGCATCACAGGGTGGGTTGAAGAGGCTCCAGGGGGTGGACCCATACCCAAGAGCATTTGGGGAACACAAATCGAACTCACTAGACTTTTTAAAATAATGAAAAAAGAAGACATGAAATCTTGGTGAAGTAGTAAGGTGCAGGTAAAGATGTACACGTGGGGGAGATCTAAATACGCTATAGATACATTGTAGATAATTCTCAAATAATCAATATTGATATTTAAAAGAGATGGAGGAAGAGAGAGAAATATTGTTTGGAATCTCAGAAGAGGCTTTGGATTAAAAAATATTTTTACAAAGTTTTTGCATACAACTTTTTAAATATTTCATTATCTTTATTATATGTTTATAAATGTACTGCCTGCATGTGTGTAAGTGTATGCATGTCATTTAATGCCAGTGGAGGTCAGAAGAGGGCTTCGGATCCCCTGGAACTGGAGTTACAGATGGTTGTTAGCATGTGGGTGCTGGAAACTGAACCTGGGTCCTCTGCAAGTGCAGTCAGTGCTCTTAACCACTGAGCCATCTCTCCAGCCCTGAGTTTTTGTGTATTTCATATAATAGACCTTAATCAAATTTTGACCGCCTCCCGCACCTGCACTCCCCATAGCTCCCCCCCAACACACACACACACACACACACACACTGGATTTCATGCATTCTGTCATATATGTTAAGTCCTATCTGATCAGGCATTTGTACCCACATGTCTCTTGGTGCAAGTTCATCCACTAGATTAAAATCTATTATATAAAAATAAAATAAAATATTTTAAATAAATAATATATTTTATTATAAACTCAATAAAAATATTTTAAATAAATAAATAAAACATGGCTAGATTCCTTTCTGTTATTATTTTCTCAAGATTTTTTATTTCTTTTTTGGCATTTATTTTCTCTACATTAAACTCTAATAGAAAAACTTTAAAATCTCATTGACTTTTGCTGTTTGATAAATTACCCAAATCATGTTGAACACAAGGAAAAGTCTATGCAATGCGCCTCCCAGAAATGCAAAGCTTGGCATTCTTCCATCAAGTTTTATGATACCGGAATCTTATGCATTGTTTGTTACTTTTTAGGTTTATTGTACAGCTTTAAGAGACCTTCCTGTTTATTTTAACCTGATTCCTGTGTTAAAATTGTAATCCCTCCTCAATAAACCATTACATGGAGGATGAGCGAGAGAGAGAGAGAGAGAGAGTGAATATTTTGCAACAGAGTATGAAGCTGGCTGGATGGAGAAGCAGGCAGTCTAAGATCAGCCAGAAGGATGACCAGGGTTGAATGATGTTATTTCTAGTTGCTGTATAAATGCAGAGGGCTCATGGGGCATCAAGGGTTCTCAGTGAGCTAACAGACAGGACATCCTGTGAAGTGGCATTATTGACTTCAGTTCTGTGGTCTCAGCAATGTTTCTTGAGATAGCCCATTTGTAGAGGCAATGCCACACCTCTTCTTTCTGGGCTTATCACAACGGATTCGTTATCATTAGAAATGCATCCTCCTTTTTGGCAATTAAAAGAATTTAACTCGTTTCATCCTTTAAGACTAAGGCCTGCTTTCCCAGATGAGTATTTTTCATTCCCCTATCAAAGCAAACTCATGACTCAATCACATCTCCATGTTCTGCCTTCCTTACTCTGGGCATACAGAAAGCCAAGGGTTTAGGATATTAGTTTACTGTCCCCCTCCCCCTTTTCCCAATAAAAATGCTTGTATTTTCTGATGATGCTTAAAAGGCAATTGTTTCCTCAATCTTCAAAAGCAGCTTCACCTTACTCTCCTACATCTATAAGTAAAAAATAATGTCATCCAAGATAAAAGCATCTTCTGCTATGGACTGAGTTCAACAAAGTATCCCCTTCTGTATTTTTCTTTCCTACTCTGTCCAGAGACATGAGGAGTCATAGTCCACTCTGATCTGGGCAGTTCAGTAAAATGTTGGCAGATCTGATATAGATCCTGACATTTATCTACTATTCAGCATAGCACACTTCTAGAAGCACATCACACTGAGATTAGTCTTCTCTTTCCTGCTAAAAAGAGAGACTAGTGACTTGCAATTAATCAGGCTAGAGCCATTTCCAGAAATCTCAGAACTAGTTCACAAAACTCAGCCATAAGACTCTACTCTTCCTGAGCCACAAGACTTTTGATACCAAAATTCGTATCACTAAGATCTCCATAGGTAATAAGAATGGGTTCAACCAAAAAGAAACGGTTTTAGTCAAGGAACTGGGTTAGTGGGTTGTTGAGCTGAAAGTCTTCGGATGGACTCTAGCATGACAGGGTCTGAGGGGGAAAATAAAATCTCATGTTGAATCCCATGGAGGCCTCCTGGCAGAACTGCTCCTCTCTTTAAAGAGGTCAATTGTAGTTCTTAAGATGCTTACCTGACTGAATGAGTCCAACCCACTCAATATTATAGAGCATAATCTACTTTGTTGAAGGTCCACAAGTTGCAATGTGTATTTAATGTCTTCTTTTTATGCTAAATTTTCAATCTATATGAGTTTTGACAATGATTTTTTTCTAAAAACCTGTCTGCTGATAATGTCAGACCTATCAGGCCTACCCAGTCCATAGAAGCTGTGTGGGCTCCATTAGGAGCATATATTGGTCTCAGAAAGCAGTGCATCCTAACACCATACTTATCTCTAAGACCTGCAAACCCCAAGTGAATGTATGTCTCTCCCTGCCACCCTGGGGCCATTGGTCATCCAAAGATGACAGAAATTATCCAAGAAAGTTATCATAAACTGTGACCAGTGCTCTCCCCTCCTATGGGAAGCCCAACAAAGACGCAGTTCTGGCTTTTCCACTCTGTTTCCTGCCCCTGGTTACTGAGGGTTTCTTTCCAGAGCTCTGCCTACTGTCTGGGGCCTCTGAGTTCCTCTTGTGTTTCTTTGTCATTGCAAGTGACTGACCATGCCATAAGAGCAGATTTCATCAAAAGACAGTGTCCCCCAAACATCTACAATCTTGCTTTAGAAACTGCGATCCCCCAACCATGTTGACAAAACTGTCAGAACATCATTAAGGCCATCATAAAGACACTCATCTTTCTGGGTCAGCTCCACCTGCTGCACTTTACCTAAAATGACAGCTTTCTTTTCACTGTAGCCAAAATATTTATCACCTCCTCCCCTGAATATTACCAGCTCATTTTGTACCAAAGTAGAGATTTATGAGATGTAATCTCAAGAGTTATATGGAAACACAAAGACACATTATAGCCAAAATAATCCTGAATAATAAAAATATTGCTAGAGGTGTTACCAACCCTGACTTCAAGCTGTATTACAGAGCTCTAGTAATAAAAAGAGTATGGTATTGGCATAAAGCAAACACACTGATAAATAGAAGAAAACTGAGGGCCCAAATATAAGACCAGGATTATAATACATACATAACCTGGTTCTGAGTTCAAACACCATACTGTAAAATGATAAGATCTCATCAGCATGACCTCCTCATGAAAGATTCCCAGTTTTTTTCCTATCAATAAAAGGCTCATCAGTGAAACGAGTCTTCGATAAAATAGGTAAGGATGCCCTGTTTTTTTAGATCAAAGGTGGATCTTTATCTGTATTTTTTTTGAGAATTTCATACATGAGTAATTTATTTACATTGTACATAATCAAGATTAACAAGATACAGAGAACAAACACAGGTTGGAGAAAGAGACATAAAATGAAAAACAGCTTCTGAGCTGCTTCATTTATAAGACAATAACAAAATGATCTAGAACAAAATAGACTGTACAAATAAGATATCCTCTATTTAAAAATTATCGGTAAAACAAGTTTTACAATAACGCCTAAAAGATGAATTTGATTGCCTCATAGCCAAACAGTAGAGGAAACGAGAAAAACAAAATAAATTCATGGTACATTTAGGACACCTTCTGATTCAAAGACTTACAGAAAAGGGGGCTAGAAACAATTATGGGAATGAATTATGAAAATACGAAGACAGACTTTTCCTCAAAATAAGGGAACATGTAACTTCTATATTTAACAAGCCTATGAGATGCCCAGTGATTATTTGAATGAAGAAAACCTACTACACAGATACCTCACAACATTTCAGTAAAGAGTGAGGACTTGAAATTCGAGAAAAAGAAAAAGTGGGGTCTTCTGCCAAAACACTTGAATTAATCACTGTTTTAGGAATCACTTCCAGAAAAATCTACAGAAATGATTTCTACCATATCTAGGAAAAGGACGATCAGGTTAGAATCCGTAGGACCTAATGCATTTGTTGAATAAGTATAAGATAAGGAAGATGAGGGATTTTTTAACTGAAAGAACTAGTTCTTACCCCAGTATACACTCCCCAAATATCTAGATACCGTCCTTTAACCAAATTAATAAGAAAATCTTTAAAAACAGAGAGACATCATGAAGCATCAGAAGCTGACTGGACTTTCAACTTATAGAATATTTTTTAGGGCTGATCATAATTGATGTCAAAACCTTAGAATCCAGTTGTAAGTTTTGCCAGTAGCAAACAAACAGAAGGGAAGTGTATTCCTCCCAGATGAAAAAATGCATATTTTAATTCTCTTCTTTCCTGTTTCTAGAAGGAGAGTTTTGTAAGCCATCAGTACTCATGAATTTTAGAAACACGTAGCCTGAATGTTAAATGGTGATATGGTGGATAACTCCCTTGCTGACCAGAATATTTAATGACTATAATTTGAATTAGAACAAAGCCTCTAGCACAAGTCTATCAATTCTCAGAATATATAATAA
>NW_008350011.1:133180-150702 GCF_000622305.1 Nannospalax galili
ACATAATATATTAAATATAATATATAATATATATTAGGATTTATTTATTTCTATGTGTATGTCATCCTGCATGAATGTATGTGTACTATGTGTGTTCCCAGTGCCAACAGAGGCCAGAAAATGGTATTGGATCCCACAAAACTGAAATTATGAATGATTATAAACCACTATAAGGGTTCTGGGAAACGAATCTGGGTCCCCTGCAAGAGCAGCAGGTGCTCTTAAAAAATGAGCCATCTCTCTAGTCACGATACTCAGGATATATAGTTTCTCCTAGCTAGGGTTGCCCTGACCCAATCAGTCTCTAACTCTTGACAGATGGACAGTGAAATTCCTCCTGACAAAACGTCCAGTGAGAGAAAAAACTGCAAAGAAAATTGATGCAAAAGCTCAGACTTCGGGAATGGAATGCACGAAACCTCAATGTCTTCAGGGTCAGCCAACATCATAGAAATAAAATTACAGGTGTAAATCAAGCACAGAACTTATCATCCTCATCATCATTCTCTAAGCAATGCACTATAAGTCTTCAAAGCACACATTTCATTGGGTGTTTTAAGTAATGCAGTGGTGATTTAAAGTATCTGGGAGATTGCAGGTAATTTCTGTGCTCAGCTTCCCAGGAGCCTCTGCCTCTCTGTCCTCTGGACCCAGCCTACACCCACCTTGAAAGCACTCTGCGTCCTGCTGCTGATGTTCTGCCTCTTATCTTCCCAGATGACTCAAGGTAAGCCATGGCACCAGCTAGAGCAACTGCCGCAGAGCTGGGGAAGCAAGGAATGAGGAGAGCTGGGGACCGCTGCTTCCTGGGCCTGAAGGAGCAGCATCAGGAGCACATCCCTGGTTCAGTGGCCTGCATCAAAGGCCTTTAAGATGTGCAAACTGTACTCTGGGCAGCAGAGGTTTGAGCTTGGCAGGGATGCAGGGTTATTACAGGCAGTTCCCAGCAGCTCCTAACCCCTGTCTGTGTCCTGACCATGAAGGGCATGTCCTGTGTGGAATGGTTTCTGCTTCACCTGCAGGAAGGTGCCTCACACTGAGGACAGCTTCCCATCATGCTCACTGCATGTGAAGAACCACCCCTCTAGAGGCTGAACATGTGATCCTGATCCTGAGACGCTCAGTTAAAGAACAGAAGAGAAGATGGTCTAGGCAGGACCAGCTGACTGTCTTCATCTATCCTACCAGAGCTGGCATCCAGGGACGGACTCCTTAGCCTGGGCACTGCACCATGTCCTGGTATTCTTCTTCTTCTTACGTTCTAGTATACCAATGATGGGGTTTATGACATTTTCGTACTTACACATCCCTTAGACCCATTCTTCCTTCCATACATACCCCTCATTATTTTCATATCTTACATACATACACATACCTAAAAGAAGATTGCTCATCCTATAGAAAATGTGATAGCTTTACTTCTCATTCTCAGTGTATTTCAGTGTGATTACCTCCAGTTCTATCCATCCTCCTGCAAGTGACATTTCAAATCTCTTGATGACTGAATGAAACTCCCTCGCATATATGACCCACATTTTCCTTACCCATCCATCCACTGGTAGTCACTTAACTTGATTCGGTATCTTGGCTATGTAGTATTGAAATAAGCATGGATGTGCAAGTGTGTCTGTGGTATGATGATTACATCGTTTGGACATATATCCAGAAGTGGTATTCCAGAATCACATGGCAAGTCTATTCTTAGTGTTTTGAGGAACCTCCCTACTGACTTCCACAGTGACTGAACTCTTTACATTTCCAGCAGCACGTCTAGGAGATCCTTCCTTCCACATCTCACCCACGATTTGTTGTCATGTTATTTATTCATTTTTATTTTATGTATATGAGTGTTTTTCTGCATGTATTACCTATGACTGGGCTGTGTCATGGAATGCCCATAGAAGACAGAAGAGAGTATTGGATCCCCTCAAACTGGAGTTTCAGATGGTTTTTTGCCACTGTGTTGCTGCTGCAAATGGAGTTTGATTCCTCTGCAAGAGCAACCAGAGCACCTCTGCAGTTCCTGTCATGTTCCCTTAATGGTAGTCATTCTGACTGGGGTAAGGTGGATCTCTAAGTGCTTTTAACTTGGATTTTTCTGCTGGATAAGGACATTAAATGGTTTTCTATATTTTTATTTACCACATACATTTCTTTTCATCCAAACTATTTAATTCATCTGTCAATTTATTGATTTGACAATATAGGGGAAGGTGGGATTTCACTTTTCACCCTCTTTACAAATTTCAGATACTAATCTATCCCCACAAGGTTAGTTAGCTAAGATTTTCTCTTGTCCTGAAGACTGTCTCTTCACTCTGCTGATAGTTTGTAGTTAAGAAACTTTTAAATGATGGCATGGTGGTGCCCACCTTTAATCTCAGCACTTGGGAGGCAGAGGCAGGCAGCTCTCTGTGAGTTCGACCTGGTCTACATAGCAAGTTCCAGGCAATTTGGGGATAGAGGAAGACCCTGTCTCAAAAAGACCAAAAAGAAAAAAAAAAGGCTTTTAAATTTCATATATTCCCATGGTTACTTCTTGCCATTGTTTCTAAGGTTCCAGGTTCCTTTACAAAAGCTCTTGACTGTCCATATAAACTGAAGAATTTTCCTCTAGCTTTGTTCAAAGTTTTCAGTCTTACCTTAAGAGCTATGAAGAAAGTTTTACTGGTCTCCAGCTTTTTTCAGACTTTTTCGTCTTGCCTTAAGGACTATGTTGGAATTTTTATTGATTTTTGTGTTCAGGGTGAGAGATGGGGGTCCGACTTCATCATTCCGTGTGCGGACATCCAGTTTCCCAGCACTTTTTGTTGCCCCGCCTGTCTCCTGCGCTCTGAATGCCTGTCACACCTTTGTCAAAATGTAGGTGGCTGCAGCTGAGTGGGCTCATTTCTGTGCCATTTGTTCTATTATAGGTGCATTTCACTCACTAATGCGGTTTTTGTTACTGTGTCTCTGTACTTATTCAGATTACACGTTGCAGTACCTCCAGCATTTTTCCTTATTGCTTATTTAGCCTTTTGTGGTCTTTGGGGCTTTTATAGTAAATCAAAAACAGTTTACACTGGCTAGTTGAACTATGCCACTGAAATTTTAGTGGGGACTGCATTATATGTGTAGATTCCTCTTAGAAATGTAGCAATACTCACACTAATCCTCAAGTTCAGTGGGCACAGGAGGTTTTCCCACTTCCGAGTGTTTTGTCCAGTTTCTTTTCACTTTGGGGTTTTTCTCGTTTTCTTTTCTATTGTGATTTTTTGTTGAACTTTTGTGATTTTTCATACAACATAAGTATATGGTATTTAGATCCCCTGTTCCATGCTCATGACCCCTTTTTGGCCCCCACCTAATTTAATGCACTCTATTATATGGTGACAGTATGCACGAGTCCCATGCAAGCTCAAACCAGAAAAAAAAAAATCCCAGCATAGACGTGAAGAAGAGGGTAAAAAGCTCTAACCCCACCCAAGGAAATTATGTCAACAGATGGCTCCTGGGAGGGGCAGAGACGGTCTCTTTCAAACCTGGGACTCTTGGTAGGTTAACCAGGCTCCAGCGGAGGGGCCCACACTTAAGGACATTTGCCCGATTTCTTTCTTCAAGGAGTTAACGTTTCCATTTCAGAGGTCTTTCTCCTCTATGGTTAGGGTCATGTTGCCTATTTTTGAAGCTAATGTGATTGGAATTCTATGATTTCCCCTCAAGTTCCTATTGCTATAAGGAAATGATACTGATTTTCATATACTGCATTCTGTATTCTGTAACTTTGTTAAAAGTGTTTATAAGAATAAAGAGTTTGGGGTCTGGAGGGATGGCTAAATGTTTAAAAGCACTGACTGCTCCTGCAGAGGACCTGGGTTCAGTTCCCAGAGCTCACATGGAAGCTAAAAACTGTCGAGAACTCCAGTTCCAGGGGATCTGATGCCCTCTTCTGACCTCCACAGGCACTGCATGACACTGGTGCACTTATACATGCAGACAAAACACTCATACACATAAAATAATTTTAAAATATATTTTTGTAAATTTGTTGAATATTTGTGTATTTCATACAAAACACCTTAATCATCTTTATAGCCTATACCACTTTCATACTCTCCCATAGAACCCCCACACACACACCAGAGTTCATGCATTCTGTCACTTATGCTAAGGCCTATCAAGTTAAGTTAGTGTACCCAGACATCCCTCAGTTTAAGCTCATCTACTGGAGTCTATTCAGCCTATCTAGAGTCCCTCCCTTAAAGAAAATCAACTATCTCTCATCCAGCAGTAATCAGCTGCAAGTTGTTCAGCTAAGGTTTGGGCGTGCTGCCCATTTCCACAGTTCTATGCTGGGTATTTGTCTGCTTGAGTACGCATGAGTCTTGTGCCTGAACCATTGCTACAGGTTCATATGAGCAAGGTCCCAGGAGCCTGTAAGACTGTTTCCACATGGTCATGTACCTTCTCCTGACTCTTACAATCGTTCCACACCCTGTTCTGAAATGGTTCCTGAGCCCTGGGTGGGTGAAGTTTAACATGAGAGTCCTGTCTAAGGACCCACACTCTGAAGACTCACACTCAGTGCTTTGTCCATTTATGTCCTTTTGTGATCATTACCCTCTGTTGCACGAGGGAACTTCATTGATGAGTTGAGGGTTGCATTAGTGTTCTTTCTACCCCTTGTTCCACTATGTTCTGTGAGCCTTAGGTGCACAGGCTTCATTGTAGATGTGTCACTTAGGTTTTGGGATCTCACAGACACTTATTCTCTTTGTGTGACCAGTTGTGGACTCTGTAATAGTCTCTGTTGCAATAGAAGATTCTTTGATGAGTGGTGACTGACACACTTGTCTATAAATATAAGGATCCATATTTAGCATATGGTAAGAGATTGCATTTGTCTAGGGATGTGACAGCCATAGTGTTTTATCTAAGATCTACGACCTCCCCAGTCATGTGCATTTAGTTATGTTTACAGTACACACATGAGTTCCCTCCTATTGGGGGGCCTTTAACTCCAATTAGGTAGCTGTGGATTACCCCCAAGATAAAAGTGCCACCACTGCACCAATGTAGTTTTTCATTCCTTCTTTTGATTACATTGTCTAAGAATCTGTCCGTCTTTGCTATATTTTAAAAGTCAGCTTTGTTTCATTGATTTTTCTTCATTGTCCTTTACATCATAAAATAGTTCTTCATTAAATGATAAATCTACTCTAAGTTCCATAATTTCCTTACATCTAGTGATATGGGGGTTGGCCTGGTCTCATTTTTCTAATATATTGAGGTATATAATTAGACTATTTATTGTAGATATCTCTGAATTGTTTTATTCCAATTTATTCATAAAAATACCTTTCCTCCCAGAACTGCCTTAATTGTACCCCAGAGGCTCTGATAATTCGGCTTTCATTTTTTTCATTTGATTGCAGGGGTGTTAAGTTTCCTTCCCACTGATTTCTGGCCTCCTCCTCCCAGGGGACAAATGCTCTCATTGTTTTACTGATGACTGTTTACATTGTGTGCAGTCTCCTTCTGCTTTCAAGATCCTTTGTTAACCTGAGTGTGTTGGCACATGTCTATTTCGCAGCATTTGGGAGTCTAAGCCAGGAGGATTGCTGCAAGTTTGGAGCTAGACTGAGCTACACAGCATGGCCCTGTTCAAAAACAACAGCAAGAAGAAAAGGTTCATCATTTTCCTTTTTCAAACTTTGAGTATAATTTGTATTAGAATAGATCACTCCGTTTATCATAGAATCTGTTGTGTTTCTTGGTTTTTTTTTATCAATAGTGCTTGTCAGAATTTGAAAGATTTGAGGCATTTCTTCAGATAGTCTCCCTGCCTCTCTCCTCTCCCCCATTCTCACTCTGCAGGGTCTAGTTCACGTGCTGGTACTCCACGGGTTCCTGCGGCTTGTTCTTCTCCTCGGTCACCTTTCTTTCTGTTCCTCAGCCTCGGCTGTTTGCACTAAGGGTCAAGTTCACTAACGGTTCTGCGTGCTCACATCTGCCTTTGAATCCTTCAACTGAATTTTTAAAATTTGAACTACTCCACATTCAGCCCAGAGCTTGAGGTTGGTGTTTTTATGCTCTTTTGATTGCTATTTCTCTTATTATGCACCTTGTTTACTTTCCTTTCCCCCCATCTTCCTTTAGTTCTTTGAGCATCACTAAGATTTTTTTTTAACTTTTACAAAAACCTGATTGAGAATTTCATGCATGCATATAAGGTATTTTGATCAAATCCATGCCCACTCCCTCCCCTCCAACATTCCCCCCTCTGAAGAGGTAACCCTAAAATCCTTTAAGGATTTAGATAAGAGCTCCCAAATACTTTTGACATTTTTGGCCTTTGAAACAGAGTATGTTGCTAAGAGGCCCCAGGAAATTTTGACTTTTAGCCAAGAAACTGGCTGCATTTCTTTGGGGTCTTTTTACCCTAACTACCTAGCCAATTCCCACCTCCTATTCTTATCACCCCATCCTCTGAAGATGCAGACTACTCTGGCTTCTTCCATGCTGAACTGGGATGCCGGGTGTGGTAATTAGACATCATGAATAGGCAATGTGAAGAAGTAAAGGCAAGAGTAATTAGCAGTACAGGTTCTAGACAGGGAACTAGAAAAAAGTCAGAACAGGACAATTTTCAAATGTTCATATGAGTCCACTGGAGTTTCTTGACAAGAGCTTCCAAAAGCATCCCTCTAGTTCAATCCTCTTCATTTTTCTTTCTCATCCTGACCTAGTGTACCTGTTATCAGGCATTTCTCAGGGACATTTTCTATTTCCATTATTTAAATGTGCCATTCTTTCCTGTGTGCCTTGTTTGTTTCATTGTTGTTATTGTTGTTGAAAAGTATAAGAAAATGAGCCAGGGAGATGGCTCAGCAGTTAAGAACACTGACTGTTCTTGCAGAAGACCCAGGTTCAAATCCCAGCACCCAACATGGCAGCTAACAACTGTTCGTTACTCCAGTTCCAGGAGATCCGACAGCCTCTTCTGTCCTCTGCGGGCATTGCACAACACGGGTGCATTTACTTACGTGCAGGCATAACACTCATACACATAAATAAAAACAATAAATAAAATTTTTAAAGTATAAATTTGAATATAATAAATGGTAATTCTGAGTATCAAAAAAGTTTTTAACAGTGAATTTACTAAAAGTGAGGTTATCTTATGAATTAATGATAAGTTTTCTCTTACTTGGTTTTGACAGTGTGGCACAATGTAGAATCATCAGAGAGGAATTTCCTAGATCAGTCTGGCCTGTGGAGATGTGGGAGTGGGGGATTGTCTTCCCTGTAATTGATACAGTACAGTCCAGGCACTGAGGGTAATACTATCTATAGGCAGGGAGGTTCGTGATACGCTCTTGGCTTGGAGCCCTTGAAGCATTTTGAAAATGAATTCTGTCCGTTAAAAGTAAGATACGTAAGCAAACACGCTACCTGAACTTTCCATCTCTCTAAGTTCTTTTGCAGAGGAAACGTCGTCTCAGCTCTCGATTCACCCCCAACAGAGTGGGCTCTTCACAGTCTGATGAGCTTCGCCAAAGATCAATACTACATATATGACTTGGCAGATGAAAACGCATAATACAGTTATTAGAAGTAAGTCTTCAACAAATGTACCAAAGTTGTTGGAGCTGTAACCGAGCGTATCAACTGTGTTTCCTCTGCAGAAGAAAATTCAAATGACCATGACCACAAAACCAAATGAGGGTGCAAGGAAGAACCTGCCATCCCATATCCTGCCCTGAAAACTCCCAACGTCTTGTTTACTGTTACCATGGGGTAGAAGATTCTGCCATTGGATAGAGAGTTGCTGCGATAAAGAACACAGAAACAGTGAATTATCTGTGATCATTGTTTCAATGAAACAAAAATGTTTGAATTATCTTCTTTTTGTCAAAATAAATCTTCCTTCTTAGTTTAGAAGAAATGAAGAAAATTTGGGACTGGAATGTGAGGCCTGGATGGAGAAATAGGCAATCTACATGGTCAAGGAAGCATGGTCACAGCTTTCATTATGTTCTTTCTAAATTATTGTATCACGGAACCCACATTTGAGCAAGGCAGAGAGACCACCAGGGCATCAAAAACACCCAGTGAGTGAACAGACATGTGTCCAATATATCTTGGGACCTGACAATGATTTATCTCAGTTCTGTGATCTCAGCAGTCAGTTCAGTGAGATGGTTCATCTTCCGAGCTAGGGCTCCTACTGGTTCTTTCTTGGCATAAAATAATGCATTGGTTAAACTCAGAAATACATCCTCCTTTATGGAAAAATAAGAAAACCATCTAACTCAAGTTTCATCCTTTAAGGATAAAGTCTCTATTCCTAGATCAGCAATTCCCTCCACTAAAATGACTCAACCTAGGCACAGACCAAAGAAGGTCCATGAAAAACCACATCTCCAAGTCATGCCTTCCTCACCCTGGCCCTACAGACAACTAAGACTTGAAAAAGCTGGTCTCCCTCCCTTTATTCCAATAAAACTCTCACAGTCCTGGTGATGCTCAGCAGGCAATTTCTTCCTCAGTCTTTAAGAGTAACACCAGCTTATATTCCTAAGCAAAAAGTGAAAGTCATCAGAACAGCAGCATGGCTCCTGGCCTGGAATGATGGACTTTGGCATAATACTCTCTTCTATGCTGAAAGTCTGAGAAAGGAAGACGTAGTCTCTGTACAAAGCAACAGGTGGTCCCAGGTCTTCTCAGGAACCCACACACAGTGGTTTGAGTCCCATGCACCTAGGCTGTTCCTTCACCTGAAAACCTAAGAAACAATAAAGGATCATTTTTATTTCAGAAAGAATCTCAACATTATGGCCACCCATCTGAACTCATAAGGGTTGTGACAGCATGCACAAGACTTGCACAACCACAAGGATCTTCATCGTCAAATATAAATACACAAACAGGAACCACAAGACACTGAGGAAAACACACATGTAATGAAGAAGGACACAGTGAACAAACGAAAACTAACTCTGAGCTGTTATGTAAGATTATAATAAACTTTTCTGGAAAAGAATTTTACAACACAGAGATTTTAGCTATTCAAAATTATAGGCAAAACATAACTTTCTAAATAAAATCCACAAGATTCTAAATAAAATCTACAACATGAATTTCTATAACTTCACAAAGGCCAAAAAAATGGAAGAGGATAAAATTCATTCACGAGACAGGAGGTTCTGTTAGTAACACAGAAGGTAGAATTAAAAACTACAGGAAAAATCACCAAAGAGATGCAAAAACAGGGTCTGGAGAGGTGGCTCGGTGGTTAAGAGCACTGGATGCTCTTGCAGGGAACCAGGTTTCAGTTCCCAGCACCTACATGGCAACTAACAACCATCTATAACTCCAGTTCCAGATCTGACACCGTCTTCTGGCCTCCCCAGGTATTGCATGATATAGGTGCACTTAAATACATGCAGGCAAAATGATTATAGACATAAAATGAAAATAAATAAATGAAACGCAGAAGAGTCTTTCCCTTAGGTAAATATATGTAATATATTACATATTCTATATAATTTATATATACATATAAAATTTTCCAGTAAAAGAGCTTCCAATAAATCCAGCTGAAAGCTGCATAAAAATAGCTTAGTATCATGAAAAAAGCTCACAAAATTTCAGAACACAATTTTTAAAAAGAAGGTCCTTAAATTTATAAAAAAGGAAGACACAGTGGTCTTCTCCCAAAGCTCATGAATTAGCCTGGCATCAACGTCTATGATGAACACTTCCAGATGGGCTGGTGAAATGCATTCAAATGCATACATGTGTGCCTGTGTGTGTGCATGCGTGTGTGCGTGTGTGCATGTGTGAGTGTGTGTGTGATGTGGCTGTTCTTGTTGCTAATTGTAGAAGCCAAATATCTTCAGAATCACTGAACAAGCACAGACTCAGCCAGGAGAACTTTCCTAGCAGACCATCGTTATTCTCAGAGGAAGCACAGCGTCTGCTTGTACACTTCGTGTGTGCACAGTCAAACCTACCTTAAGGGAAAGACAGTATATGAGAAGAGTCAGGGTATGTGCCTGAGACTGAGAACATCACAACTGCTCACACATGGTCTCCAGGAGTGGGCTGCAAACCAACAACTTCTGTATCACCTAGGAAGGCTACAAATGTAACTTATCACCGCACCCTAGATCTACAGAGTCCTAAACTCAGCAATACGGGGGAAGGAGGGCATTGTAATATAGCAAAATTTCTAGGAAAATCAGACACATGTTCAAACTTGAAAACCAGAGAGCCAGTAGTTCTCAAACTTCACAAAACATCAGATTTCATTTCCTTTACCTTCATGTTTCCATTCCATTTTCCTGGCTCCTGGTGTTACATTAAGATATATACTAACATATAAGGGACTGCTGCTGTGGTCACAGATGAGGGAGAACATGTCGCTTGCTTTTCTGTGTTTCTGTTACTTCACTTAGTATAACAGTTTCTAGTTCCATCCATCTACCTGCAAATTTCATCTTTTCTTACTGCTGAGTAGAACTCCATTGTGTAAATGAACCACATTTTTATTATCCATATGTTAGTTGCAGGACATTTAGGTTGTTTCCATTTCTTAGCTATCGTGAAGAGAGCAGCAGCAAACACAGATGTACAGGTGTCTCTACAGTAGGCTGGGTCCATTGGGTATACCAAGGAGTGGTGTAACTGGATCATACAGTCGATTCCTTTTTAGTTTTTTGTGAGTTCTCCACACTGCTTTCTATAGTGGTTGAATGAGTTTGCATTCTCACCAGCTGTGAATGAGTGTTCCCTTTTCTCCACATCCTCTCCAGCATTTGGATTCTTTCATTCTCTTGATCTTTGCCAGTCTGAATGGGATAAGATGGAATCTTAAAGTGGTTTTTATCTGCATTTGCCTAATTAGTAAGAATGTTGAACACGTTTTAAGGTGTTTCTTAGCCATTTTTATTTCTTCATTTGAGGATTTTCTTTTCAGGCCTAGAGCCCATCTTTTTATTGGGAGGGTGTTATTGGGGGGAGGGTGGGAATACTGGGTCACCACGAATGGGAAGGGAAGAGGGAGGCTAGGGAAATGTGATGCTCCAGAAAGCCCCTGAGACATGTACATACAGTGTCTAAACATTAATGCACGTGTATACCTGAGGGCTGTCTGGCAAGGAACACAGTGCTAGACAAAAGAGGCCTCCCTTTGAGTGGTTGGCAAGGGTGGTCCAAGAGACTCCCAAAACAGCACAGGCTATTGACAAAGCTCTTGGTTATCTCCAAGAACTAGAAGACAAGACTTATTGCTGAAGACAGGACATACTTCAGATACAGGACTTATAGCAATGGAGGAGGAACTGACCTGGAAGCCTTCTACCTGAAGACTAGCTCTCATAATGCTAGATGATAATATGTAAACTGCTAAGAGAGAAAATCAATCAATGGTCCAACCCAGCCCTAAAGCCTAATAACCATAATGGCCAGCACAGCAAACTACCTCTACTGGTACAGTAGTGGCACTGTTATCTGAGTGGTAGTCAACAGTCATCTAATTGGACTTAAAGCCCTCTCAAAGGGAGTGAACTCATTCATGGGTAGCACTGTAATCTCAGCCAAATACACACGGCAGGCGAGGACATAGATCCTAGAGAAAGCCGTCTCTGCCATATCTCTAGACAAATGAAATTTCCTGCTAATTATGGATTCTTACATTTACAGACAAGCATACTGTACACCACTCATCAAAGAAGCTTCTTTTTGCAATAGATGGAGGCTACTGCAGAATCCCACAACTGGTCAGACATGCAGAATATACGCTTGAGAGATGCCCAGTCCTAGGTGACACATGTGAAGTTGAATGTCTACACCTAAGACTCATGGAACACAGGGGAACAAGGGGTAGAGAGAAGACTAACGCACCCCTCAACTCTCACCAGCGAAGCTTCTTATATACAGAGTGTGATGCACACAATAGGCCACAAATGGCCAAGTTTTAGAGAATAAGAGACTGCGGAGTGCGTGTTCCTGGATGGGACTCCTATATTAAACCTCACCCACTCACGGCTCAGGGACCGTTGCAGAAGAGGAGGTGGAAGGACTTTAAGAGCCAGGGCTGGTTCATGAATACAGGGAAGCAGAGACTTTCAGGCACTGGAAACGTGTACATGTGAACTTGTGGCAATGGTGGCATTAAGCACAGGACCCATGCCAACTCAATCAGACAAGGGCCCAGAGTGGAGTAAGAGAAGGCAGGCCGGCCCTAGACTGAGAACTATTGGAGACTGATTGCTACTGGGTGAGGGCAAATATGCTTTACGTACGATCTCCAGATGGGCTGACTAGACTCCAGTGGATGAATTTGAACTGAAGGACATCTGTGTACAAATGCTTGACTGGATAGGACTTAACATGTATGGCAGAATACATGAGATCCATTGGGGGGTTGAGGGGGAATGGATGGGGGAGGAGGGTCTAAATTTGATTAATAACTGTTGTGTGAAATGTACAAAAGCTCAATAAAAAACTAAAAAAATTTTAAAGCGTCGGATTTCAAACATACCTCTTATATATACAATGTTCTTTTTGTTCTTATATTTTTCAAATATACTTTTATTAGTAGCTCAGCTGATTCTGTTAAATATCAACTGTAAAACAATGTTATGTTACAATAGCAACTCCAAACCATGGTAAACTGACATTTTTCTCTGGAGAGTGATCGATGATATTTTGCACTGGACAGTGATCTCTTCTTGAGTACATCTTCTGAATGTGCTAAACTGTCTAGGAACGACAGTGCCATATTTTACTAAATGCCTGGAATAGCCCCGCCCAGGTGTGGCAACCAGCAGTGCTTAGAAACATTGCAAATGTCCAGTAGTAACTTCAGTAACTCCCACTTCTTTGGTCCACCATGATGATGGATGACTACCCAGTAGGGTAAAGCATTACCTCACCTGTGATTCCCTTTGTTGGTAGTAGAAAGGGTGTGAAGTAAGAAAGCTATGCTCCCAAACTCTCATACACAATGAACTGTCACGTCAATTTCCATAATCAGTTAATAAACCAACTGGGTCCATTCAGTCTAGATTATGACGGAGCCTTTGTAGAACCCTTTCAACACTGCTGCTCTGAAAATGTTTTCTAAGAAGCCAACACATCTTTCTGAGAGTAACTTAGAGCTTAGAACTGTGGAGAATGTTCTTTTTGTTGTGAAGGAGTAACAGGAGTTTCTTTGTCTTCTTTAAGGACCTTACAAAAGCTCAGCTAGCTCAGCTGAGATTCAGGTAGGGAGTAAACTACAGCTTCATCTTTATGCCTTCTCTCTTTACCCAGAAAAATGAGAGAAGACATTTGAATAGATAGCCTGAATACCGAGAAAAACAATTCAAAACATTGTAGATCTTCATGAATTCAGAATTTTGGTTCAATTTCTCTTCCTGCTAGCAGTAAACCACTTGAAGACACATGAACCAGGAGGCGCTCTAAGCATCTGCTCAGTGTCTTTCCAGGACGGGGAGCTTTTTATGACAGGAAACAAAGCTAGAACTGAAAGTTTTATAGGCTGTATTGAGACTATTACCATTTAGGGCCATCACTGACAGAAATGGGCAGGAATCAGTTATAATGTAGGAAAAAACATAAGAGCTGAAAGGCAGGCAGGTGGGTGTTGTGTGAGAAGCCAAGTGGCTTGGTCTAGGACGCTTCTCTGAGTAGGAAATGGGATGGTAGAAGCAAGTGTCTCCCCATCCCTTCCATTTCCATGACACGCACTGCAAGTGAACTTTCTATGTGATGCAAGTACCTATGTATACCCTCTCCAGGTGGGAACCCAGAGCCACATACGGCCACTGAGGAAAGGCAGGGTGCTGGCGGAAGTTAGTTCATTTAACCTCAAATAGCTTTGTCTAGCTACGGGTTACCCAACTGGAAATGGGAACCCAGAGCCACATACGGCCACTGAGGAAAGGCAGGGTGCTGGTGGAAGTTCAGTTCATTTAACCTCAAATAGCTTTGTCTAGCTACGGGTTACCCAACTGGAAAGAATGGATCTACAGTGCTGTGGAGGAATGCAGTACAGCGTCCTTTGCTGTTGGATGATGAGCCCTATGAAAGACCCTTTGTGCTTGTTCCCAGTTGTGCCAAATTCTCCTGAGAAACTTGTGGGCACTCTCTGGGATCCCAGAGCCACACAGATCTAACATGGATTGACATGGACATGATCCATTCTTTTTGGGTTTTGTCTAGTTTATGACATCCGGGAAAGTGTTACTTAGAAAGGCATGATAGCCCATGGGCCCTGTTTTTACATCTCGGCTAAGCTTTGAGATCTACTGCCTGCCAGGGGCCTACCAGCTACACTCATGCCCAGTTTGCTAAGATGGCTGACTCTCCCCTTTTTCCCAGTGTCCTTAGCGTTTCCCAGAGTCCTTAGTGCTTCCCAGAACCCTCAGTGTCTCCCCCTCATGACTGATTGGGTAGGAGGTGTGACTGTCTGGGAAGACATGCCTACCCAACACCAGTCCTCGGATTCATGTTCAACATTAGAAGTTGAACATATCTGAATGCAAATGCACAGGAATTGGAGGGCCTAGAAATAAAAACTGAAAATGAGGAAAATCATTTTTAAAGTGTAAAATTCGGGCTGACTGTTGTCGATGCCTCCTTTGTCCCTTCGGTGACAGCACTTGGCTCTCTAAAAGTTAACAGATTTCTTCAGGCTTTGCTGATTCAGAGGCTTTAGGGAAGGAATGTCTGCTCCTGGGATGCTGGGAACAGGCTGCCTTACCTTGTTCATACATGTATCAAGGGAGGTCTGTTAGCGGGCCAATCACCAGAGCCGTGGGTGCACCAGGCTGTTTTCTTTCTACAGTGACAGAAATTCCCGTGTGTTTTTCACTTCTTGAGCATTTATCTAAACTCTGTGTGAACTCCAAATGCTAAGCTCTCTAATAAAAGCTTTTCAGGCAAGGGCAGTAGAAGTACTCCTGAGGGGAACAGTCTGGAGGTGTCTGGTTCAGTCCCTCAGCACTGCACAGTGACCACAGGGTGTTATGGTGCACACCTTAAATCCAGCACTCAGGAGGCAGACGCAGACATATCTGTGAGTTTGAGGTAAACCTGGCCTACATGGCAAGTTCCAGTGCTGCTAAAGCTACAGGAAGACCCTGTCTTGACCCACCTGCAAAAAGGCAAAATTTGGCATTGATTTTCCCTCAAGTTTTTGATCAGAGGTGTCCCATAGACCTCCCCAAACAATACGAGCTGTGCCTGTTGCTCTTAGTTCCCTAATAGAACATGATGGCAACACCCTCTTGCTGAGGACAACATATACATGGACCACAGGACATGGAGAAATCGAGTCTCCACTGGCCAGGAGGTTCCTCCTTGTTGGCTAGCTCTCAGTACCGGAAGGTGCCAGGATGACTGCTAGGGGAAGAGGCACCAATACCTTCCCCTCTTGTGGAGCCTGTGAACTGCAAAAAAGATGAAGTGGAGCAAGATATACCCATGGGTCGCTCAAATGTCATGGTGGTAACCAACTGCTTTCTAATTCAATGTAGGGCCCACTCCAGAGGAGGAAACACATGCCTAGCACCACACACCTGACCAAGTTGGGGTAGTGTTTGAACATATACACCTGAGCAGTGCACACCTGACCCCATGGTTGGGGTAGTGGCTGAACTTACTACCATTATTTTGTTAAATGGACATGGTATCAAACTGCTCTCTAAATTCATCTTTCTCAACCAGTAGATGACTTCAGATCTCGGGCCTATTGAGAGAGGTTTCTTCATGCAGGGGCGTTGGTTACTGCAATCACAAGTGGTCAAAGTGAAGAGACTATGTGTTTGTGGAGTGGGACATCTACATCATACCCCATTCCCAAGGCTCAGGGAGCATGTGAAAGAGGGGACAGAGAAACAGTAAGAACCAGAGGACACAGAGGGCCAGACTGAAACTATGTTCCTGAATGGCAGGACCACTTCACTCACAAATTCATATCAGCTGTGGTGACCTGAACAAGATCTAGACAAGATCAAGCCAGTCAACATTCTAACATGGAGTGGGAGAGAGATCATGAGCCCCTACCTCAAATGGAAGAGCCATTGTAGTTGGTGGCTTCTGGGAAAGGAAGAGTCAGTTTATTTAAGGGTGTGGGTCCAAGCAGGTTGGTCATAGTTCAGTGGATGGACCCTTTCCAAGAAGTTTATGGATAGCTGAAATTGGAGTGAATGGGTTGTCAAACTTAAAAAGAGAACATAAAGTTAGGGGAAGGTGGCAGTTGGAGTTGGATCTTAGAACATTGTTGGGAAAAGTTAGGGGCAAATATGAACATAATACAATCTATGAAATTGTCAGAGAAGTAATAAAACTATTTTAAACTATAATTACTGACAATTTACTTACCTTCTTAAATAATTATTAGACTTACAGATTAAAAAAACAAGAAAAGTAACTCTGTGTATAAATTAGTGAATGGACAATTTTAGTCAGTATGAAAATATTTCCCACATGCAGATATACAGTTTTAAGATGTACTTCCTGAATGGAGATGGCCTCTTTGACTGCTATGATGAATGCCATAGACCTTCAAGAGCAGATATTTGTTTCTTACATAGAATTGGAACTGGGAAATTTAAGAATAAATAGGCAGCAGGGTTGGCTCTCCTGCTGTGCCTCTCCTGGGCTTGCGGACAGTGTTTTCCACGCATCCACACTCAGGTTTTTCCTGTTTGGCTGTGTCTTCATGTTTTCCTAGGGACAACCAGTCATACTATAGCCCTGCTCACAATAACAACATCATCGAACAGTAATAAGTTAAAGAGTATAGGACAGCCCTCTGCTTCCCTGGGCCTGTAGGACCTGCAGGACTCCTGCCAACCCACAGGCCTCTGTCTCCTGGGTAAGTCTCTCCTGCCCTCTGTGCCTTGACTCCCCCAGACTCACTCACCCTCCCATCTCCCCCGTGGGTCTCTCCTCCTAGCCTGGGTCATGTCCCATTCCTCACACTCCTGAATGATGAATGGGTCAAAAGAGAAATTAAGAAAGAAATAAAAGTATTCCTAGAACTAAATGAAAAGGACAATACAACGTAACAAAACCTCTGGGATACCCTGAAAGCGGTCCTTAGAGGGAAATTTATAGCTCATAGCCTACATCAAAAAATTGGAAAGAACACAAATAAATGACATAACTTTGCAACTGAACACACTTGAAAAGCAACAGCAAATGAAACCCCAAACCCAGCAGAAAAGAAGAACTAACAAAAATCAGGGCAGAAATTAATTAAATTGAAACAAAGAAAACAATACAAAGAATCAACGAATCCAAGAGCTGGTTCTTTGAAAAGATAAAAAAGATTGACAGACCGCTAGCCCAGTTAACCAAAAGAAAGAAAGAGCACCTCCAAATCAACAAAATTATAAGGGAATACTTTAAAAACCTAAATGCTACTAAATTTGAAAACCTAAAAGAAATGGATGCATATCTAAAGGCATGGGAACCACCAAAACTAAACCAAGAAGAGATTAACAGCTTAAACAGACCCA
>NW_008350011.1:150818-151174 GCF_000622305.1 Nannospalax galili
TTATTCAAAAAGATAGAAATGGAGGGAGAACTTCCAAATTCCTTCTATAAAGCCAACATCACTCTAATACTAAAGCCAGGTAAAGACACAGCCAGAAAAGAAAACTACAGACCCATATCCTTAATGAACATAGATACAAAAAATTCTCAACAAGGTACTTGCAAGCCACATACAGACACACATCAAAAAGATCATCCATCATGATCAAGTCGTCTTTATCCCACAGATGCAGGGATGGTTCAATATACATAAGTCAGTAAACATCATAAATCATATAAATGGGCTCAAAGACAAGAACCACATGGTCATCTCAATGGATGCAGAGAAGGCCTTTGACAAAATTCAACATGCATTTA
>NW_008350011.1:151283-152700 GCF_000622305.1 Nannospalax galili
CACTATCCCCACTTCTCTTTAACATAGTACTTGAAACTCTTGCAAGAGCAATAAGACAAGAGAAGGAAATTAAAGGAGTAATACTTGGAAAAGAAGAGATCAAATTATCCCTTTTTGCAGATGATATGATATTATATCCAAGAAATGTCAAAAATTCCACCAGAAAACTCCTAGAAATTGTTAACAAGTTCAGAAAGTGGCAGTTACAAAATTAACCTAAAAAAGTCTGTAGCCTTTCTATACACCAATAACAAGCAATCAGAGAAAGATCACATGGAAACACTCCTCTTCACAATAGCTGCAAAAAAATTATAGATAGATAGATATTATAGATATTAAGTAAAGTGGCAGGTTACAAAATTAATCTACAAAAGTCTGTAGCCTTTCTATATACCAACAAGCAGTCAGACAAAGAACACACAGAAACACTCCCTTTCACAATAGCTGCAAAAAAAATAAATAAATAAAATATCTCGGACTAAACCTGACCAAAGACATTAAAGAGCTCTGCAATGAAATTTTTAAATCATTAAAGAAAGAGATTGAGGAAGACATCAGAAGATGGAAGGACATCCCATGAGCATGGATTGGAAGAATTAATATTGTGAAAACGACCATCCTGACAAAAGCAACACACATATTCAATGCAATCCCAATCAAAATCCCCATGACATACTTCACAGAATTAGAAAAAAAAGAATTATATAGAAGCACAAAAGACCTCAGATAGCCAAAGCAACCCTGAGCACTAAGACAATGCTGGGGGGATTATTATACCAGATTTTAAGCTGTATTACAGAGCTCTAGTCATAAAAACATGATACTGGCACAAAAATAGACCCATAGATCAATGGAACAAAATTGAAGGTTCAAATATGAGTAAATATGATTTCAGTCACCTGATATTTGAAAAGGGAGCCAAGAATATTCTCTGGAAGAAAGACAGCATGTTCAGCAAATGGTGCTGGCAAAACCGGATCTCCACCTGTAGACAAATGAAACTAAACCCCTATCTTTCACCCTGCACAAAAGTCAATTCCAAATGGATCAAATCCTCGATGTGAAGCCTGAAACTCTGAAACTGTTAGAAGAAAAAATTGGGAAAAACTTACAAGATATAGGTGTAGGAAAGGATTTTCTAAACCGGACGTCAACTGCTCAAGAAACAAGGTCAAGAATCAACAAATGGGACCTCATTAAACTAAAAAGCTTCTGTACATGAAAAGAGGCAACCAGGGAGGTGAAGAGAAAGCCCACAGAATGGGAGAAAATCTTCACCAGCGACACGTCTGACAGAGGTTTAACACTCAGAATATATAATGAACTCAAGAAACAGAGAACCAAGACAGGAAGTAACCCAGTTAAAAGATGGGCTAAGGAGCTGAACAGAGAGTTCTCAAAAGAAGTAAAGATGGCT
>NW_008350011.1:153146-154098 GCF_000622305.1 Nannospalax galili
CGGAACCAGGGAGGTAAAGGAAAAGAAAGACCCTGCTAGAGAAGAACAGTAGGGAACAGACATTAATAAGGAAGATATGGATAAAACTTGGGTTAGTTTAAGGGAGGGGGGAGGGAAGGGTATACAAGGAACCTAGGGGATAAAGGGAAAGAAGGAGCTCAAGAGAGGTAGGACCACAGGAGAAAGGTATTATTAAGGGAGAAAGAGGGGAAATGGGGGCCCCTTAAGTGGGAAAATCATGATGGAGGGGTGAGACAATGTGAGAGATAAACTGTGCCTAGCTAGTTTTGAACAAGAGAGAACCATATTACTCCTACAACCTACTGATAAGTTATACATAGCAGATCAACAAATATATGCCTAGGTAAGGTTTATCTGAGAACAATTGGTCTTTGCCCAAGATTTATCTACATGACACACAGTAATTATAAGTACCAGACTGGTGGAACTAACCTTCTTGGATGTTTAACCGACATGCTTTGAAGCCTATACTAATTTGGTCAGAGGGACATGAAGGACAGTTTTTGCCCATTGCTCTGCTAGGTTGCTAGTTCCAGGGGACTATGAGCATCTCTCAAAATGTCCTGTAATTGTTGTGGGTCAAGGAGGCCGAGGAGACCCCACCAGATGGACTTGAACCAGTCCAGTCTACAAAGAGGAGGGTCAACACAGAGAAATCACTTCCTCCTTGCTTCCAAATGAAGCCAACCATGGTCGAGCAGGACCTCTGACTTATATTCACATAGGTGGAACTGGTAAAAGAAAGGAGCCAGGGGCTCCTCCTAAGCGCATGTGACCCTTGAGGAACAGATCCTCAAAGGACCTTAAGGGTAAAAATAAATTGGATTATCTGGACCAACTGTATGGCCTTAAACACCAAAAAGGAAAGTATAACCAAAGATTAAAGGGGCCAATATAATTTTTTAAGAGTCCATATGTATAGCTAAAGGCT
>NW_008350011.1:154496-154939 GCF_000622305.1 Nannospalax galili
TTTTTAAAATGTATTATATTTGAGGAGGAAGCATGGAAATTTACGTTATGTTAGTAGAGATGATAAACATTACCATTGAAATCTACCCGATTACTTCCTAGACATATACAGGGGAAAAGGATCCAAGTGCAACCGATTACGACTAGTAATAATCAGACGCATACAGATTAGAGATGTGCCAACATCTCAGTGTTAGTAGCAAAAACAATGAATCTTTCTGCAAGGAACAATATTCTAAAATGAAATGGAGATCTTTTTTAAAGGTTAAAAATCTCATTCAATTCTATGTCTTACCGGGCTTATACTGAGTTCAATATTATATAACTGTATTGACTCAACTCTGAACCTAGAAACTTGTACCCACTTGTGAAAGAGATGTACTCTTGCTCTGGAGTATGTTACTGAATATGTTGAATCTTTAGTGAAATGCTACTTCTAATCAT
>NW_008350011.1:155187-175416 GCF_000622305.1 Nannospalax galili
GCTTTACATACTTCAAATGTAAATTAAACACCATAACATTATTTTAAAATTTAGCTTTACACTCAACTGTGGCAGATTCTTCATAAATAATTAACTGGGAAAAAACCTTCAGTTTAAATACTGTATCATTATATGAACAATGTAGGTTTTTTTCTACAACTATATAAACTGTTTATGATGAGAACCAAATGATTAACTTCAGCAGAATACCTACATGCTACAATATTTCTTTAAATTACTGTAGGATGTTTATTGTTTCCAAAATGCAGTCTAAAATCAACATTTAATTTTCATGTAGCTTTACTGTTTCTATTACAGTGATTTAGTCTCTCCTTGTCTTTCATGATTTAAACATTTTTCTTTGGTTACTGGCCTGTAATTTTGTAGAATGCCCCAAGATAATGGTTTTTGTGATGCTTCCTCAGAATTAAATTGAGACTGCATTTTTGGCAAGCATACCATTGAAGAGTTTTTCCCCTTTTTGTGTCTTAAATCGGGAGGCATGTTTCAATTTGTGATGTTAGGTTGATACCTTGTTTAAAATGATGCCTGCCAAGTTTCTCAACTGTAATGGTATAGCTTTCCCTTGTCAATAAATATCTTAAAGAGGTTAAAAACAGAAGGAATAAATGTTTGAGGAAATAAATATGCTAAACCTGCTTAAACATTTTAAAAAAAAAGAGTATAAGACAATTACTGTCTCATTCTCAGGCACTGGGTTCCAATAAAGGAATTTTCAAGTACAAAGTTAACCTGTGAGACTGTCGAAGGGAGAGCATGGCAGGGTGCTGTGCTCTCTGCTAGATCCAGTAGGGAGCTGGTATCCAAGGGGAAGGGCCAGTCCAACTAAAGGCCGAGAGCCAGGACACTAGTCACAAAGCACTCACGGCACTGGTTCCATTCTAGAATTTTCAAATGAAAGAGGGTCACTTTTGCCCTGTAGTAAGCCGGGAGAAAATTTTCTGCAGAACCCGAGTGTTTTCTTAGTTAAGTAATCTCTTCACAGGTCTGATTTCATTAAGATTCTCAAAGATTGATTACCTGAAGATTCTTTGGAAGGGAAAATTCTTTAATGTGCTTTGCAAAGCCATGTTTCCTGTCTTCAATTAAAGTATTAACATCAGAGAGAGAGAGAGGAGAGAGAGAGAGAGGAGAGAGAGAGGAGAGAGAGGAGAGAGAGAGAGAGAGAAGGAGGAGGAAGAAGAAGTCTTGAATTTGGGAGCAACTGAGACAGGTCATGGGAAGACTTGGAAAGGGAGGGGTGGTAATTATGTAAATAGAGTACTTAGACATGAAATTCTCAAAACAAAATTAAATTTTAGATAGTATGAATGTCACTGTAGCTACAGTTGAAGACTGTTTAACGCTGATGTTCCCTCCTCACAGGTGTTGGCAATCATCCTGGTCCTCTCCAAAGCAGGTTCAAATGCATATTAAAAAAAAAAAAAAAGGAGTCTGCAGCTGTCACTGCTGCCCTCTCAATACCACAGTGGATGGCCTCTGCGTGAAGTAGAGACCAAGTGCAGTGTCTGAGCTGAGATCACAGGAGCCATGTGAAGGATATGTGCTCATTATTTCAAAAGAGAGAAACTCTTTTTGAACCATCCCTTCTTCAGATCTAAATGAGTCTTGTGTCTTAACTTGGACTAGGTTAAGGAAGGTGGAGGTAGGATGTGGGCCTTGGAACAAGGAATGAGCAAACCCACACAGCCTGTTTGGAGGAGAGGCGTGAAGGCTAGGTCTTTTAAAATGTCAGTTCAGTTCAGGGATTGACTACAAACGAACACAAGGCTAATACACACAGTCCATGCAGAGTGAGTCAGTGGGAGAAGCTGGCAGAACAGACTCATGGGAAACGAATCTATCTCTACAATAGGACAGCCGCCAGCTTCGTGCAGCACACACCAAGTTAAAGGCTCTGTGGTGTGTATTTTGTTCTTTATGTTATGATGTTTGGCCATTCTGCAAAGAAAAGAGAGAAATATACACACTGACCTAGAAGAAAGTCCCATATCCCAAGGAAGGCAGTCCGTAACAGTAGTGCAGAGTCCCCAGATCTGTTCCCGTGACGTGTAAACTGAATAACGTGGAGCTTCCTCCTCCCTCAGATCCACACACTTTGCTACAAAACACTGCCCTATTTTGGTCATTACGAGACCAGGGCCCAAACAACAAGGGACCACCAGGTAGCACGAAGCCCAAACAAGATAGCCAAACTCACCGGTCTAAACTTCAGTGACTTCTCACGCACTTCACCAAGGAGCCTCGAAATAGCTTTGGCTAACCCCTCCCTTGCAAACTATTTTTCCCCTCCTGACTGCCCAGTGGTCCCTGTGTGGCTCTGCAGAGTGAGTTCTATTTCCTGCTGCTGGGTCTTCTGAGACTAAACTTTGATTTCTAAGCCATTCTTCTGTTTCCATGTAACCATACCTGACTGTTCATGGAATAAAGAAGGGAGAACAAACCGACGACTTCCAGTTACCTATGAGGACTGAATAATAAATGTTTTCATGCTGAACAGTGTCTGAATGGTGTCTGTCCCAGTTCTGCACTGAGAGAATGAGGGACCTAGAAACAGCACAGGCCTCAGTGGACTGAGGACTGCACACAAATCCTGGGGACAAGATCAGGCAGCATGGCAGACATGCAAAGGATCACGGGTTTTATCCTCCTGTTTAGGCAGAAAGTTGAAGCTGTCCCAAGTTCAGGAAAGTTTCTAGTAAATTCATGGTTCCTTCCTTTCTTCTGAATATCTAAATGTATCCAAAGTCTTAAAAATGATAATAAGAATGAGGAGACTTGAAAAAAACACTAACTCCCCATGTCCTTTTTCCTCAGATTACAGCTGACATAATTTTTTTAACAAAAATAAAGTTCTGTTACATTGAGTCTCATAGCTTAGAAGGAACCAGGAATTTTGAAGAAATATAGTAAGTTTCCCATTGATTGCAAACATGTTCTGCCCTAGAAAATTCCCAGAGGCAATTTACAAAATTCTTGTGGCATTAATGCTTCAGCCAGAAATGTTGACTCTAATATAAAGACTGACAAATGACAAACAGCAAATCGCAAAGCATTTTCTTTTGTCAGCCAAGCAAAATACAAGCCAGTGTGCACCAGAAAGCGCTGTCCAGACAAATCACTTGCTGACCCGTTGATTCCGCACACTTCCCCGACTTCACCACCACACAATTACTTGTTCGCCTTTTCACAAAATGTACCACTGTTTTGATTACTGCCCTTGATTGTAGTCCACATATCCCCATTGGCCACATTGCTCTGTCTCCCTCTAACCACACAGAGCGAACTTGGTCCAGAACACATGGGCTCTGGGAGCTGTTCCCTTGCACCTCACCAAAACCTGAGTGGTGAGAGTGTGGCTTGGCAGGTGCAGACGTTCCTGTCTGTTGTAAGCCCATTGCCGCACTGGGAGCAGAAGACGCGTCAGCCTGCTATGCAGAAGGTAGCCACTGTGGCTCCAAGCAGTCCCATTAATCACCCTAAGACTCATACAACCTTTTCCTCCACGAAGCACACAGGAAAGAGATTCCCTGGAGTGTTCCAACATGCATAAGTACACAGACCAATACTAAGTGAGACTCACTGGTCTCTGTCACCAGAAAGCTGGAAGAGGAGAGGGGATCCTTCCTAAGACGGGAGATGTTCTGGAGAAGAGAACTTAGCAACAGATCATATTTTCATCCAACTGAAACCTACAAAACCTTCCTTGTCATGGAAGAAAAAGCCGCTACTGTTGCTTAGAGCATTTATGTGCACAACACACACACACACACACACACACACACACACACACACACACATACACACACCTCATTGTATTGCCCTGGTCTTTACTGTGTCTAAAGCACATATGGCATGTACTGCTGGCGTGAGCCTCCCCACCATCTGCTCTGCATACTCAGCCTTCTGCAGAGTCACAGCTGCTCAGTCTTCTTCAGGATCTAAGGCAGGACTCTGTTCTTCCCATGTTCACCATCAAGAAACATGGGGTGTGAGGGTAATAGAACACCAAATGCTGGTGAGGATGCGGAGACGGGGATGCTATTTGCTGCTGCTCAGATTGAAAACTTATACAACCACTTTGAAAACATTATGGAGAACTCTTTTTTAAATATTTTATTTATTATTTTTATTTTATGTGTTCGAGTGTATTGCCTGGATGTATTGCGTGCACCTGTGCCGTGCAATGCCGTGGAGGTCAGAAGAGGGCTTCAGATTCCCCTGGAACTGGAGTTAAGGACTGTTCATTGCCTCCATGTGGGTGCTGGGACTAGAACCCGGGTCCTCTGCAAGAGCAGTCAGTGCTCTTAACCACTGAGCCATCTCTCCAGCCCTATGGAGAGCTCTATAAAACTAAAAATGAATTGACCAGATGATCCGGTTATATCATTCCTTGGCGTAAATCTTTCCAAAAAATTAATAGAGGATAGGAAGTAAGGAACGAATGGGAGGGGGGTTAGTGTCAACATGAGACAAGCTGGGGAGGGGTTCTGGAGATAATCAAAATACATTGTAAAAAATTCTGAGAATAAAAACATGTTGCAGGGGGGACTGGAGAGGAGGCTCAGCAGTTAGGAACACTGACTACTCTTGCATTGGACCTAGGTTTGAGTCCAAGCACCCATATGGCAGCTAACAATCATCCATAACTCCAGTTCCAGGGGATCCAATGCATTTTTCTGACTTCCACGGGCACTGGAGGACATGGGCGCACTTACACACCTGCAGGCAATATACTCATACACGTAAAATAAAAAATAATAAATTATTTTAAATTGTATTTATATTTTTTTACATTTCAAAACATTTTTCATTTATTTAAACAAAAACTACATTAATAGCATGCAAATTAACTTAAAAATTATATGGCGTCTTCCCAGCCCAATTATGTCTGAATGTATCTGAAAGCACTGAAAAAATAAACCAACATATTCCACAGGTAGACTCAGACTCTTCTGTTACCTCAAGTCAAATGAGAGTTGCACATAAATTCAGTTATGCATAGTAATTACTTTCCTTAAGTTAGACAAATAATTTAATTGATCACCACAAATAAGTATTACTTTTTTATTTCACAAAGTTTCTCTTCTGAACCATTTACCAATGCCAGTCAGAGGAATATTAATATATCCAGTCACAAAAGACACTGCAAATTAAAATATTGTCAATTTTCTAGATGATCAGAAGTATCTGTTTATAGGAGTAAATGCTGGAATGGCCTAGAATAGCAGAAAAGAGCAGTTCATGGAAAACATATTTATGAAATTCTTGGTATACTTTATGAAATCTTGAAATTATAAATAAAAAGAAACATTAAGATAGTTTTAAAACTTAAGATTGTTTTCTGAACCACATGCTAGTTAACAATTCATTGCATGTTACACAGCACCAATACCCATGATACATCTTAAAATTACTGCATTCAGCAAGAGAAGGAAATTATTTCATTTATGAAAACTGCCAAAGAATCAAGTTTTCATTTGAAAACAAAAAAAAAAATCTGTGTGAATGCAGCCAAATGCCTCTCGCTTAGAAAACGGCCACCAGGAAGGGGGTGGTAGCTTTGTCAACCGCGTGGCTTCTATCTTGCCGCACTGAGGTCTCACTTCAGTTTCTGGAGGGTTTCTTTTTGATCAATCGTAAAAGCAACACAGTCATTAAAAGCTGCAGACTGTAACAGCAAAGATTTTTTTTGACTGTTAAAAAATAAATAAATTTATTTTTCAAATGAAAATTATTATCAAAATGGAAATTGCAGTAGTTAAGGAAATAGAAAAATAAGCCAATTATGATCTGAGTCTTCTGACTATGGCTCCAAATTAGTAATAAAAATATCCATATATAAAACTTTTCAAAATTTCTACCAGCCAGATCCTAACACAGAACTTCCCAAATTTCTCTACCAATTGAATCACTTCAAACACCCCATTTTCTGCAAATTTATGTTATATTTTTAATTGAACTTTTGTGTATTTAATACAGAACATCTTAATACCCCCTTCCCCCATCATCACCCTCCCATAGCCCCCCACTGGATTTCATGCATTCTGTCATTTATGTTAAAGCCTATCTAGTCAAGCGAGTATCCCCTGACATCCCTCAGTGCAAATTCACCCCAGTGGAAAAATTATTCTCCTAAGAAAGTAGCATTTGTGGAATGTGTTCCACTGTATCGTATTCAAACTGACTTTATTCAGATGACTTTTTGTGTTATTATATAGTCAGTCAATAATTCATGATTTGGGGAGTCACTTGAGTTCCTCGCACAGTTGAAGGTCTCTCCCACAGAGCCCTGCTCCTGGACCTGACAACTGAACTCTTCCCAGGACTGATTTCATTAGCTGCCCCAAAGATTGATTTCTTGAAAATTCTTGGTTGGGAAAATCCTCCCATGTGCTTTGCTCCTGGGTCTCCTGACCTCAACAAAAGTATTATTATCACTGCAGCTACAGCTGAACAGTGTTAAAAGCTTGTGTTCCCCCCTTACAGGTGTTGTAAGTCATCCACGGCAAGACCGAACACATCCAGAAAAGAGTCCGCTGCTGTCACTAGTGCATGCTCTATACCATGGTATGTGATACCTGTGATTAGGAAGAGACCAGGTGCTGTGAGAGCAGAGTGTGACTGGGAGAAAGAACACAGAAGTCATGTGCAGGATACGTCATCATCACTTCCGTGACGAGACACTCTTCTGTGAGTCGCATGTCTCAATTTGGAATAGGTGAAGAAATGTGGTGATGGACTGTGGGTCTTGAAGCAAAAGATAACCCAGTCCTCACAGCCTGCTTAGAAGAGAGGACAGTGGCCAGGCCGTAAACTCTGCCCCTTCCATTTCAGGTTAACTGCAAACCAACAAGGGAGACTTCACAAGGCTCGTGTCTAATTGAAATAGAGGGAGACTAGCTGGCAGGATGTAGACTCAGAAAAGAGCACATTGAGGCCAAGGGCAACGTACAGCCCAGATTCCTTCTGTCTTCTAAGAGGGCTGATTTCGTGCTATTAAACTCTTCAACTGATTGCTACCTACACACAAGATGAAAATCAGTCTGCTTTGCTCAATGTGCACCAATTTTAAGTTCTATTGCATATATTTTACTTTTTATGTTTTATGATGCTTGGCCATTTGACAAACCCAAATAGGAAAAGGTGTGTATGGTGACTGGGAAGAGAGTCCCACCCTCAGGGACAGTCAGTCTGTAGTCCATAAGCGTAGTACAGTGACCCCAGTACCATGGCTGAGATGAAAACTAGTTTGCCCAGAACTTCCTTCTCTCTCAGGCATACATACCTCAGGAAACAATACTCTTCTTCCTTGGCCATCATGTGGACAGCTTCCGATAAACTAGGACTACCAGCTAGCACCGAACATACAGGATTCATCCACATTAACCCTCTAAACTGCCAAGCAGTGCCTCATTCACACTTCCCAGAGGATCCTCAAAATAGCTCTGGTTTTCTCCATCCCTTTGAAAACCATTTTCCCCTCCTGACCATCCAGTGGTCCCTGTGTAGACCTGAGTGTTCTGCCTCCTGCTGCTGGATCTTCCAAGATTGACACGCCTTCATGTCACCCAACATGATAGACCATCACAGAGATAAAACAAACTTGAATCTCTTATAAAACAGTCTTTCCTAGAAACATCCAGAATCACACTTGAACTAATTCCTGGCACCATCACCCACGCAAGATAACAAAGAACATTAGACACCCAAGTGTCTTGAATGCCAGGGAATAGGCACACAGCCCGCTGGCAGGCCACCACATACTACATATGAAAAGGACAATTTACTATCAACATGACCTCCACCCCTCAAGAATTCCAGCCAGTTTTGCCTGACAAAAAAGGTTGATCAGTAAACAGCTTGGAAGGATACCCTGCCTCCATAAAACATGTTTGATTTTTTACTCTTAAACATAAATGCACAAGCAAACACCACACAAAACTCAAGACAACATGCACCTGAAGAACCAAGCCATCTGAAACCAGGAGATACTGCTGGCGAGGCGCCGCGTGTGGGAGGCAGTAACGAAACGTTCTGGGTATGGGTCAGGGGGCAGAAGACAGCTGCCCTCCCAGAATTACTGGCAATTTTTTCAAATATTTCTTATTGAGCTTTTAAAATGTGGCAAAAAAATTATTTTTATTTATTTAACAACAGCATCATTAGAAGAAGCATTTCATTACAGCTTTAACATATTCAATAACAATTTCCAAAGCAAAGATACATCTCTTTCTAAAGTGACTGGATATTTTTAGGTTCACAGTTGAATTCATACAGTTATACAATATTGAATGAGTAAGACATAAAATTGAATGAGTTTTTAACCTTTAAAAAGGATCGCCATTTCATTTTAAAATATACTGTTTCCTACAGAAAGACTCATCTTTAATGCTACTCTAATCTCTGTGTATCTGATTATTACTAGTCACAGTCAGTTACACTCAGATCCTTGGCCCCCAAGTATGGATATAAAGTCATCAGGTAGATTTCAATGGTAATGTTTATCACCTCTACTAATTAACATGAAGTATATTTTTATGCTTCCTCATCAAATATAACTCATTTTTTGATAATTTTTGTGTGTATATCATACAGAACATCCCACACAATCTTATTCATCTATATACCCACTTCCCAAATGGTACCCTCCCATAGCCTCCCCCTCCAACTGGAGCCCATATACTCTGTAATCCCTGTTACTGTCCACTGTGTTGTTGGCATCCCCAGCCATTCCCCAGTGCTTGTCCATCCACTGAATCTAGTCAGCCTATCTAGAGATCCTTGTTTTAGGAAGATCATCTGTTCCTCATCTAGCAGCAATCAGTTACCAATATTCCTTTAGATAAGATTGGGGTCATTTTCCCAGTTCTATGCTGGGTTACTGTCTGGGAGTCTCTTGGGCCACCCTGGCCAGCAACTCAAAGGAAGGTATCTCCTGCCTGGCATTTTTTCCTGTTATGTAGTTTTTAGCTATACACATGGACTCTTAAAGACTTATATTGACCCCATTAATCTTTGGTTATACTTTCCTTTTGGGTGTTTAAGACCATACAGTTGGCCCAGACAAACCAATTTATTTTTACTCTTAAGGTTTTTAAAAAATATTTTGTTATTTTTATTTTATGTGTATGTGTGTATTGCCTGCATGTAGGTAAACGCACCCGTGTCATGCAATGCCTGTGGAGGACAGAAGAGGCCATTGGATCCCCTGGAACTGGAGTTACGGACAGTTGTAGTCCATCTGGTGGGGTCTCGTCAGCCTCCTTGATCAAGAGAACAGGTGACCCACCACAATTACAGGACATTTTGAGAGATGCTCATAGTCCCCTGGAACTAGTTGACATAGGAGGGCAAGGAGCAAAAACTGTCCTTCATGTCCCTCTGACTACATTAGAACACACAACAACTCAAAGAACACAAAGAGGACAGGAATAAACTCCGGACTGAAGCACGAGAAAATACAAACATATGTCTGAATGGAATGACAAATGACAATTTGGGACCTGAAAAGTTAACTCACAGAACAGACAGAAGTATTTCGGAAAACTCAGGCTGAAAAAAACTAAAATTGGAACAGTCAATGCGCCAATTTGAAATAACCAGAGAAAATCACATCAGTGGAAGGAACCAAACAGAGAACAGAACATCAAGACTGGGTGATGGAGTTGAAGAACTGCAGCTCTGCAGCAGACCATCCAAACAAAAGAGAATGCTGAAAACTGCAAGGGAAAAACAAATTATACACGAAAGACACGCACAGAAGGACAGCTGACTTCAGTGCAAACTGGAAAAGCCTAAAGGGCTCAGAGCGAAGCATTCCTAGTTCTAAATGATCATAGACACCTACCCAGAGTACTTTACCCAGAAAAATTGTCTATCATAGTCGAAGGAGAAATAAAAATCATTCCTATTCTCTCCCCTGAACCCAGTCCCTCTTCTAGCCTTGGGCATAGGACCACTTTTGCTCTTTCTGCCCCAGATCTCAGACTATACTCTTAATCCAGACCTGCCCTCTACGTCCTGATCCCCTGCACTAAGACCAGCTCAATTTTCCAGTCTCGTTTATTGGTGTCTCCACAGGCTGTCCGCACCCCCAACTTGCCCCTCGGCTCCTGAGACCAGATTTCTACCCTGGTAAATCAGTGATCCTGTCCACTTTTCTTTTACTCCCCTGCAGCCTGAGCTCCTCCACCCTCTCCCCTGAACTGGGTCTCCCTTCTAGCTATGAGTGCAGGCTTGCTTTTGTTCGTTACACCCCAGATCTCTAAACCACCCTCAAAAAATAAAAAATGAATCCAGCATATGATCTGGCTATACCCTGCCTTGGCATACACCCGAAGGACTCATCCTATTGCACATACTACACTTGTAAATTCGTGTTTGTTCCTGCTCTTTTCGCAACGGCTAAGAGAGGAAAACAACCTAAATGCCCCTCAGCTGACAAATGGATAATGAAAATGTGGTACATTTAGCAATGGAGTTCCACTCAGCGGTAAAGACAAAATTATGAAATTTTCAGGTAAATAGATAGAAGTAGAAACTGTTACACTAAGTGAAGTAACACAGACTGAGAAATGAATTCAACACTCCCATGGAGAATAAACATGCCAGTCGACACATGAGGCACCAAAATAAAACAGCAGAATAATTTCCAACCATAATATCTAGAATACTCTACTGCTGTGCTCTCTCTAAAGAAACACTCAAGGTGTCCCATGTTACTTGTATTTCTCTTCTTGTAGGAAACTAGTGACATTTCTCTTCAATGGTCAAGAGTTCTTGAGACTTAGAGTCCCTTTGGTCACAGGAAGAGGCAGCTGATGAGGCCAACAGCTCACACCTGAGCAGGAAAGTAGTTTTCTAAAAAAGGCTCAATAAGAAATATCTTGAATGGTGCAGGTTGAGCAGCATCTGTGACAAGTTTCCGATGGCTGGCTAGACAGAGGGAAAAATGCAGAAACAGCACACAGATCAGTGACAGAGGGCTGCATGGCATAACATTATAGAGACTAGGACAAGCTGAAGAGCCAACGTGAAGCCTACAGCATTAGACGTCCAGATTACAAAGCAGATGCCGTATGAGACATACAATGAGGACATTTAAAATGGAAGATTCCAGCAAACCCATGGCTAATTTCTTCTGGAAATATGCAAACATTCAAAGAACTGAAAATGTTAATATTTAAACCACAATAATATGGGTGTGTGAGAACCATCACCAGCATCCCTAGTCTTTTTCCTCAGTGACATTATAAGTAACGTACTTTGTGAGCTAAAGAATTTACAGTTCTGTGACTTCGATGTGAAACCTTAGAAGGATCCAAACCTTTCAAAAATGGAGAATGAGTTTCTTACTAAGTTCATACTGTTCTGCCTCAGGCAGAAATAAGAGGAAATCTACAAAGTTCTTGTGGCAGATATGTTTTGACTGAAGATGCTTACCTAACAAGACCTGAAAAAGGACAAAACCACAAGTAGGAATATATTTTCTTTCTCCAGTCAATCAAGCAAAATACAAAGTTGTTGTGCTACAAGGATTACACAAGAAACCAATCTCCAAATCAAAATCTCCTATTGATCTATTGCCTACAAACTGCTTCCAACCAAGTGCCACACAAAGCTTTTCTGTTCTTGCTTTTTCCAGAATATATGGCACTATTCAGATTCCTGCTCCTGTTTTGACCTGACGCATCATTCCTCCACCTCCATCCTGTAGCCACTGGGAGTGTCCCTGGTTAGAAAGCATGACCCTGTGTGTTGTGCTTCCTCCCAGTGGCTCCCAGCTGAAATGACCAATAACTAAGGATGGGTGAGAGTGCGTCTCAACTGGTGAAGACATTCCTAACTTCAGTTCCTGCTTGGCAATAGAGCTTGCTGCTTCACTATGAGCCGGGGCTGGCCTCAGCCTGCAGGCAGGATGTAGATGGCTCTAAGCAGTCACAGGAACTGCCATGATACTGACACAAGCTCTCCCTGGAGGCAGCAGACAATATGCTTATTCCTAGAATGTGTTCCACGTGGGCATTTACTTAGACTAGTGCTGGGTAGAACTTACTGGCCTCTATCACCTACAGGAACAGGGGGAGGGGCAGGGGGAAGAGGGGAGAGGAGGAGGAGTTACTCCATAAGACAGGAGATGGCTCTCCAGAGGAAGAAAATCAGACAACAGTTTAATTTCTTCTGATTGCCATTTGTGGTGGCACACACCTTTAATTCCAGCACTCTGGAGGCAGAGGCAGGCGGATCTCTGTGAGTTCGAGGCCAGCCTGGTCTAAGTAGTGAGTTCCAAGCCATCTGGGACTATAGGGAGACCCTGTCTCAAAAGGACCAGAAAATTTTTTTTCTTCTGATTTAACATTCCAAAGCTTCACTATTGGCTAAGAAAAAGCCATACATGTTGGTTAGGGCTTAACATACCTGAACACACACACACACAGAGAGAGAGAGAGAGAGAGAGAGAGAGACATATATAACTTTTAGGATGCTGGTCTGATCTTTGCTGTTCTGAAACCCATGTACAGTTAGTGTAAGCCTTGCAATCTCCTGGCCTCACCCTTCAGCATAGTTCTATCTCCCCAGTCTTCTCCTGGGTCCTGAAATGGATTCTGCTTGGGAAGACTCTACCTGGAAAGGACTTTTCTGTCCCTATGCACCCTGTTGATCATATAAAAGGACAATGATACCCACTGGAAGGATGGTTCCCACTGAGAAGCAATGCAGAAAATTAGTAGTAGTAGATAGAGTCTTCAGCAACAAAAACCTCCCAATTTCAGTGCAGAATCAAAGCTACTGGCCAGGCTAACTTTTCCTGGTTGTAGATTTTTCTTATTTCCTGCATCACTGTACAGAAAAGGAAATTTTGTCTACTACCAATGTTCAAAGTATTTTTATTATTTCAAAATCTTGTTCACTTCACAATGATCCCTTCACAATGATAATGACAACATTATCTCAACTTTGAAGGGAAGAAATAACACATTGGGTACAGGATGTTGGAACCAGTCATTTAAAGTCACATAGCTAGTAAATGAGAAACCTGGTATAGTTCCCTGGAGAACACAACTCTGCACAAGTGCTGTTTCTGGCGGGACTCAGAGGCAGTTTGCAAAGTCCTTACAGAAGTAACATAAAACCAAGGATACTTTGCTCTAACAACACCTGGCAAATGACAAACAGAAAGTAGAAAAGTATTGTCTTTACCCTATCAGGCAAAATTCAAGACAGAAGTGACACAAGGATTACTCAGGAAAACAGTCTCCAATCGAGTCCTCTGCTACCTCCCACCCTATAAGCTTCTCTGAATTTCTTCACTACATGAATGTTTTTGCTCTCTTTTCCAGAATATATAGCACCGACCATTTTGATTCCTGCTCCCGTTTTTACCTTATATATCTACATTGGCTTAATTCCTCTACTTCCACCCTCTAACCATTAAGGGCAGCCCTGGCCCACAATACATGGACCCCATGTGCTGTGCTTTCTCTCAAGAGATCCAGCTGCTGAAATGACCAGTAAGTAAGAAGTTATGAACAAACATGGCTCAGCTGGAGAAGATGTTCCTGTCTGTTGGGCAATATAGTCTTTTATTGCAGTGTAAATGGGCAAATGGCCTCCGTCTGCAGGTAGTGAGTAGATCATGTCTCCAAGCAATCCCAGGAACTGCCTAGATAGTGTCACAACATTCCCTTCCATGCACCACAGAGGGAGCTCATTCACTTGAGGGTGTTTGTCTGTGAACAATTACTTACACTAATGGTGGGTGGAACTCACTAGTCTCTGTCACAAGGACCTTGAGGATGCAGAGGGGAAACTCCATTCTCCAATAAAATTCCCTCTTAACCTTTTTTCCTTACAGGTGTGGTGACTCAACCCTACCTCTACCCCTAACCCTACCCCTAACCCTACCCCTATCCCCAACCCTAACCCTAACCCTACCCCTAACCCTAACCCTAACCCTAACCCCAAGCCTAACCCTAACCCTAACCCTAACCCCAACCCTAACCCTAACCCTAACCCTACCCCCTAACCCTACCCCTAACCCTACCCCTACCCCTAACCCTAACCCTACCCCTACCCCTACCCCTAACCCTAACCCTACCCCTAACCCTACCACTAACCCTACACCTACCCCTACCCCTAACCCTAACCCTAACCCCAACTTCACTGCACAAATGTTTGTCTTCTTGTTTATAAGAATAAATGGCAGCATTTGGTTCCGACACTTGTTTTCACCCCACACATCTGCATTGCCTTCATTCCACCCCTTTCCTCTAACCGTTAAGAAGAGGCCTGGTTCAGAACATTTAGACCCTGTGTGCGTGATGATGTGCTTCCTCCCAAGTGCTCCATCAGCTGAAAGGACCATAATTAAGAATTCAGGGAGGAAAAGAACCTGGAAACAGGTTTTATTTCCTCCTATTTAAGCCTTATAAAGCTTAGCTATTACCTTAGAAAGAGTCACAAATATTATACAGAGCATATAAAAACCTGAACACCTCCCCCACCACACACACCTCTTTATTTTGGCCTGTTCTTCACTGTGTCTGAAACATATATGGTCATGTATTGTTGGTGTGAGCCTCCCAGACTCCTGGCCTGCCCCCTCAAGATGCTTTTAAATCCCCAATCTTCTCCAGGATCCCAGGAAGGACTCTGCTGTCCCCATGCACACTGTTGATGAACACAGTCACAGCACAGTGCTCCACTGTGGAAGGAGGATTCCCGCTGAGAAACAAAGCAGGAAACGACCAAGCAACAAGCTGAGATTCTACAGACATAACCTTCGATGAAAAAGGCCTCCCAGCTTCAGGGCACAATCAAAGCTACTGAACAGGCCTTTTCCTGAGTGTAATTTTATTCCCTGCATCACTAAACAAAAAAAAGGAAATTGTATTGTGTTTGCTATTGATGTTCCAATTTTTTAAATTTGAAATCTTGTTTGCTCCACAATGACTGCATGATTATCTAACATTTCCATTTTAAAGGGGAAAAAAAACCACACGTAGATATGGGAAGTAAAACTTAATTGTTTTGAATCGCATAGCTAATAAATGGAAAATCTGGTATAATTAACCAGAGAACATAATTCTGTGCACATGTGTTCTGCTCCAGGCAGGACTCAGAAAGAATTTGGAAAGTTTTTATGGAACTAATGTTTAACCAAAGATACCTTGTTCTAACAAAGCTTGTCAAATGGCAATCAGAAAGTTGAAAAGTATTTTCCTTTCCCAATCAAGCAAAATAAAACAGCAATGATACAAGGATTGCTCCCAAAACCATTCTCCAATCAAACTCCCTCTTAACCTGTTTACCACATAGGTAGGGTGACTCTACCCTAACTCTACCCTAACCCTGACCCTACCTTAACCCTACCCTGACCCTAACCCCAACTTCACCACACAAATGTTTGTCTTCTTGTTTATAAGAATAAATGGCAGCATTTGGTTCCGACACTTGTTTTCACCCCACACATCTGCATTGACTTCATTCCACCCCTTTCCTGTAACCACTAAGAAGAGCCCTGGTTCAGACCCTGTGTGCATGATGTGCTTCCTCCCAAGTGCTCTGTCAGCTGAAATGGCCAATAATTAAGAATTCAGTGAAGATAGGGGAATGGGCCTAAATATAATCAAGATGTAGTATATGAAGTTCTCAAATTTTAATTTTAAAAACTTAAAAAAAAATCCAAACTATTTCTCAGCTTAAAAAATGTGTGGCAGAGTATGGGTCAGGTGGTGAAGATCTTCCTGTTTGCCAGTAGAGCCTGTTGTTACGCTATACGCAGCTGACTGGCTTCAGCTGCTAGAAATGTGTAGAATCACGGTTCCAAGCAATTCCAGGGATGGCTGCGATGTCAACACAACATTCCCTGCCGTGCACTACATTGGGAACTCATTCATTGACGACTGCTCCCCTGTGGACATTTATTTTCATTAATACTAGTTTGGACTCACTGGTTTGTCACCAGGAGTTGGAAGAAGAGGGGTTCTCCATAAGACAGGCAATGGCTCTCCTGTAGAGGAAGAGAACCTGGAAGCAGTTCGTATTTTCTTCTATCTTAAGTCTTCTAAAGCTTCCCTGTTGTTTGAGAAGAGTCCAAAAATATTTGGCAGGACATTTAAAGACCCAAATACTCTCTCTCTCTCTCTCTCTCTCTCTCTCTCTCTCTCTCTCTCTCCCTCTCCTCTCTCCTCTCTCTCTCCTCTCTCTTTCTCTCTCTCTCACACACACACCTCAAGATATTGCACTGTTACTGTTATATCTGAACCCCATATGGCCATGCATTGGTGAGCTTCCAAAACTCTGGGCCTGCCTCCTCAGTATGGATATAGGAAAAAACAGAGCAGCCAGAGATTTGATCAGGAGAGCTGTTTGTCCTCTCCAGGAGCCCAGGGCTGACTCTGGAGGGACACTGCTGTCTGTCCTCCTGAACACTGCTAAAAACACAAGAAGACGATGTTTCTCAGTGGCAGGGACTTTCACAGTAATAAACAAAGCACAAGATTAACCAGCGGTAAGGTGAGATTCTACAGCCATAGTATTAAATACCAAAAGAATCAGACCTTAACGATCAGGCTCTTTTCCTGAGTGTAGATTACTTTGATTTCTTGCATCACTGAGCTTTTACTGCATCTACCATTGATGTTCCATGATTTTTAATTTCAAAATCTTGTTTACTCCACAATGACTGTATGATTACCTAACATCATCCCCATTTTAAAGGAAAGAAAAACACAGGGTGTTTTCTTAATGTTGAAACAAAGTCGTCGGAGTCACATAGCTAGTAAATGGAAACCTGGATTAATTGCCTAGAGAACGTAATTCCGGGCACACGTGTTCTGCCCAGGCAGGACTCAGAAACAAATTTCTTGTGGCAATAATGTATTAACCAAATACACTTTGCTCTAACAGAGCCTAGAAAATGACAAACAGTATATTGAAAAGTGTTTTCTTTTCCAAATTGGGCAAAAATACAAGCTTTAGTGATAAAGGAGCTACTCAGAAACTACTCTCCTGATTAAGTCTCCGGCTGGTCTGTGTTTTCCTATATCCATTTTCATCACCACAGAAAAGATTGTTTGGTTTTTTCAGAGTGGCACCATGCTGATTCCTGTCCCTGTGTTTACCACACACATCTCCAATGACTTTATTCCTCTCTTCTACCTTCTAATCACTCAGAGCAGCCCTGGACCAGAACACACGGACCCTGTGTGATGTGCTTCTTCCCAGTGAGTCCATCAGTTGAAATGACCAATAACTGCACACTGCAGAAAGTATGCAGAATCCTGGCTCCAGGCAATCCCAGGAACTGCCCTGGTGGTGACACAGTCATCCCTTCCATGCACCTCATAGGGAACTCATTCACTGGAGGATGTTCCTCTTTGGCATTTACTTAGTATTTACCCAATACTGGGTCAGGTTCATCGTTCTCTGCGACCAGGAACTGTGAGAGCAGGAGGACATACCCCAGAAGACAGATATCTCCCAGATACTTATAACCACAAAGAGAAAAGGCAGGACATGACCCTGGGACTCCTACTTTGTGGTGAGATCTTGTTCCACCTGTTGCTATATTCTGACAGACATTGTATGTCTCCAGGAGAGCTCTTTAAGCCTTTCCCCACAATCTAAAGGAGGAACCTCTAGCATCTTGCCTAGAGGAGTCCACTCTATACAGTGGGTACTGGCCAAGGTCTTGGTGTCATGACATCTGACTTACTGGGACTATCACCCTTGCAGCTCCCAGGATTGTCCCTGCAGGCCACCATCATAACACATATAGATTCATCCCAAGACCTGGCTATTCTTCTGTCTCCCCAGTGAGGCTTTTGAGGGATGCCACTCAAGGATAATCTATCACTGGATCCCATCACACTAAAGATTTCCTGGCACAAGATGAGGCCAAAAATATATGCTCTAGAATCAATGAATAAAAAAACTCAATTACCTTGTGGTAGTAAAATGTCATTTCTCTTTATCTATTTAAAATATTGTGTCTTTGACTTCAGGAATTTCCCATTACAGAGCTTAGGGAGAGAAATAAACCGTCTAGTATTCAGAATCAACACCAATATTCCTGTTTTTCCAGAGTCTCTTACAGCCAGCATTATTTTTTAAATGGCTAGCCAAACCTAATATCTGGATGTCCACTGGTGACCAGAGGAAGAGCACAGCAAAGCATCAGAATTAAAATGGAGCAGGGCCCTGTCGCTCTCAGTCACTCTTTTTATATGTCTGTGTATTTATATTTCTCTTTTTCTGTCTGTGAGTGACTTACTATCTTCATCTCCATCTGTCATTCTGTCTCTCTGAGTCTATCTGTCACTCTATTTTTGTCATTTGAGCACCTCTGTCCTTTTCTGTCTCCTGTCTGAATCTCTTTCTCTCTCTCTCTCTCTCGCTCTCTCTCTCTCTCACACACACACACACACACGTGGGAATGGGGTTGTGAAGGTACTGGAAGATGTATGAGAATGCAGACACACAATGCTGGTAAAATCAGTAGCTTCTCTTAGGTCTGTTGTGATGGCTCATGCATGGTGGCCTCAGCCTGTGGTCCTTTATGAGACAGGCTTTTGAACATGGGTTGAACACTGTTCCTGGCATCTGAGGGTAAAACCCAGTTCTCCAGACTCCATTAATGATTCTTTGGACTTCTGAAATGTCAGTGTCGGTGTGGAATTCTGATTTCCAAGGTTGCAGTGGTCATTGCAGGACTGGGAGTCACTTTGAGTGACTTTGAGCTCTCCAAGAATTTCATATTATTTTGATTAAGATGCATGCCCCTCTCTCAAGTTTTCCCTGATTCATCCCCATCTCTATACCCAACTCCATTTTCTTTCTCTCTCTCCTCTCTCTCTCTCTCTCTCTCTCTCTCTCTCTCTCTCTCTCAAGTCCAACTTAGTATCTGGCAAACACAAATTGGAATCAATGAGCTTTTTTTTCACATAATAACATTCAATTTATTTGAAAGAGACAGCCTAATTTTCCTTCAAATGTTATTCTTTATCTGAAACAGGCAACATCACTAATCCTATGTACTAACACCCTATCCAAGGGAAAGACAACAGATGGCTGCAGTTTCACCCTCTCTCCTGCAAACATAAGACACTGCAGGGACTTCAGGTCACATTTTAGGTTAGCCTATTTGTAGATTTTGATGAGGAGATAACATTGTGTTAGTTGCATAGAATTATGAAATAGAGATACAGCTTTAATTTTACATTAGTATGTTTGTAATTTATGCCATTTGCCAGTATTAGGAAATATCTATCAGCTTCTTAGTCTGCTCTTGTAATAAATTAGAGAACCTGCTTGACAGTTCTAGAAAGCAGGTGAAATGCATTAACAAGTCACCAACGTTACAACCTCCTGAAATGGGTTATCCCCCGAATTGGCTCTAAAGGACTAGCTCTGAGATATTCTTTTCTGGTTTTGCTCCCCCACCCCCTTTTTAATTGAAGCTTTGTGATTTTCAAACAATATATTTTGAAGGTATTTAGAGCCCCTCCCCCACTCTTACCTCATCGTCTTGCCCCTCCCAATTCAGCGCACGCTACTGTATATACAGTGAGGCCTACAGTAACCTCTGACAGAGGCTTACTATGGAAATATACAAAGAGTCAAGAAAACTAAACATCAAAAAAGCAAACGACCCTATAAAAATTGGGGCAATGAGCTGAACAGGGAGTTCTTTAAAGGTGAAATTAGGGGCTGGAGAGATGGCTCAGTGCTGAAGGGCACTGGCTGCTCTTGCAGAGGACCCGGGTTTGATTCCCAGCACCCACATGGTGGCTAACAACCATTCATGACTCCAGTTCCAGGGGATCTGACACTCTCTTCTGACCTCCATGGGAACTGCAAGACGTGAATGCACTTACATACATGCAGGCAATACACACATATTCATAAAATAAAAATAGCAAATAAAATATTTTAAAAAAAAAGAAACAAATGGCTGAGACATACTTTTTAAACGTTCAATATATTTAGTTATCAGGACATGTATATTAAAACCACTTTGGGATTTCAATTTACCCTCTCAGAATGCCAAAGAAATAAGAAACAATGAAAACACTGACGAGGATGTGGAGAAAGAGGAACTCTCTCCTGGTGGGCCCAGCAGGTGAATCCACACTAAAGGACATCAGGAACACAAATCCTAATCTATAGGCATATATATGAGAGCTCATCAGGAATATATAT
>NW_008350011.1:175426-209419 GCF_000622305.1 Nannospalax galili
CATTAAATTTGGCAGAGGAGAGGGGAGCAGATCAAAACACCATCAAACTATATTGTATGAAAATTGCAAAAATTCATTAAAAAATAAAGAAAATGTGTACACTTTTAAAGTTTTTTTTAATAAATGCACTGTTTAAGGATCTTGGCAGACAAGCTAACCGAATATTTGTCTGGGCAATTTTAGACCTACTCCCTTCAAAGAAACATGTTGAGAGCTCCATTTCCACACATGGAAAATTGTGTGGAGCCCATGTTCAGTTTGGTTGAGGGGAAGGCTGGTACTGCTTCCTCAAGGATAAAGTTCTACAAATAGATAAGAGACAGCAGCTTCTACTGAGGACGAGCTTTCATCCCTGTATCCAGCTCAGCTTCTATACAGGGAGAGAGTGATGTTGATGTCTGAGTTACCTTGTAGGAACGCAGATCCATTAATGAGACCAACACCAGCTTCAACCAAGCAGTCATCTGGTTGAATAGCTCAGTCTCCTCTCAAAGGTTTTTTGAGCCCTTGTAGCCAGTCAGATACTCGTATAGGTTACTGTCTCACAAACCTTAAGAACCTCTTTATTCAGATAACGTGAAGGTCTTGGCAGGAGGCATCAACTCAGCATTTCTAGAATGGGAACAAAATTCAGCCACAGTGAGAGAAGCACAATGCCTACAGGATCAGCAACCTCTCAGTACAGGTGATGGGATGGCTACTGGTTGAGCTTTCTTCTGGATTTCAGCAGGTCCCTTCCACACATCGATGAGGTTGTGCAATTCCACCTCCCTAGAAATACTGCTGTGGTCTGCCTTCAGGATTCATCCATCTGACCAGTGTTCTAGGGATCACATGTCCCATGTGGGCCCTCACTTTAACCGCCATGAAGGCTCTCTGCTTTCTGCCCATTGTATTCTGCTTCCTTTTCTCCAATATCACCCCAGGCAACACAGATGACATGCAGAAGCACCTACCCTGAGACAGGGATATGGAAGCTGAGGACAGCTGGGCAGCAGAGAAAGAAAGGATCCTGGAAGGAATGCAGGAGCTAGTCGTATAAATAGACATAAAGACAAAAATTACATGATCTTCTCAATAGCTGCAGAAAGGGCCTTTGACAAAATCCAACATGCATTCATGATAAAAGTTCTAGAGGGGATTAAAATGTATGGAATATACCTCAACGTAATTAAGGCTATAACCAGCAAACCCATTGCCAACATCATTCTAAATGGAGAAAAACTGGAAGTATTCCCATTAAAATAAGGAACCAGACAAAGCTGCCTACTACCCTTACCCTTACTCCTTTTCAATATAGTGCTTGAAATTCTAGCTAGGGTAATAAGAAGTGAGAAGGAAATTAAAGGGGCACTGATTAGAAAAGAAGTCAAATTATCCTTATTTTCAAATAAGATATTATACATAAAAGATTCCTAAAATTCCACCAGAAAACTTCTATAAATGATCGATACTTTCAGCAAAGTGGCAGGTTACAAAAATCAATCTACAAAGATCAGCACCCTTTCTACATACAAATAATAAGCAATCAGAGGAAGAGTTCAGGGGAAAACCTCCATTGACAGTAGCCTCAAAAAAATAATAAAATAAAATATCTGGGGATAAATCTAATTAAAGACCTATTCAATGAGAGCTTTAAATCTTTGAAGAGATTGAGGAACACACAAAAAATGATAACCTCCCCTACTCGTGGATTGGTGGAATCAATATAGTGAAAATGACCATCCTACCAAATGCAATTTACATATTCAATGCAAGCCCAATCAAAATCCCCATAAGGCCTTCTGTGGTGTGAGCTGTCCTCTGCCTGGCAAACTGAAGGGCCAAGCTATAGCCACACCTCTCTCCCAAGCCTGGTTGCATCTGCTCCTCTAGGATTATAAACTTGTAAGAAAAGGAGAGTCTGGAGAGTCAGTCACCCCTTCCACCCAATCAGTCATCCTTGCAGGAGGGGGAGGGACTAAGGATAGGGACAGGGGCAGTGACAAATACAATTTGGGATTTAAAAAGTGAATTCATGAAAGAGATAGAAATAGTGAAGAAAACCCAGACTGAAATGATGATGAAATTGAAAAACTCAATAATCCAATTTGAAACAGGAGAAAGTCTCACAAGAAAAATGAATGAAATAGAAAATAGAGTATCAACACCAACGATAATGTTCAAGAACTGGGTCACATAGGAAAAGAATCTGAAAAACATAAAAATCCAGAGGAATGCAGAAAATGTGGGATTCCACGAAAAGACCAAATTTGCATGTCACAGGCATAAAGAAAAGAGAAGAATCTTAGATCAATGGCATGGAGCAGATCTTCAATGGGATTGTAAAAGAAAAATATACGTACAGATACAGGAAACACACAGAACACCAAATACACAGGACCAGAACAGAAACTCCTCACAGCACATCATAGTAAAACACTAGATGTACAGAACAAGGAGAGATACAAAGGGTGCAAGCGATAAACAACAAATCACGTGTGAAGGAAAATGGCAAAGACAGTTCAGGATTTAAAAAGTGAATTCAGAATTCACTGAGTTTTCAATGCGAACTATGAAAGCCAGAAGAGCCTGGACCAAAGTATTCTAAGTTCTAAATGATCATAGATGCCAACCCAGAATATTTTACCCATATAAGCTGTCTATCGTTGTTGAGGGGGAAAGAAAAATTTTTCATGACATGAATAGGCTGAAAGAATTCCTGTTCACCAAACCAGATATACAGAGAATACTCAAAGCAATACAAAAGACTGAAGAAATGAAGGACTATAGCCAAGAGGCTACAGAAAGAAAACATAGGAATGTATAACTGTGGAAAAAAAAGTAGGACCCAGAACACAAACAGAAATTAAAATGACAGTAACCATACACATTCAATAATAACTTTAAATATCAATGGCCTCAACTCTCCAGTCAAAACACACCGGATAGCTGAATGGGTTAAGAAACAAAATTTTGTAGTGGGGTATTGAAGTCACCAACTATTGCTGAACTGAGGTTAATCCATGTTTTAAAGCCTGTAGTATTTTTTTAATGAAATTGTGTGCGCCAGAGTTTGGTGCATATATGTTCATGATTGTAATATCTTCTTGGTTAATTGTTCCTTTGATTAGAATGAAGTGACCCTCTTTATCTCTTCTGATTAGGTTTTTTTTTTTACGTGCATGAGTGTATTGCCTGCATGTAAGTGAGCGCACCCGTGTCATGTGATGATGTGGAGGTCAGAAGAGGGTTTTGGATCCCCATGGAACTGGAGTTAAGGATGGTTCGTAGCGGCCATGTGGGTGCTGGGAATCAAACCCAGATCCTCTGCAAGAGCAGTCAGTGCTCTTAACCACTGAGCCATCTCTCCAGCTCCCTCTTCTGATTAGCTTTAAAGAGTCTATTTTGTCAGGCATTAGAACTGCAACACCTGCTTATTTTTTAAAGCTGTTTGCTTGGAATAGTTTTTCCCACCCTTCCACACTAAGGCAGTGCTTTCCTTGAAGCTGAGGAGTTTCTTGAAGACAACAAAATAATGAATTTTGTTTTCTAATCCATTCCACTAGCCCGTGTCTTTCAATAATAACTTTAAATATCAATGGCTCCAATTCCCCAGTCAAAGACACAGACTAGTGGAATGGATTAGAAATGTGTGTTGGTTATAATCATTTTAACTTATGTTCTTAGTCCTATTTTGTATTTCCATAATTACAACTTCATTTTTTTCTATAACCTCTTGAGTATAATCATTCCTATCTTCAGTCCTTTGTATTGCTTCAAGTATTCTTTATGGGACTGATTTCGTTGACATGAATTCTTTCAGTCTATTTGTTTGTTTGGAAAATTTTTCATTCCCCTCAGATTCTGATAGTTTGCATTGCTGGGTAAAGTATTCTGGGCTGGCATCAATGGTCATTTAAAAGCGTGAATACTTTGGTCCAGGCTCTTCTGGCCTTTATGCTTTGTATTAAAACAACTGTAATCTGATGAGTTTTCCTTTATATTTAACTTGTTTTTCTCTGGCAGCTTTCAGTACCTTCTCTTTGTTCTGTACATTCACTGTTTTTACTATGATATGCTGCAGGGAGTTTTGCTTCTGGTTCTGTCTATTTGGGGTTCTGTGTATCTTTTTGTATCTGTGCAGCTATGCTTTCCTTAATTTGTGGAAACTTTCTCCATAATCCTGTTGAACATCTGGTCCATACCACTAACCTGAGATTCTCCTCCGTCCTCTATGCCTATGATACATAGATTTGGTCTTTTCGTGGTGTCCCACATTTCCTGTGTATTCTGTTCCCTTTTTTTCAATTTTTCTACTTTTCGTTTGAGCAAAGTTCTTCAGCTTTGTCACCTGGTCTTGGTATTCAGTCTTTTCTGTCTTCCATTTCACTCAATCTGCTTCTGGAGCTTTCTCACATCATTTCAAATTGACTTACTGAATTTTAGATTCCATCTTCTTTCTGGCTTGGGTTTTCTTTACTATTTCTCTTTTTTGGGAATCCCTTTTCAAATCCTGAATTGTTTTGTAATTTCATCCAACCATATTTGCATTTATTCGGCCTTCAGCCAGGAGTTTATTCCTGTCCTCTTTGAGTTTTTGGAGTTATCTGTGTATTTTCGATCATGTTTGTTATTCTTCTTTTAAATTCTCTGTCCTGGGGTTCCTTTGGCTGCTTCTCATCTTAGTTCACTTCTGTAGGATTGGTGGGTTATGTTGGGGACACGTTCTCTTTGTTTTACACATCATTTGTGTTTTTGTGTTGTCTTTTGGGCACATTTATTTCTTCTTTTGATTGTGTCTGATAGGAAATTCCAGTTAGTCTTTGTTTAGCTGAAGTTTGGTTTATATATTTATATATTTATACGTTGATGTAGTTTGATTCCTTTTTGCTCAGGTATAAATAGTTGGGCTGTGCTTCAGGGTCTCACTTTTGATTTTTTTATTGGTGGGACAGGATGATTGCAAGCTGATTAATGTGCTTTCTGGTTTGCAAAAGGAATTCAAAGCTAAGGAGGTAGGTAATAGAGCTAAAGTTATTGTGGGACACGGTGGGTGGGGTCTGGGTTAGGAGGCTAGTCCAGAGATCAGAAGCTGGAAGAGCAGGAGTGGGACTAGACCCAAGACTGGAAGGGGGCCAGCACAGGGAGAGAATAGGGCTTCTCGGGGTGAAGCAGGCAGATTCTGACTTACCAGGGGAGTATACAAGTCTCTGGAAGGCAGATGTTAGGGGCAGGGACGAGGCAGGGGTAGCAACAGTCTGGGGAGGTTTAATAAACCAGGCAGAGTAGGCGTGGGCCTTCAAACTGAAAAATGCAAGTAGTCTCCATGCATTCTATAGGCTCACAATGAAATAAAGCTTAAAATAAATAGCAAAAAAAGCTCTAGTAACTACATGAAGTCATGGAGATTAAACAACACTTCTGAATGATGAATGGGTAAAAGGAGCAATTAAGAAAGAAAGAAAAATATTCCTAGAGCTAGGTGAAAATGAAAATACAACACAACAAAACCTCTGGGAAATTTTAAAAACAGTCCTAAGAAGGAAGTTTATAGCCAGCCTTGACGAATGAAATTTCTTACCATTTGCTAAATATGGATCCTCATATTTACAGACAAGCATACTGTACACCACTCATCAGAGAAGCATTTTTTGCAACAGATGGAGGCTATTGCAGAATTTCACAGCTGGTCAGACACAGAGAACATACATCTGAGAGATATCCAGTCCTAGGTGACACATCTACAGTTGAACCTCTACACCTAAAGCTCATGGAACATAGCGGAACAAAGGACAGAGAGAAAACAAATGCGTCCCTCAACTCTTACGAGTGAAACTTCCTTATACAACAGAGTGCAATGCCACAACTGGCCATGTTTTAAATAATAAGAGACTGTAGAGTGTAAGATAAGATTCTTATGTTGAACCTCACCTACCCACAGCTCAGGGACCATTGCAGAAGAGAGGACTGAAAGACTATAAGAGCCCGGGCTGGTTCATGAACACAGGGAAGCAGAGGCTTCCAAGCCACTGGAATCTTGCACATGTGAACTTGCAGCAACAGTGGCATTGGGCACAGGACCCATGCCAAGTCAATTGGACGGTGGCCTAGAGTGGAGCAAGAGAAATGGGTGGCAGGCCAGCCCTAGACTGAGAACTATTGGAGACTGATTACTGCTGGGTGAAGGAGAGTATGTCTTTTTTATGATGTCTGGATGGGCTGGCTAGACTCCAGTGGATGAATTTTCACTGAAGGGCATCTGGGTACAAATGCTTAACTGGATAGGACTTAACACATATGGTGGAATGCATGAGGTCTGGTGTGGGGTTGGCGGGGATGGATGGGGGACGGGGTCTAAATTTGATTGGGAACTGTTGTATGAAGTGTACAAACGCTCAATTAAAAAATTTCTTTAAAAAGAGTTGACTCTTACCACGATTTACAATCAGACACTCCCTGCAAATGGAGGCTTCTAGTAAACACTAATGTATAGGAGTACTTTCACGATTATTTTCCTCTGAAAGTTGGTAATGTGTCCACAATATTTCTAAGTGAATTGTATGAACCTTTCGAGCACTCCCTTGTTCTGTTTAGACAAGAGGCATCAACTCAGCACTTCAGCATGAGAGCAAAATGCAGGCACATACAGCCAAACAGGCAGAAAGCCCAGAGACTGGATATATCTCAGGACAAATGATGAGAGGACTAAGTACAGCATCTTCACTTACAGCTGCCTCTTCTTTCAGCTTAGCTTTGAGGTCACACAATCATGCCTCCCTATTAATAAGGAAACGCTGCAGTCTAGGTTCCCCTGTTGGTTCAACTTCTTTATTCTTGTCTGTACTGAGCTCAGGCTGCAGGAACAGTCAAGGTCTCATGTTTTCTACTCCCTCTGTTCTGTTTCTCCTTCAGCCATATGAATCCAGGTAAGTTCCAGAACTTTCTAAATATCTGACCCAGGTGGAGATACAGGGTCTGAGGATAGATGTATTCTAGATCTGAGGGATCAACAGCAGGAGGCCATCCTTCAAGTCAGTGGCTTACAGTCAACAGTCTTCAATCTCAGATTGAGCCCTGGACCTACTGAACAGTAGTCATGTAATTAGGCTAAATTATTTATCCAAGAAATGGGGATTTCAATTCTTTTCTTCACGGGTATATTGTGAGGAATAAATTAAAGTGAGAGCCTTTTGTAAATCATTCTCTATATCCCTAGGCTTCATTCACACCACAGCACCTCTGCCCTCACCTATGACAGTTTTATGCAATCTATAACTTCATATTTGGATGTTCCCAGTATCCAAGCATGTCGCAGTCATGTGGCAAGTAGGTTGAGGGACAGCAATAGAAAGTGGTAGGCACTTGTCTCTGGATAGGAAACTGGCCTCTCAGTGTGATGAGCCTTCTTGGAGGCAAAGCAGAATCCCTTCCACAAAGACTATGTCATAGATGGCCATGATGTAAAGGAAGCTGGGAATTCTGGGGACTCCCTCTTATTAGCCCGGTACTCTTACCAGCCTCATTGACCTGATTCCTAGGAAACAGACTGAAGAGCCTGGAGAGTGTGGCTAAGGCCACTGACCCTAGGAATGCTCTCTTGCTGCTGGACCCTCAGCCATGGAATACATCTGACATCTGCTCTCCTTAGACCCCAGACAACAGCAATGATGTGGCCCCCACAGAGACACTCCAGATTTCAGAGGTGTTGGGGTGGTGAGAGAACTCAGAGAGGATCAGGAATCCCAAGAACAAGTTCAAGGGTGACCTGTGTGGGACACAGGTGAAACAGGTTGTATGCTTAGTTTAGCAGAACCCTCAAGTTTTCCAAATGGGACTAGGACAAAATGGAAGATGGCTTTTTCAGAAATTGGTTTGTTTCAGGTACAATTTCAGGCCAATAGGGCTGAGCAAGATGGGGAGGGGATTCCATTAGGCATTCCCATCATAAAGCTGTGTTCCTACAAATGTACCTTTACCCACGTCATTAAGCCTACAGCACAGGCCCACTGGTGCAGGCTTTTATAGATCCACAACCTCTCTCTTCCTTTTCCCTAAAGCCTGAAAACACACACCTTTTAAGTTAGGTCCATTTCCTACCTTCAAAATAAGACGGAGACAGTGACCCCAGGCCAATTATCTGTGGCTCCAATTATCCCTGTCCACTACTATGTGTCTTATGGAGGAATTCCCCTATGGCTAGCTGGCCTAACTCCCTCTACCTCTGTGACCTCCAAAATATCACCCAGGAATCTACCACAGTGACCTCCAGCTTCCATCTGGAAACCACCTAGGAAAACAGCACTGCAACCTTCACGTCAGTCTAGATAGGGCACCTGCTTACCAGGACGAGGTGTTGCACAACAGGCAGACTCAAAAGCAACAGTCAGGAGCATGTCAGGGAGCATGTTACCCCTACATGAGCTGCTCTAAGAATGCCCCAGGTCCCCTGCACAGGAGAACTCTGTCATGCTTGCTATACATGAGTCACTCAGGATGACTCAAGGAGTTCATGTTCACAGACCCATCAACAGAAGACACATGACATCTGACTCCTAAACCTGCATTATTTCACACCCTTCCCCAAGACTCTTAGAGATGTTACCAGTCACACCTTTCTACTTCACACATACCAGAGATCACTCTTGTGTCTTGATATATCTACTTTATTGCTCTTTTCTTAGCCATTCTTCCTCAAACACCAGCCTCTGACCTGTTCAGGTTGTGTTTGGTCTCAGTGGCGTAAAGCCCCTCGTCAGTCCTCCTGATTTACTTTCTGATGATGCCAAGACAGTCGAGCATGGCTTCTACCGCTGCCAAAATCTGCTTTTAAGCCCTAATGATGTCATTGTGACTCCATAACAAGAATTTCCTACTTCTTTTCAAGCTATATACTCAAAGTTGCCCTTCTCCACCCTTAATGTTGCTCGTTGGGGTTGGAGGAGAAATGAGGGAGAAGAGAGAGAACATCGTGAGTGTCTGAGTGCACCTGAAGATATTTCCCCCAAGTTTCACAACAGTAGGCCTGGCCATTCCCCTTCCTTTTATATTTTTGGGATAAACCCTCTATAGAGACATCTGACGCCCTATGTTACTACAAAAACTTTCCAGCCCGGACGTGGTGGTACATGCCTTTAATCCCAGCACCTGGGAGCCAGAGGCAGGTGAATCTCTGTGAATTCAAGGCCAACCTGGTCTACATAGTAAGTTCCAGGCCAGCTGGGGCTACAGGACCCTGTTTCAAAAATAAGAAAAAAATTATAAGAAGCCAGTACATCTTCCAGGGATTTTATCAGGAATGTGTATTTTAAACTCAGCAAAATATGGCTTTGTTCTGATGGGAAAATTGAACGGTGTTCGCTCTCTATGGGACTGAGATCCTATCTGCAAATGAAGAAAATGTAAGGAATTCTTGGAAGCTGAAGGACGACAAGAAAGGGCCATCTGCCCTCTGAAGCAAAATGATCATCTTTAGAATGTCAGAAGTGGTTTAAATCAATCTGTCCTCTCTTAGGTCCAATTTGAGAAGCTGACTCCCTGGCATGTTGAGTGGCTCATAGCCAGTATTGTAACATAACTGGGTTTCAAACACTTGGGTAGGAAATTGGCCTCTCAGTTACTTTGTTTACTTGACCCAAAGTTCATAGCTATTTCTTTCATGTGGTTAACATAATTCAGTGAAGGAAAAGGGCAGAAATTAATTATTCTGATATACCCAGGTACAAAGGTCAACCAGCAGTGTAGTTAGATGAACTGAGAACCAAAACGGGGCCAGGAGACTCACTGTGATCCTGGCTCTGCCTTTGTGGACTGAGTGCCCTAAGAAACGCAATTGATCTCACATTCATCGGCTGATGGAAGATCAGAGACATTGAACTGGCTGAGCTCTGAGTTCTTTCCTGGTTCTAAAACACTCTACTATATTTTTCCAGTCGTCTGAGTTTCTCTTCCTGTTGCTTGTGATAAAATACTCTGACAAAAGCAACTTAGGGAGGAAATTTGTTTTGATCGGCAGCAGCCCATCATCGCATGGAAGTTAAGCCGCAGGAACTTGACGCCTCTGATCATACTCATCCACATGGTGTCTAGTTTTGTCAGTTTGACCCAAAAAGAGAGTCCCAGAGAGAAAGTGTCTGTATTAGGTTGGCCTGTGGGCATGTCTGCGAGTGACTGTCTTGATTGCATTAACTGAGGTCCCCACAGGCACATACTTGGTATACATACAGGCAAAAACACTCATACATGTAAAATAAAAATTAAGCTTTAAGGAAATATCAAAAAGAAACATACATATTAACATTAGCATATATATTAAGGCAAAACACTGCAGACCTTCATGATGTCAAAGTGCTCCAAACTTGTAGTTCCACTGCACTTTCTGGTTCCAGAAAACCACGTGGAAATATTTCACCATGGAACACAAGGGACACTAAGCATCCTCTTAGCATGCTGCCAGCATGAACAGTCTTCCATGAAAGGACACAAAAGCTAGAGTTGGTCACTTCTGGAGAGTCCAATTGACTATGTCCATACGTTAGGTCAACATTTTACCGAGGTTATTGCTCTTATGGCAATTGTGAGCAATGTAAGTAAGAACTTATATACTGTAGAGAAAGGCTATGTGACAGAGATCAGGAAAGTGTGAGCTCCCAAGTGGCCAAGGCCAAGAAGCTGCTCTGAGAAAGGGATGGAGTGGTCAAAGCAGTCTGTCACCACATCTTCCAGCTCCATAGAACCACTGCCCTATTAAACACTTTGAGGTGGTGAGAATATTCTACAGCCAAGAAAGGTGGCTCACGCCTATAATCCTGGCACTTAGGAGGGTGAATCAAGACTACACCTGTGATTCAAGGCCAGCCTCACCCACATAATGAACTCTAAGCCTATATGTCCTACCAAGTGTGGCTCTGTCTTAAAAACAATCAAACAGAAAATGTCTTCTATGTGCCCTGCCTAATGTGATAACCACAAGTGGTATGTGACTGTTGAGTCCTACTGCTCTCTCTGGTGAGTAAGCTCAAGACAGGTCTGATTTCATTAGCAGGACCAAAGACCAATCACAGGAAATTCCCTTAGAGGAGAAAAGTCTCTACATGGCTTGTGGAGAGGCCTCTCCTGCCTCCATCAAATGTGCTAAGTTTGCTGCAGCTTCGGCCAAGAGCCTGAGGCGTTCCTGTTCTCTCCATGCAGGTTCTCACCCTGCTCCTCAGGCTGCCTTCAGGCACGACACAAATGATTGCGTCAGACATAGTGAAACCTGTCACACCACGGCTTGTGGCTGTTGTTTGTTCAGGTTGGCACCTGTTATGAAGGACAGGGAAAGTGCTGCAAAAGCTCTCACGGGCTATGAAATATACCAGAAGCCTCATGAAAGATGTGCAAACACGGCATCAATAAAGGAGATCATTCTTCAAGCATTTATTTTTCAAACTAAAATGAGTCTCTGTAAAACTGGTTTGGGTTTAAAAACCCGGCTTCTCGGGGCACGTGCAGTGACGCACAGGTCAGCTGACAAAGTCTATGTGGCTAAGGGGAAGGAGGACCAGGAATTTGAACAAAGGTGATTTTACTTGGTGTTTGAACAAATGTACTGTTGAGGGCCATCTTACTCTGAGTAGGAAATAATCTCAGTGGTAGGAGGGAGCCGGGGCAGGGGCCACTTCTGCCTAATCAGCTTGTGCTTTCAGACCTTGCTCAGATCCAGTCACAATAATGGCCCATCACCCACCCCTCCCATTTCCAGTCTCCACACTGCCACCACCATCATCACATTTACGTTTCTGAGTCGGTAGCCATGGTGACCACCACAAATTGTAGTGGACAAAAGACTACAGTCACTCCCTTCAGAGCTATTCAGTGAGTTATTTCTCACGAGCGTCTGAAGTCTGTACTTAGGAGACTCCCAATGTTGCTTACCAGAGAGTAAAGCAGAGTAGCTGTCAGTTCAGGGCGGCCACACGCCTTTAATCCCATCACTGGGAAGAGGCAGTTGTATTTTCTGTGAGATGGAAATGAGCCTGATCTACATAGTGAGTTCCAGTCTAGTTGGGGCTACAGGAAGACCCCGTTTCAAAACAAAACAAAACATAATATGCCACAAAGATACAATTGTGTTGTGTGTTAGAATGAAACACACACTCTCACACTAAATCCTTAAACCTTGGTACAATATTCACCACATCAAATCAAGGGAAAACAAACAAGTCAACTTTTATAATAGTGGACATTTGGGTCACATGTGTCATACAAGCAGTGACACATAGAATCTGAGTTCTTTCTACCTCACTGAGGTACAATGTTAAAGATTTGCTAACTGGGACTGTATCATTAAATATAACCTGATAAAAATTTGAGGTTCTTTTTCATTATGCTCCACCCTTAATATTCATTTCTACACATATCATCCAAATTACTTTCGGTCATGAAATTAAAGATAGCACATCACCTCATGAGAACATTCTGTGAATCACCGTGGTGCAGTAAGTAAGATTAAAGGCTCAGAAGCCATGTGGAGGCAAGGAAGAGTTGGGAAATTCTTACGGAAACTCGGGGCCAGCAAGGTCCTCAGTACAGTCATCATCATTTACTTAGTCAAGGAAGGTGAATTTCCTCAGATAGGGGCCAGATGTTGAGTCTAAGGAATAAGTTTAGGGCTTCAAAGTCCCCAGCTTTACAAAAGTCTTTATAACGTAGGCCATCTTGAAGCTGCAAAAATCCTATTCCTGTTTGGTTTCTGTGTTGCTTTAATAAAACGCTGACAGAAAGTAACATGAGGAGGAAAGGGTTTATTTCACCTTGCAAGTGACCTTCCTTCATGGAGAGGTCACTGCGGAAGCAGTAGACAAGAACCCGGAGGAACTAAAGTTTCAACCATGGAGGAACGCTGTTTGCGGACCTGCTCCCCTGGCCTGTGCTCAGCCTGCTGTCCTACACAACCCAGGACCATCTTCCCAGAGATGGCACCACCCACACTGGGCTGGACCCTCCCACATCTCTTAATATCAAGAAAATCCTTCACAGACATGACCATACATACGCTATGAGCCAACATTTCAATTTACCTTGTAATTCAGCTACTCACAGGAAGAATCCTGGGCTTGGGTTTCATCCTCTTATATCATACAAAATCAACTAAAATTGGATTAATATTAAACCTCAAACTACAAAACTAGAATAGAATATAGTATCAAAGCTCTATAACATTTCTCTAGAAGAACAATTATGTTAACATGAAAGACCCGTAAGTGTATAATATCCAAATTATATATGGATGTAAACAGAAGCATAGGAAGAATCCCAATTAAAACACTGCAAACAACCAGAGCGTATATGTCAAAAGACAGATATGCAAAGGTCAGTATCATCATTCATCAATAGAAAAATGCTACTTGAAACTGCCATGAGAGGGCTATCATAGGAAAACACAGAGTGAGAGTTGGTTTTTAGTCAAGTGTTACTGAGACTATCATTCTGCTCTTGTCACACTTGAGAGTTTGAAAAATATCCCTAGGTATGAAATCATTGGTCAGCCACAAACTAGCCTCTATAAGTGACTGATTAACATTGATCAATGTTCTGCACCTCTCTAGAGCCACATCAATATTCTCTGCCTCATAGGAATAATCACTGATATCTGTGAATTCATCAAATTATGTATAATTCCAGAAAACAGTGAAACAATACTGAAAACTTATCTGTAAGCTCTTCAAAGACCAATTATCATTCCAGTCATCCCAGGTGTCTGCAGTGAGACCATATTTACCTTAGACTATATAACATTGCTGATTATAAGTGCCCAGCCATGAGTAGCTCTCCAAACTTATCCTCCTGTCTATCTGAGAGTGTGGGTTCCTTACCACCAGCTTCTCCTTCTTCCCTCTGTCATTAGATTCCTGCACTGCTAGAAACCCAAATCAGAGGCTGAATTCAGCACAGCCAGAGATACGAGTGCAACAGACCTGCCTGGGGACATACATCTAGAAGAGGGGTAAGGGAGTCTGAAGAAGGGAGGTTCACAGTACCCCACACCCCTCCACACACACCATCACCCAGAGGATCTTGGAACTGGGATCCCAGACAATAAGAGGCACAACTGGTATGGTATCCCAGTAGGGTCAACAGACCCCAAAGAGCAGATAGTGGCAACAAAAGATACATGGTAGGGAGCCCGAACCTGAAAAAATCTGCCCCTACCCTAACCATTGAATGACTGACATAAATGGGGTCCCAGGGAGTTTGTGGTAGGACTTGACAACATATCTTGATAGACAGAAGTGGGGATTAATGCAGTTAGAATGACACTCCACAGGCCTCAGAGCCTCAGTCGCAGAAAGTTCTGCACAGACCTAGTGATGCTCAAAGCACCTGAGATAAAGTTATAATTCACACCCCGAGGAAATCAGATTCAGGAATTGTGGCCACACAAATGTTTTTTCTCTCTGGAAGGACAGAGTGACCTACTTTGTTTGAATTACTGAGACTAACACTTGGAGAGACTGATTTTAGTAGATCACAGCACAAGGTGGGGTGGGGAACCATACCTTCCAAACTGAGAGCGCGGGTGTTCTAGTTCGTTCTATTGCTCTTCTTTCGGTTTGATAGTTCTTTCTTAAAGTTTTATTGAATTTTTGTGTATTTCATACAGAACATCTTAATCATCTTTATACCCCCTTCCCCACTGGAGCCCTCCCATAGCCACACACACACACACACACACACACACACACACACACACGCACGCACACACACGCACGCACACGCACACATGCACGCACTGGAATTCATACATGCAGTCATTTGTGTTAAGCTGCTCCTCAGTGAAGTGCACCCCTGAGGTCTAGTCAGCCTATCTGGAGTCCTTCGCTCTAGGAAGAGCAGGTATTCCTTTTACTCTTTAGACAGCTGTTGTGTTTTGTTTTGCTTTGTTTTGTTTTCAGGATGCAATTGATTTTTTATTCCAACAAATTATAAAACACTTTTTTATATTTTTATTGAGCTTTTGCACATTTCATACAAAAGTTCTTAATCATATTAAGACCCCTCCCCCTCCATGCCCCCCCACTCCCCACCAGGCCTCACCAACTCTCATGTATTCCGTAATCATGTCAAGTCCCATCCAGTCAAGCATTTTATCTGGCTGTCCTTTGGTGCAAGTTCATCCACTGGATTCTATTCAGCCTATCTAGAGATCTTGAGGAAGGGCTGTTCTTCCTCACCCAGCCATAATCAGTCTCCAGTAGTTCAACATTTCTCAGGCTAGGGCCAGTCATCACCCATCTCCCTCGTACCACTCTGGGCCCTTGTCTAATCAGTTGGCATGGGCCTCATGCTAGACGCCACCATGGCCACAAGTTCACAGGTACAAGTTTCCAGTGGCCTGAAAGCCTCTCTTTCCTTATTTTCATGGACAAACCCTGGCTCTTACAGTCTCCCCGCCCCCTTCCACAATGGCCCCTGAGCCATGGGTGGGTGAGGTTTAATATAGAAGTCCTATCAAGGACACAGACTCTACAGTCTCTTATTCTCTAAAACTGAGCCAGTGTGTGCCTTCTGTGTGCACCACACTCTGTTGTATAAGGAAGCTTTGCTGGTGAGAGTTGAGGGATGCACGAGTGTTCTCTCCACCTCCTGTTCCACTGTGTTCCGTAAGCCTTAGTTGTAGAGGTTCCACTGTAGCTGTGTCACCTAGGACTAGGCATCTCTTAGACATATGTTGTGTGTGACCAGTTGTGGAACTCTGCAGTAGCCTCCATCTGTTGCAAAAAGAAGCTTCTTTGATGAGTGGTGTACAGTGTGCTTGTCTGTAAATGTAAGGATTGATATTTAGCATATAGTAAGAAATATCATTTGTCTAGAGATATGAAAGAGAAAGGGTTTTCTCTAGGACCTATGTCCTTTCCTGCCACATGTGTTCGGCTGAGTTTAGTGTTACCCATGAGTTCGCTCCCATTGAGAGGGCTTTAAGTCCAATGAGATAGCTGCTGATGACCCCTCAGATAACAGCACCACTACTGTATATTGTTTATTGAATTTTTGTCTATTCATGCGCAACATATTAGTCATCTTCATACCCCCTCCCCATTCTGCACCCTCCCATAGCACACATGTACACACGTGAGTGCACACACACACACACACACACACTCTGGATTTCATGCATTCTGTCATTTATGTTGAGGCCTATCGAGTCAAGTTAATGTACCTAGTTGTCCCTCGGTACATACTCATCCACCGGAGTTCAGTCAGTGTATCTAAACTCCCTTAAAGAGTAAGCTTTAAATCAAATCAGAAAATGATTGGTTACTACCATAACACTCGTGCCACTATGACCCTAGTGAGCATGTCTAGACAGGCAGGTCATTATTGTAGCTCATAGGGATCACGTCTGGGTAATACTGAAGATTAGAAAAAAAGTGCTCAGCCTAGATGGGACATGTATCCATCGACTTATTCTTTGCAACTTGACCAGTTGTGGGGTCTCTGTGTTAATAACAATCTATTGCCAAAAGAAGCGCCAATGATTAGGGTTGATACACTAATTGATGGGTCTAAAAATAAGTCATCGAGTTATTTTAATATTATGTCCATTTAGCAGAATAATAGTAGTAGGTCTCCTACAGGGCCTACAACCTGCCTAACCATAGGTTTGTAGACCCAGTAATGGGGCCAGGTGTGGGTCTCATCTCTGTCTCCGTGTGTCTGCGTATGTATGTGCCTATGTGTCTAGCCAGCTCACTCTGGCTCCATTCATCTGTGTCTCTCTACATTTCTGTGTATCTGTGTTTAAGTCCTTATCTCCATCGTCATGTATATCTCTTTGACTTAGCGTTTTGTCTTCTCATCATCCCCCACTTTTTTGTTCTCTTTGTCTCTCGCTCTCTCCCTGGCTTCATCTTTCTCTTCCTCCCTCTATCTCTATCTCTGGCACTGGTGCAGTGAATGTATCTGAAGAGCTGGATGGTGTAGCCCTTGGAACCGAATGTAACTCTGTGGTCAACAGCAGTAGCTGCTGCTGAGTGTGTTCTGGTGTCTTAGACCTGGGGGATACAGCCCAGACTTCTCACTAGACCAGTCCTATGGCACAGGTGGGACCTTGTTCCTGGCATTTGGATCAAGCCTTTTGTGGATTCTTAATGAGTCTGCGAGCTGCTGAATGTCCTCTTCTAAGCTCTCTCCTGTTTATTGACTACAACCAGGAATTATTTCTTGCAACTGATATACTAGAATGACTAGTTACAGAATCACCATTATTTGTTGATCAGTTTTTTACTTTTGAATCAGTGAACACTAAGGGAGCTCTACAGCTAACAAAATGTGAAATTAGAGACTTAAGCTGCTGGGTGGAGACATACAGCTATCCTGTTTCTCTTGATACATCTCAATATTAACCTTGGAAACTTGCTTGGAACACATATGCAGATAGAAAAAACAAAGATGTTGCTGGCCCCTGAAAAAGAAAGTTCTAAACAATGACAGAGGTGTGAGTGCAGGCTAGCCTGAGGAAGAACTTCCGTCCCTACAACAACTTCCGTCCCTACAACAGGCTCGTGTTCCCACTCAGAGGAGTGAAAAAGGATAAAGCTGTAGTGGGAAAAGGAGCAAAACAGCTGTATGCAGAAGGACAGACGTGGGCTGGCCGGAGACCCCAGACTTGGGCTGGCTGGATGTCCTCGCACGGCCGCTCTTTGTCCCTCTAACACAGGGGCTTACGCTGTGAGCTTCCAAACCAGAAGACCCTTGGAATGGCCAGCATGCAAGCAAAGCGGCCTAGGCACGAGCCAACTCAGGGTTTCCAAGATGACGCTAAAATCCATCCATATCCAGAGACATGAGAGCGGCAAGATCGAAGACTCCTCAAGGTAAATGACAGGAGGGTTAGTTGTTGGATTTACTGTGGACTCCAAAAGCACCTCTTCTGTTAATCTACAGTGTTATGCAATCCTGATGCCTATAAATAGGGCCTCCAGGTCTTGGCATGCCACTCTCTGCCCAACAGCCTAAGAGTTCATTGTCCTCCGCACTCTGCGCTCCATGAGAACAATGGGGATGCACTGCCTCCTCACTCTCGTGTGCTGCTGTCCTGTCTCCCATATCATTCCAGGTATGTCTCTACAGACCTAAAAATCTGTCTAGGATGGGGCTACAGGGGCTGAGCAAAGCTGAGAGCTACGTCTGGGTCTGAATGAGCAAAAAGCACGTCCTGTGGTTGAGTGCCCTGTGTCAGCATCCTTCAAATTCTTCGAAACGACCCCGTGGAAACAGGAATAAAGCTGTGGCGAGGCTAGTCTCAGGGATCCCGGGGCATCTTTCAGTCCCCATCTTTATCCTGGGCATGGAGGACGTTTCTTCCATGGAAAGCCATCTGCTCAGCCTTCAGGAAGGCTACTCAGACGGAAAGGCCATCTTCCTACTCAAAAATCGATAGCCAAAGTGATTCCAGAGACTCAGGATTACTGGAAGGGAGGGGAAGTTCTCAGAGAACTTTGGTGTAGGAAGAGGGTCACCAGGCCTATCACCAGATCATCTCACTATGACCTGGGACCTCCAAGACTACAGACATTCAGGGCATTACAGAGGCTTTCCCTAGGATATCTAACCACATTCTCCTGGCCAGATCCTCCCAGTTACAAAAGGGAATCCCCCTACCTGGCCAGAGGACACCGGTGTCCTTGGTTCAAAGCAGCCTGACCCTTACAAGAACCAGGACACCTGCAGAAGGAATCGAGGACACATGTCCCCCAAAGTCTGTCTTTCACGGTGACTTTGAAAAGGCTGTGCATTTCTAAACCTCACTTTCCTCATCTGCACTGTGAAGATGTGGGGCCAAAAGAATGCTCTGAAATTCTATGGAAAAAGAACACTGGGATTTGCTCCACGCCGTCACTCCCTCCAAGAGATGTGGTTAACTTTCCACAGCAATACCTGAATTTTCTCATTTCAAATGTGGAGACAAAGCATTTTTAATGCAGTTAGTTGTGATGCTGGGTGATTAGAGAGCTGGACAAATCAATCTGGGGACACTGGTTCTTGTTTCAGCTGGTTTTTTCCAACTACAAAATGGAAGTGCCAGGCAGGCAACTCGGGACACTGTACAGCCACTGTACTGGGATGGGAAAGGAAACGGGAAAAGCACAGGCCTTCAGTCTTAGGGACTTCCACTCTAGATACAAGCACGACAGCAAAACCCGTACGTAACTGATACTCTCACTACAGCTACATTGGGAACCCTGTTGTGCTCAGTTGCCAAGAGACCTTATAACAGGAGTTAGCCTAACTTTGTACATTAGGAAAGGTTTTTATGGGAAGATTGATATGGAAGAGGAAATGTAAGTTGCTTTGGTAGACATATTTTCTTTAAATAAATTAAGTGCTTTTTAAAGACAGAGTCTTATCTTCAGCTCCAGCTGCCCTAGAACTCATATGTAGGGTGGCCTTGATCTCATAGATCTCCTACTGCTTCTGCCTCCCAAGCTCTGGAATTAAAGACGTGAACCGCCACACCCAGCTTAAATGCTTTCTTATATCAACCATTGCAATATGTTATATAAAATGTATATATCTTTTTCTTTTCTGGAAATCACAGAAACTGTGGTATTATTTCTACATGGCTACTGTGGGTTGCAGCTGACCAGATTCTACTTTTCCTATCAGACACCCTGACCTCACTGCACCGTAGGAAGCACCCCACCGTACCACCATCTGTCTGCCCAATGGACACAGGGCTTTGATATATCTGGATACTATATTTTTGAGTTCGTGTTTCATTTTTGTTACAATGATAAAACACCCTGACCTGAACCATCACAGGGGAAGGAAGGGTTTCTTTCAACTTACCAGGCACAGTCCATTGCTGAGGGCAGTCAAGGCAGGAACTTAAGGCAGGAAGTTGAAAGCCTGTTTTCCATTTCACTCAGCACTACCTCTGAATAAGGAACTCACTTCACAGCCAAAGGAGTACAGCAGGAGCTGTGGAGGATGCTGTTTGCTGGCTGGTGGGCAGGCCTATTCTCAGCTACCTTCTTTGTTAAAAACTTGTGCTTTAGGGACTGGAGAGATGGCTCAGTGATTAAGAACACTTCTATTCTTCCAGAGGACCCAGGTTTGACTCCCAGCCCTGACACGGTGTCTAACAAACCATCTTTAACTTCAGTTCCGGGGGATGAGACACCCTCTTCTGGCCTCTGTAAAGCATTGCATGACACAGGTACACTTACATACATGGAGGCAAAACACTCATACACATAAAATAAAAATAATAAAATATATTTTAAACGTATGTTTTGATATTTTATTTTTATTTTATGTGTATGAGTGTCTTACCTACATGTTGAGTGCACCCATGTCATGCAGTGTCCTCAGAGGCCAGAGAGAGCATCTGATCCCTGGAACTGCAGTTAAGGATGGTTGTTAGTCACCATGTGGGTGCTGGGAACTGAAGCTAGGCTCTCTGGAAGAGCGGCCAGTGATATTAATGCCTAGTCACCTCTCCAGCCCCTCAGCTATCTATCTTTCTTACATAGTCAGGACCACCTGCCCAGGGAATAGAACCACTCACTTCCCATATCAATTAATAGTCAAGACAAGCCCCACAGACATGCCCCCAGGCCAATCTAGTCAAGGGAACCTCAATTAAGACTATCTTTTTGGGCGATTGTAGGCTGTAGCAAGTTGAAATTCAAAACTAATCACCACATATTGAATACATATCTCTGATTCATTAAATCTGTATCAAGTAGGAAATGTGGGGCTGGTAGACAGCAGTGTTGAAAGGCTAGAGACAGGAAAGAATTAAACAATAGGGTGTTTTAATTTACTCCTCACAGTACTCCAATGAGAAATATGTATAAATAACATGCCTTAAGCCACATGGCCTGTGACTAGCAGAACAAGGGATTAGTCTTCACCACAGGCTTCCACAGGAACCAACAGGCCTCAAGATTTAAGCTCTGGTAGTAGGTGGTAGAAGAAGCAACTAGAATGTCAAGATCAATTCTAAGAGAGGCCTGTGGCCAGGTAACTGAGGCCTTATGGGGCAAGACATACCTTTACAATTGGAGAACCCAAAGGAATTCAAGCTGATAAAGATAGCAAGGAAAATGGCTTTTAAGAGGATGCCTGGTGTGGAAACTGTCTGGATTGTATAGGGTTAATTACAAGTCACCTGGGGGGTGACTAAGCATGTGGTCAAGGTTGCTGATAGACCTCATTCCATGAACAAAGCTATGCCTCTTCCATTTGCACCCGTCTCAGACCATGAACCCTAGAACCTGAAAAATGAACGCCTTCCACTGATGTGTTCACCTCACCACAGTCTCCTTACCCTCCACTGATGCGTTCACCTCGCCACAATCTCCTTTACCTTCCACTGATGTGTTCACCTCGCCACAATCTCCTTTACCCTTCCCCTACGATCTCCTTCACCTTTTCCATTCAGATTGCTTACAAAATTATGCTAGGCTGAGCCCATTTTTCTGCCTTTAAAATAAGGCATGGCCAAATGATTCTAAATCCCAGCATTCTGTGGCCATCATTTGCCCCAATTCACCTGCTCACCTGAGTGTTTCACACAGCAGTCCCCACCCTGACCTGTTTGCACCACTTCCCTCTGTTCCACTGACCTAATAACATCACTCAGGAATCCACTTTCCATACCCTTTGGATGCCATCAGAAAGACCTGGAATTCAATTACCTGGAATAGCATCCCACAGCCTTAGACAGGGGAACAACAGGCACCCTCCATCAAAACACTGGGAATGCTATCAGTTGAAGTTTACAGCTAAGGAGAGAGGCAGGATATCACCTCACTGAATGTTCCAGGATCTCCGCTACACAGGGACTATGGCACACTGTTCCACATAACTGGCTTCGTTGATCACAGGTGTTAGAGTTCACATACTCAATAGCAAATAACAAGATCACATGTCCATATCCGGCATTCTTTCCCACAAACTCCTGCAGAGATCAGCAGTCATACATTCTATCAAAGGTTAACTGAAGGTGCTACTGACTTTTTTTTAATAACCACATGGTTAGAAGAAGCATTTCATTATAGCTTTAACATATTCAATAACAGTTTCCAGAGCAAAGATACATCTCTTTCAAAAGTGGCTGTAAATGTTTAGGTTCACAGTTGAATTAATACAGTTATACAGTATTGAACTCAGTATAAACCCTGTAAGACATTTTGAGGTCAGCTTCACTTTCCTGTTCACTGAAGGTGTCATGTTCAACCTAAAATCAAAAGAAGGCATCTAATCTATTGTGATTATTGAATTGCTTTGGAACGGTATTTGTCTGATCAGGAAGGTGTTATGTAGTTTGTTTCATTCTCAGATAGCTTAAATATACTCACAGAATTGATACCAACCTCTCATGCTCCAACGGTTGTGTCTTCAAAATCCTCCACCACTAGGTTAACAAGAGCTTTATTTTAAACACTACCAGTGGAGGAATCCACTTTGTCCTGGGCCCTTCCTCAGGCACTGACCAGGAGAAAGGTTTTCTCTAATTAAAAAAGACGTCAACAGTTACGAGCTAGTCTGTGTCCTGTAACTGACTTCTAGTCCATATCCACGACCAAATCCATGAATTTATCACCAGTGTATGGAGTCTACAAATGTTGATGGGGGCATCAGGGTTGTGCCCCCACATCTGGCATTCTCTGAGACGGTCACCCAATAGTGCAGTGAGATGGAATGAGACCTAAGATGGCTACAGGAGATTCTGTTGTGGTCCTGGCTCTGGTTTTGTGAACTGCATGCACTGTGGACTCCAATCAACCTCACATGTGTCATCTTGGAGAGGATCAGAGACACAATGGAGCCCTGAGGGCCTCCTTGGTTCTATAGGGCTGTGCTACATTTGACCCTCCTCTGCTTCTACTTCAAAAAGAAATAGAATGAGCAGAAACGCATTTTATCAATTCACTTATTGAGAAAAGCAATATGAATACTCTGGACCTTAATGATTTCGAAGTGCTTTCAAAAAGTTGGTTTTCTGCCAGCATGGGAAGCCTTCCGTGAAAATCCACACAATCTGGAGTTGGTCATGTCTGAAATGTCTAGTTGTTTATGATCCCACCTGATGTCAAGGTCATGGTGACGGTACTACCCCTTGGGGCAATTACAAGCAGCATTAATTGGAAACAAGGATGTACAGAAAGAATGTGAGATGGAGATCAGGAGAGCGGTCTGTGTGAGCGACTGAGTATGCTAGGGAAGATGAATAAAGGACAGCATGGTGGAAGCGGGCACCTCTCTGCTCTCGTCCTTCTTCGGTACATACAGCCCCATTGAATCCTCTGTGGCGAGGGCAGTGTTCTCCAGCCAAGCATTTGGTTCGTGTCTATAATCCCAGAACTCCAGAGGATGTTGTAGCAGTATGTCTATGACTTTAATCTAAACTGGACTACAAAACGAGTCACAGCATAGCATGAGATGCATGTGGAAACCCTGTCCCACTCCCTTCCCTAAAAAAAGAAAAGAAAATGAAGGATTCTCCATTTGCCCCTTGCAATGTAATAATCACAAGCCATGGGCATTGAGTATTGCTTCCCTCTCTGGTGAGTGAGGTCTGATTTTATTAGTGTCCCCCAAAAATCAATTATTCAAAACATCCGAAGGGCAGAAAATTCTGTGTCCAGTATAATTAGCTATGTATAACCTTTACCAAATGTGCTAAAACCACTGTGGCCATAGCCAAGAGTTTTAAGTTTTTCTGTTCTCGTCTTGCAGGTTTGGGTATTGCCATAGATGCAGTCTTTACTGATGACACTAATCTTGCATCAAAGGTGGAGGAAAATGTGACCGTCATGCCTGCCACTTGTTATCTGAGGAAACCAGCACCGGTAACAGCAGAATGGACAAGTGCTGCAGGGAACCGAACCCCAATAAGACACACCAGAAGCCACACGAAGGATTTCAATCACTGCTTTCATAAGGGAAGTCCCTCTTGAAGCATGTTTTCTTCACACTAAACTTTTGTGAATTTTGATTGGGTTAGAAAATGGAGATTATTCTATGGAAAATATAAAGAGGGGCAGGACAGGTCACAAACCCTGCCTGGCCAGAGGAAGAATTGCTGGGGATTGAGCAAAATTGCTTCCACATAATTTTATGAAGTCCCAAGTTATGACTGTCCTACTCTGAGAAAAAGGAATGTCAGGTGGCTGCAGAAAGACCAGGGTTCAGGGGGTCATTTCACCCTGTGAGTAGCTTCGTCCTCAGGACTTGCTGGTCCCCACACCAACCTTATCCTTTTAGTTTGCAAGTTGCCATATGGCCTCCACCACTCTGGGATCCAGCTACCCTCGTTGCATTTAGGCTTCTGAATTCTGTAACCAAAGTCTCCACCATAAGTTCTGAGCTATCATGAGACTACTTCAAATCTCTGTGGAGATAATGATGAGTTAATGTCTGTCCTTCACTCATTTATTTCTCATTCATGTGAAAGGACTGTTCTTGGGACATTCCCGTGTGACTACACGCAATGAGCAAGGTCGTATAGTGTGGTGTTTTTAGTGACACATCCACTTTCACATTCCAGTAACTGTGAGCCTTGGGAATCTTCCTTCATATGAAGCAAAAGGGGGTGATATTATTCCACTTTCCTAAAGGAGGGCCCCATTGGCTTCATGTATTATCCAAACAATAGGAGGAGAATGAGATTCCTTTCTACTTTATTGATATATAACAATAAATGCTGAATCTCTGCTAACTAGGCCAGTATCTCAAAAACCCCAGTTCCAGGCATGGGAAAGCACCCTTCACGTTGTAGGTCAGGGGGATCCAAGAGACCCCCAACAATGTAGTCTTCAGCCACATAGCCCATAACTTGAGGATAAGACACTATTCTTGAAAACACCACACACTAGAGACACGGAACTTGGAGGAATCAAGCCAGAACTGATCTGGAACTCTCCTCCCTGAGGACCATCTCTCATAGTTCAGAAAGTGATAGGGAGGCTGACATAGGAGAAAAGCAATCAATAGTCCTACCCCGCTGCACAGCCTACGTGCCAAATCAATGACTATCCCAGCAAGATATCACCAATCGTTAGTACCTTTACCTTGGGGAAACCAATAGCTCTTTAATTGGACTTAAGAGAATCTACGTGGTGCTGTAATACCAATGACTGGAGGCATCATAGCTCCTAGATGACAACCTACTACTGCCACCTTCTTAATCCAATATAATTTCTGACTGTATTCGAAACTCTTATCCTTACTCTGACAAAGTTTAGCTCTCACCTCTCTTCAACAGGTCAAAAAGCAGAAAACAAGTGGCCTTGGGATTTCCAACCACAGTGATATATCTACAGCTCAACCTCTACACCTTAAGGCTCAGGGAATACTGCAGAAGATGGGGAGGAACGGCTGTAAGAGCCAGAATACTGGGACCCCTGGTACTGGATAATGTCTTCTAGACACCACAGAAACACTCCTACAAAATCTCAAAAACATGGTTTCCTAAACCAGATGTGGATGATGACACCAGTCAATGTGCCAAGACAAGTGGGAAATTTCACAGGCTCAAAAGAGAATCAACCTTCTGCAGGAAGGAACTTCCTGATAGATTATCCAAGTAGTCAGCCCTAAACACATGTACAGAACAACGTGTGTGTGTGTGTGTGTGTGTGTGTGTGTGTGTGTGTAACAATAATAATCACAAAAGAAAATGCCCTGAACTTGAGGTGAGTGGGGTGAGAGGAACACAGCAGCAGTTGGAGGAAGGAGGGGGAGGGGTGGACACAGTACAAACACCCACATATGAAATCCTCAAAATCTAAAAACTTAAATTTAGGAAGGAGACAGTTCTGACTTGATCCAGCTGTACGTACGGTTTTGTGGTGTTTGGAGGACTTTTGTTTCTTTGGTTTTTTTTATTGTTTTGTTAGAATTTTAACCATCATACACATTCTCATGCACATTTCTCAAATTAGTTCACTAAGCTAGAAGTTAAAGTGATTTTCTGGGAAGACAGCACTCCTCCTCTTGGGTCACACTCTGTACCTCAATCTGGAGGGCCTGGTGAAGTCAAAGCCAGGCTCACCTAACATTCGGACTCAAACAGAAGCATTTAAAAGCACCACGGCACCTACCTCAGCCATCAGTAATTCCTTGGCCAAGGAATGGTGACCTAACTCCCTTGAATTAGGGGCTTAGTTTTCACAGCCTCCCAAGGGGCTTTATAGGGACGGGCTTTGGGGTACGAAGACTTTCAACAGTTCTGTGTTAGTTCACCAGGATGATTGTGACATAGACATGACATCTCTCCTTTCATTTGCAAAGCACAGGACATTATATGAAATGAAATAAGTCAGGCACTGAAAGACAAATATCACAGTATAGACCTCGGGTGGAATCTCAGTAAACTCAATCTTATAAAAACTGAGAATTGGGCTGGAGAGATGGCTCAGTAGTTAAGAACACTGGCTGTTCTTGCAGAAGACCTGGGTTCGAATCCCAGCATCCACATGGCAGCTAACAACTGTCCATAATGCCAGTCCCAGGGGATCCGACAGCCTCTCTGACCTCCACCGGAATTGCACGACATGGGTGCACTTACCTACAAGCAGGCAATACATACATATACATAAAATAAAAATAATAAATTTTTTTAAAAACTGAGAATAAAATGTTGGATACTAGTGGCAGAGGGACTGGCGGGTCAGAGAATATATACTTTCAATTAGACAGGAAGAATAAGTTTTGGGATCTACTCACGGAACGGTGACTACAATCAGTAATGAAGCGTATTTCAAAAGATATGAGATAATGAAGTGTATGTTTCTTCAACCAGAGGACAAAGGCATGAAAGACGGGTGCAAAAATAAATCTTTTGCAAATCAGAACTCATTGTTCACTATGACCTTTGATACACACAAGAAGGACTATAACACTGGCAGAGAAGGGCCAGCCCAGCCACCAAGGAGCATCAGTGGAGCCGCACTGGTCTGGCTGTCACGTGCACTGGTGGGGCAGAGCTGAGCCTGCATGGCGGCCCTTACACCCCAGCAGAACTGCAATGGCATAGCCACCCATGGACAACAGTGAATGGAGCCAAGCCGACCTGCCCACCCACATGCCTCAGTCACACCTATGGCCCCCAACCATCATCATCACCCAGTGACTGTCAAGACCTGACTGCAGTCCCCAACAACTTTAGGAATTTGAGAAGTCTATAGATTTCAGAAAATAAACTAGAGGACACTGGTATAAAGCTGTTATGTGAAGTTGTAAAACTTCCCAACTGCCATTCAGAGAATCTTAGATTGGAGATAACTGTGAGATAACCGCTGCCTTCTGTGAGGACCTCGAATCTTCTTTTATCCACAGTAAAGCCCTGTGGGGAATCGGCCTGTTGGAGAATGCCTTGGTCAACAGTGGGGTCACTGTGCTGCCAAAGTGTGACCTGTATGCAAGGGCTGCAAAATCAAGAGTTTCTGACCACAAAAAAAGAAAAACTCCTACTTGATCATCCTAAGCGGTGTATAAGAGAAGCAGAAATTAAGAGTGAAAACCCCATTCCAAGGACTGAACATATTCTGACCCAAAACCACATACAAAGGAGGGGGCCTGGACCCTTACTTGCACACCTTTGTGTAAGAGTTGTAAAAAGCCAAGAGCAGGGAAGCTAGAAATCATAACACAGCCCAAATCCCTCAGAAATTATGCAGACAAGCCCTTCCTATGCAAGCCTTGCCTTGCCCTAAGCAAAGACACTTCAACAAATGGTCCAGAACTCTACTCCTACTGTTGAATCATCTTCCTGCAACTATGTAATCATCCTTATTGTGAATCTGCATGAGCTGTCCTGCTCCTTGTCTATACAGCCTGTGAAGAAGGAAGGCTGCTTTTAAAGTCTCTCCTCTCTCCTTCTCACCATTTGACTGACCATGCTGACCATCATATAAATATGAATCTCGTTCGAGTTTTCCCGGAAACATCCAGAATCATGCTGGAATGAATCCTTTGGTGCCATTACCCAGACAAGTTAATGAATACGATGATTTTAATGGAGGCCCTAATGGGATAAAATATACCCACTCAGTAGGAGGGATTCCATGCCTGGAAATTTAAACCCAGTTAAAAACCTAATGCCGGTGAAGTCATAGGCCCCAACAGGGCAGTACAATTATTGTTTATCTAAACTGACGTTGTATCAAGTTGCCTTGTAAACACCTCTGTTAACCCTATCAACTACTTTCAACATTAATCAAGAAATTTTTCTTTACAATAAATGGTGGTGGTGGTTGCAGAAACCCTTCGGCTCCTTGAGGTACTGAAAATAAGGGGTAGTTGGGTGTTCAGCCACTAACAGGACATTTACACCATTCATTCGAAAGTTCTGGCAATACTGCAGAAGGGAAAAAGAATGTAAGGCCCTCAAAATAGAGAAAAGTCCAGCAAAATGCTATCTTCTGGGCATGACACACTCAATGCATCTGAACTCACAGGTTGCTTATGCTGGGCCCATAGCAGACTGGCCCAGTCAACAAACAACTGTGGACTGTAGGAAAGCCCACAGGGCCCTGTCTCTCCCCTCAGAACTGTTGGCTACTGATGAATTCTTGTGGAGAGGCAATGCACATCACACACACACACACACACACACACACACATATAAAGAAAGAAAAATTAAAAAGTAAGAGTTGGTGAAAATAAACAAAAGGGCTACATTTCGTGTGCCGTTACTGGCAGTGAACGATATTACAGCCATTACATAATGTTAGTTTCACATGGCTATTCTTCAAACAGTTACTGGGTTACACAGAATTTTGTAGCCCCTAAGTAGTGAGTGTACATCAAAAAGAAAATTCAAAACATGTCAAAAGATATTTGCACTTGAATATTTATGGCAAAATTATTTATAATAATCTAATTATGGCATCAACACAGCTACCGATTATTTGAATAAGGAATGAAGATAACATTGTCCACATGCACAACAGAATGCAATTCAGTCATGAAAAAGGTGGATTCCTCTCATTTGCAAGGAAACAGATGAGCTAAGACATTATACTTAGTGAAACAAACTGGACACCTAAGGATAAATATCACAGAATGCCACTCGTGAGATGGCTCTCAAAAGAGCAAAAAATCAGAAACTAAGAATTAAGTTAGAATACATGTGATATTAATGAAAGACTGTGGATATTGAGAGCGAAATGTATGAGCAGGGATGGGGGCAGGAGGCAGGAAAAGGAAGCACAGGGGTGGGTTAACTGAAACTAAGAATGCATGAAGAAGGCCTATGAAACCCAACTCATTTGTAAGCTAAATAAAATACAGATCAACAAATGGGTTTGAACAGATGTCTTCCACATTGGCGAACAATGCTGCTCCCAGAAGACATGGGTTATTAACTGAAAATCTCAGAGAAAGACATGGGCTACCTCCTCATGAGTTACTGGACACAGAAGTTCCAGAGACATCTAAAAGAGCTCAAGGTATTACTATTGTCATCACTCTTCATTGCCGACCATCTACGTGGTAAGATGTTGTCCTAGTTTGTTCTCCATTGCTGTGACAAAATACTCTGACCAATACCAACTTGGGGAGGAAAGGGTTTATTTGTCTTACATCTCCCAGGTCACAGTTCATCCGGGAGCCCAAGGTAGGAACTCAGGGCAGGAGCCGAGAAGCAGGAGCTGAAACACAGGCCATGGAGGAACACTGCTTACTGGCTTGCTCCCCTGGCCCCTGCTCAGCCTGCTTTCTTATGCAACACAGGCCCACCTGCCCAGGGGTGGCACCACCCACAGTGGGCTGGGCCCTCCCACATCACTCAACAATCAAGAAAGTGTCCCATGGACATAGCCACAGGCCAGTCCAATGAAAGCAATTCCCCAGTTGAGGCTCCCTCAACCCAGGTGTGTCAAGTTAACACCAAAGCCATCCAGCACAGATGCTAGTATGAAAGATACCACACTGCACACTCTGATTGCAGGACAGAGGAATCCATCTTTTTCATTCATTTTTACATTTTTTGCTTTAACTTCTGTGGATTTCATACAGTATATTTTGATAGTATTTAGAAGCCCTCCTGTACCTGTAACCTCCTTCATAATCTCCCACCAAATTTCTGTTCTCTAATATATACATTAAAATTTCTGCATTCCAATGTATATTATTGTTGGGTAGGCATGTCCACTGAGGAAACTAGAACTTAACCCCTAGAGATGGACACTGAGAAACATTGAGCACACTGGGAAAAAGTGGAGGGGTAGTCGCCATTTTGGAACAGAGCGCAAGGACTGTGACAGGATGCGCAGTTGATGGCATGGATCTCAAATACGGGAGAGAAAGAGCCCACAAGAGCTCATGTCTTTGTAAGTGACCTTCTAAACTTCGTTGGCAAACCCAAATAAATATTCTTATTCCCCAAACTGTAACTTAAGAGGAACATTGTGATGGTTTAGTTAGAACCATGCTCTCTGGGATCCCAGAGAGCACACGCGGGTCTCTCGCGAAAATTTGGTGCAAAAATTATATATAGTTATATATGTGTATAATATATATATTAAGGCCTATAAAATGAGATCTGTGTCCCTAAATGGGCCTCAAGATATGTTCACCCACTGGAACCTGGTAAACCTAGTAAGAGTCTCATCCTTATATGAGACTGAATCTCTCCTTCCTAGCAGTCATTAGTCATAAGTCATTAGTAAGTCCTCAGAGAGAGTTGGGTTTCTGACCTCCTTCCCCATCTATGCTGGAATATTTTTCTAGCCTACATGGGACTAGTCCATGATGTCAGCATTACTGAGCGTTCATATGAGTAACTGGCTAGCTGTCAGGAAAATTGTTTCCTTGTGGTCATCTACCTCCTCCGGTTCATACAATGTTTTACCCTGTCTTCCATAATAATACCTGAGCCTTGAGACGCAGAAGCTTGGTATAGGCTCTTGTTCAGGGATAAGCATCAGCCTCTGAATTTCTGCACGTTGGCCAGTTGTGGTTTTCTGTATTAATCACCATCTGCTGTGTAAGCAAACTTCTCTGCTGAGAATTGAAAGATGTGTTGATCTAAGGGTATGGCAATAAGTCATTAAAACAAGTCTAATACTATATCTGTTTATCAAAATAGTTGCATTAGGCTTTCTACCATGGCCTGTGGGATGTCTAGCCTCGGGCTCCTAATCCTGATATTGTCAGGTATGGGTCCTCTCCAATGAAGCAGACTTAAAAGCCAATTAGAAAGCAGTTGGTTACTCCTGTAATACGTGTGCCACTACTGCCCTGGTGGGCAGATCTTCCAGGCCAGTTGCTGTAGCGTGCAGGATTCACAACTGGGTAAGGTTCATGCTGATTTTTTCTTCAGGTATGTTGCATAGCAACTTCCAGTACTAGGAAAGCTAGAAAATAGCGATGAGGCTTTGAAGTCAGCATCAGCATGATTTCTCCGTGTTCATGCTACAGTTCATGTATATAGTGCCTTCACCAATAGGATATTACAGTGAGGTTCTAGTGGGTAACCAAGAGCAGGGACAATGGCCAGTGTTGTTTGACTGTCTGTGGGATGCTAAATCTTCCTGCAGTTAAAACATACCCATACCGCAGATTTGAAATGACAATTTCTTCTCAGAATGTCTTCCTAACCTAAAAATTATCAATTTTGTTCTATCTCCAAGGAAATATCATCCAAAAGAACAGCATAGAAGAACACTTAGCATCCATAAACCATAGCTTTACCTTCCTTAAAGGTAAATATATGAACTAGAATAGCAGGATATTGGAAGTGAAGCATACCTCAGAACAGCCATCTAAAGAAAATATAAATGACTTACGAGATATTACATCCCTTAGAAAATCATAAAATGGTCTGTGAAAAAATCACACAGTAATGAGAATATATTAACTATTTATGAATTATTAGAAAATCAATCTTTTAAATCAAATGTAAAATGTTAATAAACATGCAAAAAAGAGTAAGGAAAGAAGACATTTAGAAAGAGATAAAATACATTGATGGCAAACTGAAGAACATTCCTAATTAAAGATACATAGAGGGGAGAGAAAAAGAATGATTTATCAAAGTATATCAAAGACTTTTCTCATAGTCAAAAAAATTCATAAAGTTTCTCATTGAAAAGATTAACAAAATGCCAAGTAAACATTTGAATTTAAAAATGTTCTGTCATCAGGTGAGATAATCCTTACCTGTTCATCCTTTTGAAGGGCAGATACAAAATGATGACTGGAGTTCACATGATGTGTGATTAGCGCCTCTGAGTAATCAGGACTTGCAACACTCTGGTTTGTCGTATCTGATTCTCTGAAAAAGAAAATAAAAGTAAAAATATTCTAATGTCTACTACACATTCATACATTTTCAGGCAGTAAAATAAAGAGAAAAGATGCAAAGTATCTAAAATTTAAAAATTCTGTGAAGGCCTAAGAATCAATCTGGCATCACTTGTATAAGAATGAATTCTTGGGTCTAAGAAGATGGTTGACCCAGTAGTTAAGAGAAGTTCTGCTCTTGCAGAGGACCCAAGTTCAGTACCCAGTACCCACATAATGGCTCACAACCTGTAACTCCAGGTCCAGAGAGTCTGACTCCCTTTTCTCGCCTCTGAATGTGGTGACATACAGACATAAAAACAGGCATTCACATAATACATACATAAATACAGGCATTCACATAATACATACAAACATAAATACAGGCATTCACATAATACATACAGACAGACATAAATATAAGTAGTCACATAATACATACAGACATAAATACAGGCATTCACATAATACATACATACATACATACATATATACATACATAAATACAAGCATTCACATAATACATACAGACAGACATAAATACAGGCAGTCACATAATACATATATTCATACATACATACATACAGGCATTCACATAATACATACAGACATAAATACAGGCATTCACATAATACATACATATATACATACATACATACAGGCATTCACATAATACATACATACATACATGCATGCATGCATACATAAATATAAGCATTCACATAATACATACAGACATAAATACAGGCATTCACACACATATAATAAAAATGACTTCCCCATCCCATTATTCCCCCTTTCTCATCTATATCACTGCATTCTCTCTTCCTTCCCATAAAGAACCCCAGGAAGGGTTAAATGGAGTGGAGCATGAGAGAGTAGGGCAGAGAAGGAGGAGATAATAACACTAAAGGACTTTTAAAACATCATATAAAAAATCTAATACTGCAGTGCTTCCTAAAATATAGGCATGTAAAACTTTGTGTCTTAACATCAGCCACATTTTATAAAATTTTTGAGCCTCTAAGGAAGTATTTTCCCAATTAGATGTCCTACAACAGCACTCAACATTGTTTAAATGAGTGTTCTAACCCTAGCACACATTAAAAGCCAGCTGTCCTCTGCCAGCCTTGGACCTAGGCCCACTCCAATTCCTCTGCCTCAAATCTCTGAACTAACTTCCTAACCTAGACAAGCTAAACCCCCAGCATACATTGCTAGGTCCCTCCTTGGGTGGTCCCCACCCAAGGGGTCTTCCCCTGGTTCCTGATCTACCTGACAGACCAGTTCACCTAGGACTCTGGTAAGTCAGATCCTGCCCACTGCATCTCTATTCCATTCCTACTACCATGACTGGCCTACCTACTACTCTATCCCACCAACTTCCCAGACCAGCCTAATACCCAGCAAGAACCTGAAACACACACCAGTTTATTTTTCGTATCTGAGCAAAAAGCAACCAAGCTACATACACAATACAAACAGAACCAAAATTCAATTTAATAAAGGCAGAATAGAAGTTCCTACCAGGCACACAACTAACAAAGGACACCCCTCTGCCCAAACAGCAGCACAAAAACAAAAATAATATGAAAAAGCAAGAGAATATGTAACCAACAAAACCCACTAGTCCCACAGAAGTGTACTACAATGAGAAACATCCTGAGGAATCCCAGGATGCAGAATTTAAAGAACAATCATAAACATGATCAAAGAACTTAAAGAAAA
>NW_008350011.1:210242-218526 GCF_000622305.1 Nannospalax galili
CCAAACAGCAACAAAAACAAAAATAATATGAAAAAGCAAGAGAATATGTAACCAACAAAACCCACTAGTCCCACAGAAGTGTACTACAATGAGAAACATCCTGAGGAATCCCAGGATGCAGAATTTAAAGAACAATCATAAACATGATCAAAGAACTTAAAGAAAATACAAAGAACTCAAAAGAGGATAGGGACAAACTTGTGATGGAAGGTCAAGAAAATACAACTACGTGGCTTAATGAAATATCAAAAGCAAATCAGGACATTAAAAGTGAATTTACAAAAGAGATAGAAATACTGAAGAAAACTCCAACCAAACTGAGCATGGAATAGAAAAACTCAGCAAGTCAATTGGACAAAACAGGAGAAAGCCTCAGAAGTAGAATGAATGGCAAGGATAACAGAATATCAAGGCTGGATGACAAAGTTGAAGAACTGGACTCCTTAAGCAAAGGCTATGTAAAATCTTTAAAAGCACAGGAATGGAATTTGCAGGAAATGTGCGACAACATGAAAAGACCAAATCTATTCATCGCAGGCATAAAGGAAGGAGAAGAATCTCAGGCCAATGGCATTGACCAGATCTTCAAAAGAATTATAGAAGGAAATTTCCATAAATTAAGGAAAGACGTATATAGATTCAAAAAGCACATAGAACACCAATTAGACATGATCAGAAAAGAAGCGCCCCACAGCATATAATAGTAAAAACAATAAATGTACAGAACAAAGAGAGGGCACAGAAAGCTGCTGGAGAAAAACGTCATGTTACATACAAAAGAAAACCCAGCAGAATTACAACTAACTGTTCAATGCAAACTATGAAAGCCAGAAGAGCTTGGGCCAAAGTAGTCCCAGTTCTAAATGACCATGGATGCCAGTCCTGAATATTTTATCCAGCAAAACTATCTATCACAGACAAAAGGGAACAGAAAATGTTTCTATGACATGAATAGCCTGAAGGAATTTATGTCCACCAAACCAGTCCTACAGAGAATACCCGAAGTAATGCAAAGATAGGAATGAGTGTACCCCGTAGGTTACAGAAAGAAAACAAAGAAAGGTGTAACAGGAAACACAAAAGAGGGCCACAGACACAAAGAAGTTAAAATGACAGTATCCAACACACACCTTCCAATAATAACACTATATATCAATGACCTCAACGCCCTGTCAAAAGACACAGACTAGTTGAATGGATTAAGAAAGAAAAGCCATCTTTTGTTGTCTTCAAGAAACTAATCTCACCTTCAAGAATAGACACTACATTAGGGTGAAAAGATGGAAAAAATATTCCAAGCAAATGGCTCTAAGAAGCAAGCAGGTGTTATAATTCTATCAGACAAAATAGACTTCAAATTAAAACCAATCAGAAGAGATAAAGAGGATCCCTTCACCTTATCGAAAGAACAACTGATCAGCAAAATATTACAGTCATGAACATATATGATCACCAAACTCTGAAGCACCCAATTTCATAAAAACAGCACTCCAGCCAGGTGTGGTGGCACACGCCTTTAATCCAAGCACTCAGGAGGCAGAGGCAGGCAGATCTCTGTGAGTTCAAGGCCAGCCTGGTTTAAATAGTGAGTTCCAGGACAATTAGGGCTACAGGGAGATCCTGTCTCAAAAAGACCAAAAAAAAAAAAATCAGTACTCCAGGACTACAAAACACAGACTAACCCCAATTTAGTAATAGTAGATGACTTCAATGCCCCACTGTCTAAAAAAAAGCCCAGATGGATTCACAGCAGAATTCTACCAGACATTCAAAGAAGATCCACAACCAGTACTGCTTATATTATTCCAAAAGATAAAAATAGAGGGAGCACTCCTATATTCCTCCTATGACGCCAGTGGCACTGCAATACAAAACCAAGTAAAGGCACTGCAAAAAAAGGATAGGCCCACATCCTTAATGAACACAGATGCAAAGACACTCAACAAAATACTCACAAACCATATGCAGACACACATTAAAAACATCACCCACCATGATCAAGCCAGCTTTATTCCAGAGATGCAGCGATGGTTCAATATGTGTAAGTTAAGAAATGTAATAAAACATATAAATGGACTTAAAGACAAAAGCCACATGGCCATCCCAATAGATCCAGAAAAAGCCTTTGACAAAATCCAACATGCATTCATATTAAAAGTTCTAGAAATAACTGGACTGGAGGGAACATACCTCAACATAATGAAAGCCATGTACAGCACACCCACAGACACTAAGAGTGCAAGCTGTTCAGTGTGTGTACCAGATTAGTTTTACTATTTCACAGTACGCGTACACACCAAGACACACAACCAAAAATAAATATACTTCCTGCAATATTTTTTAAAGCAGAGAAACCCCAAGATACGCTTAAAAAGGAAGCTCTTTGCAAGGCTGTATCGTGGCCTTAGAGACAAGATGGACTTAGTGCGGAAGACACAAGAGAGCGTCCATTCTTCCTCCCCACCGGAACAGCAGGGCTCAGACCACCAGGTAAATCCCACAGGTTAAGGTTTATACTCAGTGGCTTGCCTCCCTGTGGGTAATCATTTCCAGACTGCAGTGAGTTCCTGGCTGTAACAGGTCAGCACTTAAGAAACTACGGGACTTAGAGTCTTCTGCCTGCCTGATGTTGGGCTTGGCTCCTCTCTTTGTTCTTTCAAGAAGGTGGGTTTGAGAATCTTGAGACCTACATTGCAAAAAATTATGTTTGTATCGTAAAGGTCAGAGTAGAAAGGCCTCCCAGAGGAATGTCCTAGAATGCCTGCATTCTAGGATCCTAACTGCATTCTTGAAATGAAATGGTGCAAAAGTGTAGCTGTCCTTCCCACTGTCAGGACCTATCCCTGTTATCAATGCAGTGAGTAAGGATCATACTGATTTGTAACAGAGATAAACGTTAACTCTTCAAGATACAAAGAGCTGATTTTAAGCTGAGTTTAGGAAAGGAGTTTGTCTTGCTTATGCAGTGAAAACATTCTCACACACAAACAGAAACAGAACTGAAATCAACAGCTTGTACTGTATTGCCTGACATCTGATATAATTTTCCAGTGGTTAAAAAAAAAACATGATTGACTTAGGAAATGTACATTTTTCTCTCTAGTGAGACACAGTCAGCACCATGCCTAACTGTATATTGAAAACGTTTATTTGTACCCAGGTTTGAAATGGGAGGAAACTTGAGCACATATATTGCACAGAGCGATAGTCTGGAAAAAAGAACAGAATTCTCCAGAGGATTGCAGAACCGTTTTACAGTCCCAAACACCATAATGCAGATGCTGAAACAGGAGTCAGAAATATTGGACTTGCACAAGATTACTATGAGAGAGCGAGTGGAAACTGGATTCAGTTTGTCCTGCAGGATCCTGCCCATTCCTGCATCAGGGACATGCCGCTTTGGCCCAGGGATGTTGGCATAATCTGGCCAGATGTGAAATCATCTCATGATGAGGGTGGAGATCTCACCAGGAGAATGTGGTTGGATGCTGCTGGGATGTGGAAGGCCCCCTGTGACCTCCTATATACACACTCATGAGTCACTCATCCTGGTTAACATGGCATTTTGGAAGGAGCAGGGGCACATGGCCTGCAGTAGGGTCCCCAGAGAAGAACTTCTCAGCAACCCCCGTTAGTATTGGGAATGTGTCTTATTGGATAGGAAGGTGGCTTTTCTCTGTGAGAAGTCTTCCTGATAGCTAGGCAGAATAATTTCCAAATAAGTCATGTCCCGCATACTCAGGAAAAATACTAGGAATAGAAGTTGCCGATATCTGACTTAAAGTAAGGCCGAATCAATAGATGGTTGAATCCTTTTCCCAGGGAACAGCTCATAGATCTTGAAGGTGCAGACTTCAGGCCACTTTGTTAGGGTGAGCTTTCCTGGTGCTCCATCAGACCTAGGACTATCAGTCTTGTTCTCCCGAGCTCTTGAGTCCCTAGCACTGGCAGATGCTTCAGCGTCTATGGAGGCTTCCCTGGGGTGATCTAGCAGAAGGTGATGCAATCCATCAGAATCAGAAAATAGTAGATCTTCATGATTTTCCCTGGATCCAGAATGCAGAAAGGAAGAGGAAGTCTTGGGACAGTCATGGTACAGTGGAGTCCCCAGGTCTGAGTGTGGCCCTATTTATAGGCCTCAGTATTGCACAACCTCATAGCTGAAGAGACGCAGCGTGTTACAACCCAGAATGAAGCTCGAAGTGAGCTAACCAGCAGCCGTGGCTGCTTCTTATGCAGTGTTAGACTTTGGAAGGTGTAAAACGGGGAAAAATGAATGACTTGGTGCTAGGATCTCCTCGTGTCCATGTGAGATATCTCTCCTTCGGCTGACCTCCTATACTCCCAGTTCCTGTTAACAGTGGACAGAGGGATAAAGCTCATCCATACCAAATGCCATGTGTGTAAGGAAGGCTGTGGGGTGAGCATGGAAGGAAAGCCATTCAAAAGAACAATAGCAATAGCAGAATAGCAGTATCAATAGGATATTCCCCTGGGTCTATGACCTATAGAAACACAAGTCCTTGATGCTGATGATGGGGCTAGGCATGCTTCCGTCTTGTGGGGTGCTCAATATAATCAAAATATATTGTATGCAACTCCTGAAAACGTAAAATGATATTGAAAAATATAACACTTGGTTAGAAGAGTGGAATATTGAGCAAAACTTGTTCCACTTTTGTCTGGTATTGTGTTTGACTGGAAAAAGAAAATATTTTTGTATATAGTTACTGTGCATTTCAATCTGTGATGGAGTGAGATATCCTTGACCAAAATATCAACTATACAAGTTCCTCATAATTAGCTCTCGGACCTGACCGACAGAACAACAGTCTGCTCTCTAGGGTGTTCCCTTCATTTTCTTAGACACCTTTTCTCCCCTGGATTTGGACTACTAACAAGAGATGTTGGGTGGCTTTTATTCATTTCTCATATCCCGTCTTTTCTCTAACTGGGGTGCTAAAGCAACAACACTAAGCCTTCAAACAGTCTTAAAATTTGAGTACTAACTTGGGTGCACAGGTGTCTCTACAGCAGGATGAGTCCTTTGGGTACATGCTAAAGGAGTGGGATAACAAGATCACATGGTAGATTCATTTTTAGTTTTTGAAGATTTCTCCACATTTCTTTCCATAGTGGTTGAACAAGTTTGTGTGCTCATATGAACTTGCATCAGTGGTGACAGCATGCACAAGACCCATGCTGACTCAGTCAGACAAAAACCCAGCACAGAACTGGGGAAATGGGCAGCAGGCCCCAACCAGAACTGAGAAGCCACTGATTACTGTGGGGTGAGGGAGAGGATCCCTTCTTTAAAGGAGTGACTGTAATAGACTGACTAGACTCTAGTGGATGAACTTGCACTGAGGGACATCTAGTTTCTTGATTCCCTAAAATCATTATTGAGGAATTGACAGACTTCAGTGATGCAACTGGCAATATTTATCATTTATCACCTTAATTCGCACTATTTGCTAACCCATTATTCATTCCCTAAAATCATTATTGAGGAACTGACAGACTTCAGTGATGCAGCTGGCAATATTTATCATTTATCACCTTAATTCGCACTATTTGCTAACCCATTGAAAAAGACCTATTGGTCACTGACTAGAAATGACATCAGTGTCCGCAGATGCAGTGATCTGCTCAGTGTGAAGCCTTTGTGGCCACACACTGCTTAATCTCCTCCGACTCTTTTTTCCTCTGTTATAGGATTCGTCCCTTTTTTCTGTTTTCATTTTAATTTTTCTGATACAAGGTCTCTCTATACAGCCTCAGCTGACCTGAAACTCACTATGTAGACCAGGCTGGACTCCATTTCGCAGAGCTCTACCTGTCTCTGCCTCCCGAATGCTGGGATTAAAGATGTCCACCATCATTCCTCACCTGCCTCCACTTTTAAAACCTAGGTCCTTTTTCTAGTAGAGTCCCTTCTATTTGGACCGGGCTGATTAATCATTCCACCAATCCTTACAGGTTTTCTCACTTCTGTTACTGAGGACTCACAGTCAGATATAGAAATTCACATGGTTTCAACTCTCTCTATGGACAAGAAATTTTCATGGGTGGTGCTGCCTACTCCATCAAAACAGGAGCGCAGTACTGTCTGGGTGTCTGTCTCTTTTTTACTAACAAAATTTCTAGTGTCTGATTTGTGTCCCCAAATGCCCTTCAGTGTGGGTCCATCCACTGGGCCCTCTCTGTTGTAGGATTCGTCCCTTTTTTCTGTTTTCATCTTAATTTTTCTGATACAAGGTCTCTCTATACAGCCTCAGCTGATCTGAAACTCACTATGTAGACCAGGCTGGACTCCATTTCTCAGAGCTCTACCTGTCTCTGCCTCCCGAATGCTGGGATTAAAGATGTCCACCATCATTCCTCACCTGCCTCCACTTTTAAAACCTAGGTCCTTTTTCTAGTAGAGTCCCTTCTATTTGGACCGGGCTGATTAATCATTCCACCAATCCTTACAGGTTTTCTCACTTCTGTTACTGAGGACTCACAGTCAGATATAGAAATTCACATGGTTTCAACTCTCTCTATGGACAAGAAATTTTCATGGGTGGTGCTGCCTACTCCATCAAAACAGGAGCGCAGTACTGTCTGGGTGTCTGTCTCTTTTTTACTAACAAAATTTCTAGTGTCTGATTTGTGTCCCCAAATGCCCTTCAGTGTGGGTCCATCCACTGGGCCTACCAAGAGTCCCTTCCCTGTAAGATACTGTCTTTCCCCCTCCTAACAGCCATCAATTGCCAAAAGTTCCTAATGCTGGGCTGGGACTTTTACTGATTCCCTCATGTCTATGCTGTGATTTTTGTCTGATCTGAGCTTGCATAGAATGTGTGCTACCACAACTGCTGTGAGTTCATATGAGTAAATGACCGGTAGTTTGGAAAACTCCATTTCCTTCTGGCCATCTACCCCCTCTGACTCTTAACAATCTTTCCACCTCTCCTTCAGCAATGGTCCCTGAGCCTTGGAGGTAGAGGTTTGAAATAGGTGTCCTGTTACAGGACAAGCACTGAGGCCTCCTGTTCTCTGCACATTGACCAATTATGGATTTCTCTGTTAATCACCATCTGCTGCATAAGGACACTTCTCTGGTGAGAGGTAAGAGATGCATGGGGAGTGAGAGGAGAGATAATAATGCTTAGATGGGATGGAAAAAACAGAGGGAAATGTATTAGTTCAAAGTCCTGCTGAAAACCACACATACAATAAATCTACACGAGCGTGTGTGTATAACCAACGGCTATATAACAAAAACAGTACCAGGCATGAGAAATCTCCCTTCAGTGATTTGCCAGGGTAGTCCTTGAGACTTTCAAAATAACACAAGCTATTGCCACAGTCCTTGATTGCCTCCCAGAATTTGAAATTAAGATCCTACTGCTGAAGACAGGCCACACTTCAGATACAGGACTCTGAGCAATGGAGCTGTAGCTGAGCTGGAAGCTCCTCCCCAAAGACCAGCTCTCATGTTGTCACAGGACACTTTACAAGCTGCCAAGGGAGAAAACCAGTCAATGGTCCTACCCAGCTGTAAAGCCTAATAAACAACTGGCCCAGCAAACTATCACTATTGGTCTAGTCATAGCACTTTTATTTTGGGGATAATCAACAACTGTCTAATTGAAATTAAGGCCTACTCAAAGGGTGGAAGCTCATGTGTGTTACTGTAAATGTAACCAAATACACAAGGCTGGAGAGGTCATAGATCCTAGAGAAAAACCTACCTTTGCAACATCTCTAGGCCAATGTAATTTCTTACTTTATTCTAAATATGCATCCTCATTTTTACAGACAAGTGGACCTTTCACCCTTCATTAAACAAGGTTCCTCCATGGGGGAAAAAACTAAAGGCAATGCCAAAAGACACCTAAGATTCTACTGACATAACAAAAAGCCAGCGTCTCCCAGGTTAAAAGCAGAAAAGTCAATCCTGAAGATCCGATTGGATCCTTCTCCTATATATAGCTTCCGTTAATTCCCTGAATTCCCAGATATTAAAGGAAATTGTATTTCTCTTAGCAGTGCACTAAACAGTGCACTAAAATTGCTATTTCATTGTCTTGTGACACTCAAATAAGAATTTCAGAAATAAGAAATAGTTTCCCAATCATAAAGTGAAAACATGATGTTGCAGAAGATTTTTAATTTTTTTCATATTCTATTTATTATTTTTATTTTATGTGTATGCGTGTATTGCCTGCATGTATGTAAGTGCACCCATGTCGTGCAATGCCTGCGGAGGTCAGAAGAGGCTGTCGGATCCCCTGGG
>NW_008350011.1:218689-222683 GCF_000622305.1 Nannospalax galili
TTGTGTGTGTGTGTGTGTGTGTGTGTGTGTGTGTGTGTGTGTGAGAGAGAGAGAGAGAGAGAGAGAGAGAGAGAGAGAGAGAGATCTGTGTATGAGTGCCACAAGCACAAATGTGGAGGTCAGAGGAGAATTTTTGGGAATAGGTTCTCTCCTTCCACCCACCAGTGGGTTCTGGGGAGTGAACTTTCCAGCCACTTGGAAACTTGCTGCCATACTTGCACAGCTAGTGCTTGTGCCCAGTAAGCCATCTTATTGGAATCAATTTCTTAATGCCTTGAAATCATTTTTTTGCGATTGTCTTTAGCGAGAACTAAACAGTTGCAAAATCTCTTGACTTCTACTTTTGAAAATTTAATATTTCTGCTTCCTGGTTTTATTTTTGATATCGGAGAGCCAGTTGTTGGAGTGGGGGAGATGGCCCAGTGGTTAAGAGCACTGACTGTGCTTTCAGAGGGCCCAGGTTCAGTTCCCAGCACCCATGTGGACAGGGTCTCCCTGTAGCCCCAGCTAGCAACTGTCTGTAACTCCAGTTCTGGGGAATCTAACACCATTGTCTGTCCTCCACAGGCATTGCATGCATGGGTGCACTTATACACATGCAGGCAAAACGCTCATACACATAAAAAAAATATATATATACTGCAAGATGCTAAATGAATCCAAGCCTCTCTGCTTTCCACTTTGTGACTGAGAATTCTCCGATCAAACCTACTATCAGAACATGTGTTAGCTCTGTACAGAGACTGAGGACAAAGGCTGGGATAAAAAGAAAAAAGAGTAGGTAACCCTGCCTCAGTCTCTCAGCCTGTCTCTCCACGTACATCTCACTGTACCACATCTGTGGGTCTCGTAGTCATTTCCCTGACACTCTCTTTCTAGTTATATCTGTCTTTTCTTGGCTTTGTATCTGTCTAATTATATCTCTTGATCTTTTACCTTCTGCATCTCTACCACACACTTTCTGTGTTTTCTACAGATCCATCTCTGTCTCAGTCTCCATTCTATCTTTAGCTTAGGGCACTGATAGCTGAGGGTCTGGAAAGTGCATGTCTTGGTCCAGGGTGGAATCCTGGCGGTGACAGTAGGTGTCGTCGGTTTTAGTCTGTCCTGACGTCTCATGTGTGTGGTTGCCACCCAGACTCCTCATCAGATTCGTTCTGTGGCACAGGTTGGTCATTGGTCCTAGCAACTGAGCTTCAAGCTCAGGTTGTAGATTGTATCCATGATGCTGTTAGCTCCACAATGTCTTCCCAAAAACTCCCTTAGTGCTTACTGATTTATAATGTTTTTAAAATTCCTGACTCAGTTAACGATTGAGAGATTCCTGGAGATAACCAGAATGCAAATCTAGACGGCCGTTACAGTGAGGGATTGAGGGACGCCATCGCACAGCTGCCCTCTGGTGGCCATGCTGGGAACTCCACTTCTGACCTTGACTTTGGAAAAAACGAAGTCACGGGGTTCTTCGAGGAAAAAGTTTTAACACAGAAATGAGGCAGCAGCCTCAGCTGCAGAACTCCTCATACATCATCTCAATGTTTGGATCAGGGAACAGTGAGGTCTGAGGCCCTGTGCAGGGACCCAGCCACACAGGAGAGCCCAACACTGTACTGAGTCCAGAAAACAACATACTTGGAATACTAGGTTAGCTCTTGCTGACCCTTTGAACTTTGATTCAGTAAGGATCCTACTGCAGGCTTCCTGGCACCACCCAGACACCTCTCACATGGAAAACTGTAGCAGGCCCGGCAAGAGGCGATAACTTAGGTTTTCCAAGACAACATCAAAATGGATCAATGTCTGGAGACACATGCCCACAGGACTGGAGACGCCTTAGGACAAATGCTGGTTGTTTGGGGTTTTGGAGTTCTACTCAGGATTACAGCACTTCAAGTGGTCTAAGAGCTTATATAATCCCGCCTCCATATAACTAAGTTTTCACTTGGCCCTTGGGTTGTACATCAGCTGAGCAAACCAGGAGGCTCTCCTCCTTTCTGTTCCCCGAGCCCAGTGGAAAACATGAGGATCCACTACTTTCTGCTCCTGGTGTTTAGCTCCTCTTCAACATGACCACAGATAAGACTCAGCACCAGCTGAAACACATGAAAGAACAAGGGATGCAGCCGCAAAGGGGAGCACAGGAGCTCTTCCCCCAGGCCGAGGGGTCAGCAGAACCTATCCTTGTGTGAAGACTGAATCAGAAACCTTCAGAGTCTGTAAACTTGGGAAACAGTATTAAAGGTAGCAGATTCACATGGCAGCTACACACAAATCTGGACATCTTCCACAGTCTTTGTTCTCTGTGGAAGGGAATCTCCTTGGACTTCAGGAAGGCTCTTCACAATGACAGGCCAGCTTTTTTAATGTGTATTTTATTGAGTTTTTGTGCATTTCATCTTAATGAAATTTCAACCCTCACCTCCATCTGAACCCTCCATAGCCCCACCACCTGATTTCATGCATTCAGTCATAAATGTTAAGTTCTATCTGGTCCAGCATTTGTACCTAAATGTCCCTCGGTGCAAGTTCATGCACCAGAGTCTAGAATATCTATCTAGAGTCACTTCCTTAATGAAAAAGAACTCTTCCCTCACCCTGCAGTTGCCAATAGTTTCTTGGCTAAGTTTGGGGCCTGATGCCCATTTCCCAGTTCTATGCTGGGTTTTTGTCTGAGTCAGCATGGGTCTTGTGCATGTTGTCATCACTGCTGTAAGGTCATATGATGATGTGTTTATAACCTGCTCAGAGCCTCAGAATGAATGTCTGCCTATGTGTGTTGGATTCTAATTGTGATCTTGTCTGGGATGTTCAGGCAGTTCCTCCTGGAAATCTGTGTAACTGTTATAGGTTGCCTGTGGCATTTGTCCTGAGTTTAGGGCTTCCTTGGACTAGGAGGTTACATCTTTGTGGTCATTTGAGAAGTGTTCTTGGAATTATTTTTCAGAAAGAACATACCAGATGTTTCTCTTAGAAGTAAAATCCCAGCTACCAGATTCCTGATTTTTTTTTTCTGCTGAATGATCATCTCTGTGTCCCGTGCCCCCCGCCCCCTGCCCAGCTCTGTAAAGTCCTGGGTAGCTTTACATCTCTGAAATTGTCTTTGCAAGAATTTTTTAGTTTGGTTTGGTTTGGTTTGGTCTTTTGAGACAGGGTCTTCTTGTAGCACCAGCTGGTCTGGAGCTTGCTATGTAGACCATACTGGCCTTGATCTCACAGAGATCTGCCTGCCTCTGCCTCCTGAGTACAGGGGCTAAAGGCCTGTACAACCATACCTGGCAGCAAGAATTGTTAACTTTTTGTGGGGTTGTGGTCTTCTTCCACAGAATATGTGGGCTACAGATTAATCCATAACCAGGACTTTTCTTCTGTAGAGGGAACCCTAATTATAGGCTGAGGAAAATAGCATTTTCACTGGAGTTAGTTGTGATGTGATTGTTCCCCATTAGAGAGCTAGACTACTCAATATAGTGCATTAGGAACATTTTGTGTCTTAGCATCTGAAGCGTATGTGTGTGTGTGTGTGTGTGTGTGTGTGTGTGTGTTGTATGTGTGCATGTGTTCACATGTCTATACAGCTGTGCCTATACCCAGAGGCCATTGGTCACCCTTGTCTTTTTTTCCTCAATCACTTTCCACCTTATTTTTGAGACGTTTCTCACTGAAGTTGGTGCTCACTGATTCAGCTACATTGGCTGGACAGTGTCCTCCAAGGATCTGCTCATCTCTAGTGTCCCAACACCCGGGTTAGAGATGCAAAGCACTGCACCTGGCTTTTAAGTGTGTGCCAGGAATATGAACTCAGGTCCCCATGCTTGCACTTAAAGCATTTTATCGATTTTACCGATTGAGCTATCTACCCAATTCCTCGTCACATATTTTATTTTTATTTGTATGAATGCTTTGCTGAACAGGTGTAAGGGCACTACGTGACCATATCCAAAGGCTACAGAAAGGAAACAAATGAAGGTAAAATTATGGAAACACAAATAGGACC
>NW_008350011.1:222752-224046 GCF_000622305.1 Nannospalax galili
ATATTCACACTTCTGAAACGTGGGTTTTTCTATGTTTTTTAAAATATATATTTTAATGGAATTTTTGTATATTTCATATACAACCTCTAATTCCTCTTTATACCCCGGTCACCATCAGCACCCTCCTACCCTCCATCCCCCCACTGGAGTTCATGCATTCTGTCATTTATGTTAAGGCCTATCAAGTCAACTTAGTATCCACTGACATCCTTCAGTGCAAGTTCATCAGCCTAGAGTCACTCATTTAATGATCAGCTCTTTCTCACACACTAATAGTCAGCTGCTCAATAGTTCTTTGGCTAAGATTGGGGCCCATTTCCTCAGTTCTATGCTAGATTTTCATCTGCTTGGGTTTGCATGGGTCTTGTGCATGCTGTTGCCATTGCTGTAAGTTCATATGAGTAAGGTCCTAGCAGCCTGTAAGATGCTAGTTCCACATGGTCATACATGTGACCGTGCACACGCATTTCTTAGTCTTCCCACTCCCTCTTCCACAATGGTCCCTGAGTCCTGGGTTCATCGTCCTCTGTTTCATGAGGGAGTTTCATTGAGAGTTGAGAGATGCATTAGTGTTCTCTCTACTCCTTGTTCCACTATGTTCTGTGACTCTTAAGTATAGAGATTCCATAGTAGATGTGTCACTTAGGATTGGGCATTTCATAGACACTTAATCTCTGTGTGACCAGTTGTGAAACTCTACGATAGTCTCCTTCTGTTTCAAAAGAAGCTTCTTTGATGAGTGGTGACCGGCACACTTGTAAGGATCCATATTTATCACATACTAAGAAATTAAATAGGCTGAGGAAAATAGCATTTTCACTGGAGTTAGTTGTGATGTGATTGTTCCCCATTAGAGAGCTAGACTACTCAATACAGTGCATTAGGAACATTTTGTGTCTTAGCATCTGAAGTGTGTGTGTGTGTGTTGTATGTGTGTGTTGTATGTGTGCATGTGTTCACATGTCTATACAGCTGTGCCTGTACCCAGAGGCCATTGGTCACCCTTGTCTTTTTTCCTCAATCACTTTCCACCTTATTTTTGAGACACGTTTCTCACTGAAGTTGGTACTCACTGATTCAGCTACATTGACTGGACAGTGCCCTCCAAGGATCTGCTCATCTCTAGTGTCCCAACACCCGGGTGAGAGATGCAAAGCACTGCACCTGGCTTTTAAGTGTGTGCCAGGAATATGAACTCAGGTCCCCATGCTTGCACTTAAAGCATTTTATCGATTTTACCGATTGAGCTATCTACCCAATTCCTCGTCACACATTTTATTTTTATTTGTATGAA
>NW_008350011.1:225503-226858 GCF_000622305.1 Nannospalax galili
TAGAGATTCCATAGTAGATGTGTCACTTAGGATTGGGCATTTCATAGACACTTAATCTCTGTGTGACCAGTTGTGAAACTCTACGATAGTCTCCTTCTGTTTCAAAAGAAGCTTCTTTGATGAGTGGTGACCGGCACACTTGTAAGGATCCATATTTATCACATACTAAGAAATTAATTTGTCTAGGGGTGTGACAGCCTTGAGGATTTCTCTAAGATCTATGACCTCTCCAGCCATGTGTATTTGGCTATGTTAACAGTACCACACACGAGTTCCCTCCCACTGAATGGGCTTTAAGTCCAATTAGATAAGTGTTGATTACCCCCAAGGTAAAACTGCCACTACTGCCCCAATAGTTTGCTATACAGGTCATTGTTGTGGTTATTAGGCCTTAAAGCTGGGGTTGGATCATCAATTGATGTTCTCCCTCAGCAGCTTGCATAGTGTCCTCTAGAACTATGAGAGATAGTCTTTAGGGAGGTGGCTTCCAGGTCAGTTCTAGCTCTATTGCTTCAAGTCCTGTGTTCAGCAATAGGGCCTTACCTTCAAGTTCTGGAAGGCAGTCAAAGACCGTGCCAATAACCTGTGCACTTTTAGGAATCTCTTGGACTACCCCGACCAACAACTCGAAGGGAGGTTTCTCCTGTCTGGCAGTTTCTTGTTATACAGCCTTCAGCTATACTTGTGTCTCATGTAGAAATAGTACATGAGTAATTTTTCAGTAGGCTTTTGAATTAATATGTTTCCCTCTGGTTTTTTACACAAGCTAGGCATTGCAGCTGTTTGTGACTCTAACCTTCATCTCCTTAGGAAGGGGATGCTTCTCTTCTTTCCTGCTCCTGCTTGAAGAACATATTCACTAAAATTAAAACAGTCATGAGTGTCTGACTCCATTTAGTTTGGTGTGCCCACATGTTTTTAATTTAATAAAATATGTACATTTTAGTAAGTTTTTGAACTAACATGTTTTCCTCTGGTTTTGGTATTTTAGTTTGTTATTTATTTATTTTATTGGAACTGGGGACTGAACCTGGGGCCTTGTGCTTGCTAGGCAAGTGCTCTACCACTGAGCTAATCCCCAACCCTTTCCTCTGGTATTTTACACCAGCTAGGCATTATTTAGCTCTCCTTTCTTTCTCTCTCCCTGTCTAACCATCCCTCCTCCCTCCCCAAAGTACCCTCATTTTCCCCATTTCACCATTGATAATACCTGTCTCCTATGATCCCACCTCTCTTGAGCTCTTTCTTCCCCTTTACCCCCATAGCCCCTTATATAACCCTCCCCCCATTTAAATAACCCCCTTTGACTCATTTCCCCCTTAGTAATACCTGTCTCCTACTGTTCTTCTCTTTCT
>NW_008350011.1:228585-234021 GCF_000622305.1 Nannospalax galili
AAGCAATAATTAATTAACTACATAATTTTTTAAAAAACTTACTTCTAATCTCCAACCAGTAAGTTACACAGGGAGAAGAAACAAAGCCAGTCAATCATTCTAGATATGCACAGCCTCGACCCTGATATACGCGGACTCGGTGTGTCTCCTTACACTCTGCAGCACTTTTCCTTCGTTATCGAATGAGATCTGTGATGTCAGTCTCTTTTCTTACAGTATCCTGCACTTCCACATTATTCTCCCTCTGACCAGCTGGAGTCAGACACTCCCAAGAACACTCATCTTACCTTCTTCCTGGCACCTCCAGAGCTGGAGCTAGGAGGTTAACTAAGGACAAACAAAACATTAATGGTATGTAGTACCTGTTGGGTTATTTCTCATGGGTTCTTTGGATGCTTTTCTAAAACACTGGACATGAATGTGCCCTTATAAGAAAATATAAATGCGCCTTTGTTGATCTCTTCTGCTCACTGTGGCACACATTTTGATGCGGTTAGACCAAGCTACTTAACACAGTCAATAAAGCTCATAGCTCCTATTGATGTTGTCAATGTTCCATCCCCACTACCAACAAGCTTGTGCTGCTTGCCCAGCTCGAGGTCAGTCAGAGGGACTGACTGTTAAGCCTTGAACTCGGTGCTGCTCTTCCTGTCACCTCCAGAGCTGGAGCTAGGAGGTTACCTAAGGACAAACAAAACATTAATGGTATGTACCTGTTGGGTTATTTCTCATGGGTTCATTGGATGCTTTTCTAAAACACTGGACATGAATGTGCCCTTATAAGAAAATATAAATGCACCTTTGTTGATCTCTTCTGCTCACTGTGGCACACACTTTGATGTGGTTAGACCAAGCTGCTTAACACATTCAATAAAGCTCATAGTTCCTATTGATGTTGTCAGTGTTCCATCGCCATTGCCAACAGGCTTGTGCTGCTTGCGCAGCTCGAGGTCAGTCAGAGGGACTGACTGTTAAGCCTTGAACTCGGTGCTGGCTGCCCTTGACCCACGGCACCATTGACAATGCACAGGCACTAATTCTCTAATTTTCCGTAGTGTCCTTAAACCTTGCCTCGTCCAACTCGTCCAAAGACAGAAAGGAGGCTGTAACAAAAGAAGTCGAAGCCTAAAGTTCCAACAGGGCTGTTTTCCTCCCTTTAAGAAAAAGTCATGGGCTTGCTTCTATCATCTTATGCACGAGATCCTTCTATGAACACAGAATGAAGTCAACAGGACAGCCACTCAGCTGACATCTTTGGAAGTCATGAGAGCTTGATGCTATTTATGATCTGATTGAGCACCTACTTAGTGAGCATCTTTCATGAGTGGGCACTGCCCCAGGATGAAAGTAGAGCCAGAAAACACAGGCACTCTGTCCCATGACTGGCAACTCTAGAAGCACAACATGAAATCCCATTGGCAGGGCTGGAGGGATGGTTCAGCAGTTAAGAGCACTGACTGCTCTTGCAGAGGACCCGGGTTCAATTCCCAGTCCCCACATAATGGCTAACAAACATCCGTAACTCCTGTTCCAAGGGATCTGAGGCCCATTTCTGATTTCTGCGGGTATTGCATGACACGGTGCACTTACACACATGCAAGTAATACACTCATACACATAAAATAAAAATAAATAAAAAATGTTAAAGAAATCCCTTTGGCAATAGCCTTTAATATTTGTGGGTCTATGGTACCAAACCAGCCAACAAACCTAAAACAGCTAAACCATTCCTGGCACTGGGATTTTTATTTGCTAGGCTGTGGTGCCTGGTAGAGGCATTCTCGTCCCATTATTGGGTAACTCGACTTACACTCTTTCTAATGGGTGTATGTGTTATGTTGTTATGTTGGAAAGCCTCTGCAATAGTAGGTTCCCACATAGCTTTTTCAAACAGTCCTTACTGTTAACCATCCTCCTCGTGGTCCCCCCTCTGCTCTGACCACCCATTCCCCTTCCCCCTGTGTACATTTTCCCTTCAATCCATATACATCACATTGCAAATGTAGCATATACAAGTAAAGATTCAAAACTAACATCCACAAATTATAGAAAATATTCCATGGTTTGCCTTCCTGGGTGTGGGTTACCTCACTCCGAACATGTGTTTCCAAACACCTCGATTTACCAAAATTTCTTAATTTCATATTTTAACAGCTCAATAATATTCATGGGATCATTAAAGAAGAGGAAGATAGATAGATTGTAAGAGCCAGAGGTGGTGAATGATCACAAAGAAATAGAGTTTTCAGGACAGCTGGGAAGTTAGTCACATGAACTCACAGCAATGACGACAGCGTGCACAAATCGAGTCCCACATACATTCAAGTCAGACAAAATCCCAACAGCGGAAAGTGAGTAAAAACATCGACCTGAGGAACTATTGGCAATTGATAGCCTCTGAGAGGTGGAGAGTCAGTCTTCTTTAAGGGTTTAATTCTTTGTAGGTTAACCAGGTTCCTATGAATGGACCCACACCCCAGAGAGACAGAGAAAGAGGCAGAGACAGAGACTAGAGATAGAGAGAGAGGGAGAAAATATAAAATGGTAGAGAGTAGTGAGGAGTACAGGTGGAGAGGGGTATAAATATGATCAAAATATATTGCATGAATGTGAAATACGCAAAAATTGGAGGCTGGAGAGATGGCTCGGCAGTTAAGTCCACTGGTTGCCCTTGCAAAGGACCTGGGCTTGACTTCCAGCACCATATGGTGGGTAACAACCATCTGTAACGCCAGTTCCAGGGGATTCAATGCCCTCTTCTGACCTTCACAGACATTGCAGGACATGAGTGCACTTACATACAGGCAATATGTTCATACACATAAAATAAAAATAACAAAATAAAGAAATACGCAAAATTAAATTTTTAAAAAGCTGAATATTACATTGCATAAGTGAACCACATTTTCGTTACCCATCAATCTGTTAACAAATGTCTAGGCTATTTCTGTTGCCTGAATTTTGTAAATAGAGCAGCAATAAACATGAACGCACAGGCTTCTCTGTAGTGGGATTTAGAGTCCTTCAGGTACATGCCTAAGAGTAGTACGTCTATTTCTAGAGTTCTGAGGAACCTCTACACTGACTCCCAAAGTGGCTACCGCAGCCTGTGCTCCCAAAGCGGAGAATAAGTATACTCCGTTCCTACAACTGTGACTGAGCGGGGCTGAAATCTCAGAGTAGTTTAAAATTGCATTTCCCTGGTGGAGAATTATGCTCAACATAATTTTGTATTTTAATTATTAGTTGAAGAAAGTTCTCCAGGAGGGAAAGGACAACTGGTACCAGGACATTATTTCCTTCCTATCAAAACTTTCCAAAGCCACTCTATTGCCTAAGGAAAACCACAAGCATTAGAAAAAGTGCCTAAATACACACACACACACACACACAAACACACACACACACACACACAATGTGATATGGCACCTTCTTGACCATAACTACGCGCTGTTGAACTTTAGGCTGGTTCTAGCTTCTGAAATTATCAGGCAGTTGGCCCAGGGTACAGGAACACATATCAGCAGAACCCCAGTTGTCTTGGGAACAGGTTAGCGAGTCCCATAGTGGACCTGCTAACTGCAGATTTAAGGCTTCTGTAGGTTATGCTCGTCTTGCTTCTGCAAAATAGTAATTGTTGCTTAATAGAACAGAAATTAAGGAGGCTCTCCACCTGTAAGCTTGGGAACTTAAACTTTTCACCCCCGGTTACAGTTTTTTCTGTATAAAAGCTTAACCTAGAGATGGCTCAGGGCTGCACTTGGGTTCCAAGACCCTTGTATAGTTGCTGCCCAACTAGTAGACTTCCATTTGGCAAAACTTTATCTGAGTGGTCTTCTCTGGTGATGCACCTCACAATAAACACACACTTTTATTATTTGTCTGTATCTTGCTATGCCTGAAACACCCTTCCAATAGCCTTTGTCTGCATAGCTCTTGTCCACTGTCTGAGCTCCCACACTCCCTCTACCCCATTAGTTGATCTTCTCTGCTCTGGACAGGTCCAGTGTTCTCTTCCCTAACCGTCAGTATGCAGGTATTTTCATTTTCAGTTCAGGGGACACCTATGGTACAATCTATATCTCTGGGTGACACAGGTTCCTACCCTATCTCACTACAGTGTGATATTTTCTCCTGGAGCAAATGCTGCATCTGGTTCTGTGTGCCTACTCTGTGAGCACATTTTTAGAATATGACGTGCCACCTGGCCTGTTCTCATACATCAATCTTCATAGTCCCTTATTCTTTTGAGTCCAAGAAATGATTCTTCACTGTCCATTCAAACTGTTGAAGGACACGAGTTAAGAGAGAGAATCCCAAACTGGAATGGAGGTTTATTTGTGAGAAATAAACTAAAACTTAGCCAAAGAACATTTTGGTTTCTTTAGACATAGTGTAATGTAACTTTCTTTCAGTTTAATTGCAGAAAAATCAATCCTGAAGATCAGTTACGATCACCTGTCCAGAATATAGATTCAGTTAATTATCTGAGTTATTAGACATAAAAAGGATATTGTGCTAGACCCAGCTGCAGTACATTACGTTGATGTTTCTTTGTCTAGGAAAGTTACATAACAATTATAGGAATAAGAAATCGTATTTCGATTTTGAAGAAAAAACACATGATGTCAGACACAAAAAATCTTAGTGCCTCTAGGTACACAGGTAATGTATTAAAAATGTAACAATAATCTCATGGAGAGCATAATTCTCCAGACTGCATACTAACTTCTTCCCAGAGGAAATGAGACAGCCACAAGGAAAACTAGAGACTCAGAGTTTTGTCTCAATTCTACTCCAAGAAGAGACCTCATTCTATCTGCACTCAATTTTTTTATACAAATTGTTCTGCTGGGGCATCACCTTAAGCCTTCCTCCAACACACTCCATGGATGTTTAGGAGCTGACCAGGTAGACCTACATACAGAGCAGGTACAGGCCAGGGTCTAGGGACTTGGGATTCCTGAACCCTCTTGGAATGTCACCATCTAACACCTAACAGAATACTTCTAAACAATACCACTACAATCACTGAATGGAAGAATTTATGACCTTGAATGTAGTAACCATTTTCTATATGGTTTGATCCATCAGACTTCTCACATTCTTTGAATGTTCAAGCAATTCTCCATTATAGAGCTTGGGGAAAGATAAAAATAACCATGCAAGGTGCTAAATTAATGCCAAATGCTCAAAATTATATTTCATAAAATTCATAAAAGTTATTCTTCACTGAGAAAGATAATACACTTCTTATAATTTGTATAGACCTAAAATTAAAAATATTTTAGTGGTTAAAAAAAAAACAAGGTAGAAGATAGGTGACCAGGTAAATGGATTTGGCCCCAGGAACCAGTGATAGACCTCAAGGTAAATAATTCTATCACAGGGAAAGCCTGACAATGTCAGGCATTCTGATTAACAGACAAGTGGGGG
>NW_008350011.1:234172-247184 GCF_000622305.1 Nannospalax galili
GGGAGAGAGGGAAGAGAGGGGGGAAAGGGGAGGGGGTATAGGGGAGGGGGGAGGGGAGAGAGAATTGTTTACGGTCCACCCATCTAGGCTTTCTCTTAGCCTGAAAACTTCAAAACACTCCAGGTCCATTGTACTCTGAGGAATCTCAGGTAGCATGAGGAGGGATCAAGGGACTGGGGACAATCCTCCCTGTAAGTAGTTTGTCGCTCCTAGAAGAATTTTTTAATTCAAGATTAGATATGCTTGACTCTGCTTGCCGTCGAATCTCCTTTGAAAAGCACCTCTTTACCCTAACTGTTTGCTGCCGCCTAGTGAATTTACTTGGATCCCTCAGTGCCTTCAGGACCTGCTCAGAACAGACCACAGATGAAGTCTTCCCACTAATGATGGGCTATTCTGTGTGCAGCTGTTTAATAGCCTGGTGGGTGAGATATCAGCAAACTCACAGTGGGCATCTCAGACCACATGGTAACGTGGTAGCCCCTTGTTAAGGAGCAAAGATTAACAGCAAAACTTTTTAGTTGTCTACGTTGCTCTTCATCAGAGAGACATGCCCTCCCCTGCATCAACTGAACTCCAGGTCTTTAAACTGGCTTCAGCCTCATAGTTGATGGAGAAACTTAACCCTGCTTTTATGACTAAGATAAGAATTATCTTCCTTTATTTTCTGCTCATGCACAATTCACTCTCAACAAAAAAAAAACTAGTAATTCAGATTGATAATCCTTGAAAATTATATATATATATATATATATATGTCTTTTTGAGACAAGGTCTCCCTGTAGCCCCAGCTGTCCCAGAACTCACTATGTCGACCAGGCTGGCCTCGAACTCACAGAGATCCTCCTGCCTCTGCCTCCCGAGTGCTGGGATTAAAGGCGTGCGCCACCACGCCCAGCTGAAAATTATATATTTTATAATTACATGCACTATGTATTTCACTGCATTCACCATCCATTGTTTTCTTGTGTCTGTCTGTGTTCAAAGCCTCTTCTTGATATTTTTTGTAATGTTCCTAGAGACCCTGGTCAGGAGACCTAACTATGGGTACAAACATTCAACTTCATTAAGAGAACATGACATAGTACATAAAGAATGGAAAATTGAATTCATTTTAGAGTTTGAGCCTAAATGAGGGGAGATAAATTCTCAGTGTCTCTGCTTTGCTCACAGTTGAACCATGACTTAAAGTAAACATGAATCAAATCCAGGAAGCAGGGATATGTGGGAGTCCTGACATCAAGGACCCTACAGGTGGTACATCTTCACTCTTACCGTGGAGTTTTCATGGAGGTATCCTCATTCCTAACCCCGGCCCTCATTACAGTACAGAAAAATTACTAGCAGACGGCAGGACACTGCAAAGGAACAAGCGTGCTATAGTAAATATGGTGCAGTTGGAGAGGAAAAGTAAAGACAGTAAACACAGAAGTTGGGAGATTATAGCCGATATTTTGAAACCACAGCCTCAGTAACAAAATTCAGACCTTTAGCTGAAGGCTGAGCATGGACGCTGGGAAGACATCTTTGTAGAAGTATTATCTGTGCAATATACAGGATTGCAGTTGTGATTTGCAATCGTCACTACAGGTAGTTCTGGGTAAGAATAGCTCCTTGCTCATTTCTGATGTTCATGTAATTTGTCTTTTTCTATTTTTTTTTTCTTTTTGTCTTTTTGAGACAGGGTCTCTCTGTAGCCCCAGCTGTCCTGAATCTCAGTTTATAGACCAGGCTGGCCTCGAACTCACAAAGATCCGCCTGCCTCTGCCTCCCGCGTGCTGGGATTAAAGGCGTGCGCCATCACACCCAGCGTCTTTTTCTATTTTTTTTTAAATATTGAGCTTCTGTATTCTCATACAACAGTTCTCAAACCCAGACCCCCTCCCCGACCCATACTTTCCCCATTCCCATATGAGACCTCATGTACCACACATGGTGAGTCCTATCCAGTCAATCAGTTGTACCCAGGTGCCATTCAGTATAAACTTATCCACTGGAGTCCAGCCAGTCCATTCAGAGATTGTGTGCAAGGCATACTCTCACCCACCCAGGAGCAACCAGCCTCCAACAGCTCTCAGTCTAGGGCCAGCCTGCCACCCATCTCTTGCCTTCCCTCTGGGCCCTTGTTCAATTGAGTTGGCATGGGTCCTGTGCTCGATGCCACCACTGCCACAAGTTCACATGTGCAAGCGTCCAGTGAACTGAAACTCTGCTTCCCAGTGTTCATGAATCATCTCTGGCTCTTACAATCTTTCCACCTCCTCTTCCACAATGGTCCCTGAGCCATGGATGGGTGAGGTTCAATATAGGAAGCCTATCCAGGGATACACACCCCACAGTCTCTTATGCTTCAAAACTTGGGCAGGTGAGGCCTTCTGTGTGCATTGCACTCTGCTGTACAGGAAGCCTCACTGGTGAGAGCTGAGGGATGCATTAGCTTCCTCTCTACCCCTTGTTCTGCTATGTTCTGTGAGCCTTAGTTGCAGAGGTTCAACTGTAAATGTGTCACCTAGGACTGGTCATCTCTCAGACGTATGTTCTCTGTGTCTGACCAACTGTGCAATTCTGCAGTACCCTCCATCTGTTTCAAAAAGAAGTTTCTTTGATAAGTGGTGTACAGTGTGCTTGTCTATAAAGATAAGGGTCGCTATTTAGCATATAGTAAGAAATTTCATCTGTCTAGAGATATGGCAGAGATGGGGTTTTCTCTAGGACCTACATCCTCTCCTGCCATGTGTGCTTGACTGAGTTTACAGTGCCACCCATAAGTTCACTCCCACCGAGGGGGCTTTAAGTCCAATTAGATAGCTGTTGGTTGCCCCCCAGATAACAGTGCCACTACTGCACCAATAGAGATAGTTTGCATGCCAGTCCTTACGGTTATTAGGCTTTAGGGCTGGGTTGAACCATTGATTGTTTTTCTCCCTTGGCAGTTTGCATATTATCATCTAGCATTAGGGTAGTCAAACTTCAGTTAGAAAACGTCTAGGTCAATTCCTGTTCCATTGCTTCAGTGCCTGTCTGTGAAGTACTTCCTGTCTTCAGCAGCAGTCCCATCTACTAGTCCTAGGAGACAACCAAGAGGTTTGGCAATAGCCTGTGTTATCCTGGGAGTCTCCTGGACCACTCCCACCAATCACTCAAAGGGAGGTCTGTCTCACTGTGCCATCCTGCCAAGCAGCTCCCAGGTATATACACGCACCAATGTTCAGACACTACATGTGTACCTCCCATGGGGTCCAGAGGGTGCCACACCCACCTCTGGGTTTCCAGCCCCCCCCCCAAAACTCACCCAACTCCACTCTCCTCCCTCCCCAGTCCCAGTGTCCATTATTACCACCCCTCCTCTGATAACACCTGCCTTCCACCCACCCCCGACTTCAATACACCTCACAGCATGGCCCCTTGCATGTCTGTCCCTTCTCCCCTCCCTGCCAAACACTCCCACTTTCCCCACCTCTCTCCTGATATCTATTCCCTACTGTCTACCTCCCATGTTCTTCCTGTTCCTTTACCTCTGTGTATCTTCCATTTTCCTGACTCCTGGTGTTATATCAGAATTTATATACTCACATATAAGCGGTTGGCGCTACAATCCACAAACGAGGGAGAACGCACCTCACGTGCTTTTCTGTAGTTCTGTTACTTCACTTAAAATCACACCCTGTAGTTCTATCCATTTACCTGAAATTTTCATAATTTCATCTTTTCTTACTGCTGAGTAGAACTCCATCGAGTAGATGTACCACATTTTAATTATCCACTCATCAGCTGAGGGACATTTAGGTGTTTCCATTTTTTAGCTACTGTGAAGAAAGCAACAAACATGGATGTACAGGTATGTCTACAGTACGATGAGTTCTTTGGGTATATGCCAAGGGGTGGTATCACTGGATTATATGGTAGGTTCAGTTTTAGTTTTTTGAGTGTAGAGTTCTCCACCCTGCTTTCCACAGTGGTTGCACTAATTTGCATTCCCACCAGCAGTGAATGAACGTTCCTCTTTCTCCACATCCTCTCCAGCATTTGGAGTCGTTCATTCTCTTGATTTTTGCCAATCTAACTGGGGTAAGTTGGAACCTTAAAGTGGTTTTTATCTGCATTTCTCTAATTACTAAGGATGCTGAGCACTTTTTAAGGTGCTTCTTAGCCATTTTTATTTCTTTATTTGAGAGCTCTCCATTCAAGTCTATCACCAATCTTCTTGTTTGTTTTTTGAGCTCTTTGTATATTCTGACATTAATCCTCTGTCGGATGTGTAGCTGGTGAAGGTTTTCTCCTGCTCAGTAGGTTTCCTCTTCCTTTGCTTGGTTGTTTCTCTTGCTGTACAGCTGCTTTGCAGTTTGACGAGGTCCCACTTATTGTTGACCTTAATGCCTGAGCAGCTGGTGCCTGATTTAGAAAGTCTGTTCCAGGCCAGGAGTGGTGGCGTATGCCCTTAGTCCCAGCACTCGGGAGGCAGAGGCAGGTGGATCTCTGTGAGTTCAAGGCCAGCCTGGTCTACATAGTGAGTTCCAGGACAGCTGAGGCTACAGGGAGACCCTGTCTCAAAAAAGACCAAAAAAAAAAAAAAAAAGTAAGTCCTTTCCTACGCCTATATCTTGGAAGGTACTGCCTATGTTTGTTTCTAGCAGTTTCTGAGTTTCAGGTTTTATATTGAGGTCTTTGGTCCATTTGGAGTTGACTTTTGTGCAGGGTGAAAGGTAAGGGTCAAGTTTCATTCTTCTGCAGAAGGAGATTCAGTTTTACCAGCACCATTTGTTGAAAATGCTGTCTTTCCTCCATTGTATGTTCTTAGCACCTTTGTCGAATATCAGGTGGCTATAATTGTTCAATTGATCTATATGTCTATTTTTGTGCCAGTACCATGTGGTTTTTATGACTATAGCTTTGTAATATAATCTGAGATCTGGTAGGGAGATCCCCTCCCCCTTAGCATTGTTCATTTTTTCCAAGACTGTTTTGGCTATCTGGGGTCTTCTGTGATTCCATATGAATTTTAGGATGATTTTTTTCCTAGTTCTGTGAAGAATGTCATGGGTATTTTGATTGGCATTGAATCTACAAATTGCTTTTGGTAAGATTGTCATTTTTACAATATTGATTCTACCAATCCATGAGTATGGTAGGTCTTTCCATCTCCTAGTGTCTTCCTCTATCGCTTTCTTTAAAAACCTGAAATTTTCATTATAGAGATTTTTAATGTCTTTGGTTAGGTTTATTCCTAAATATTTTATTTTTGAAGGTATTGTGAATGGGAAGGTTTCCTTGAATGTTTTTTCCTGACTGCTTGTTATTGGTATATAGAAAGGCTATTGATTTTTCTAAGTTGATTTTGTAAACTGCCACTTACTGAAAGTATTCATTTCTAACAGTTTTCTAATGGAGTTTCTGGGCTCTTTTATGTATAATATATTATCTTCAAATAGGAATAATTTGACCTATTTTCCAATTAGTACTCCTTTAATTTCCTGCTCTTGTCTTATTGCTCTTGCAAGTGTTTCAAGCACTATATTTAAAAGAAGTGGAGCTAGTGGACATCCTTGTCTGGTTCCTGATTTTAATGGGAATTTTTCCAGTTTTTCTCCATTTAGAATAATGTTGGCTATGGGGTTATTGTATATAGCTTTAATTATGTTGAGGTATGTTCCCTCCAGATCAATCCCTTCTAGGGCTTTTAACATGAATGTATGTTGGATTTGTCAAATGCCTTTTTTTTGCATCTATTGAGATGACCATTTGTTTTTGTCTTTTAATCTATTTATATGTTTTATTACATTTATTGACTTACATATGTTGAACCATCCCTGCATCTCTGGAATAAAGCTGACTTGACCGTGGTGGATGATCTATTTGATGTGTGTCTGTATGTGGTTTGGAAGTATTTTGTTGAGTTGCATCTATGTTTATTCGGATATGGGTCTATAGCTTTCCTTTTGGGTTGTATCTTTACCTGGTTTTGGTATTATAGTGACACTGGCTTCATAGGAGGGGTTTGGGAGTTCTCCCTCTGTTTCTATCTTTTTTAATAATTTAAGCAGAATTGGTTGTAGAACTTCTTTAAATATCTGGTAGAATTCTTCTGTGAATCCATCTGGGCCTGGACTTTTTTTGTTGGGAGGTTTTACATTACTGTTTCAATTTTCTTATTTGTTATGGGTCTGTTTAGGCTGTTGATCTCTTCTTGGTTTAACTTTGGTGGTCATGAATTTATAAATTCATCTGTTTCTTTTATATTTTCAAATTTAATGTAGTACAGATTTTTAAAGTATTTTCTTACAGTGTTCTGGATTGGGGGCGAGGGGTTGTGATGTTTCCCCTTTCATCTCTGATTTTGTTGATTTGTATTTGCTTTCTTTCTTTTGGTTATCTGGGCTAAGGGTTTGTATATCTTGTTTAACCTTTCAAAGAACCAACTCTTAAGATTCATTAATTTTTTGTATTGTTTTCTTTGTTTCTATTTCATTTATTTCTGCTCTAATTTTTGTTATTTCTTCTCATCTGCTAGGTTTAGGGTTGGTTTGTTCTTGCCTTTCCAGAGTCTTGAGGTGTATGATTAAGTCATTTACATGTTCTCTTTCTGATTTTTTAATGTAGGCACTAAGAGCTATAAACTTTCCTCTTCAGATTGCTTTGGAAGTGTCCCAGAGGTTTCTATGCTGTATTCTCATTTTCATTTAGTTCCAGGAATACTTTTATTTCTTTCTTAATTTCTTCTTTGACCAATTCATCATTCAGGAGTATGTTGTTTAATCTCCATGAGTTCGTGTAGTTACTAGCATTTATTTTATATTATAAACTTTATTGCACTGTGGTGTGATAAAATGCATGGAATTATTTCAATGTTTTGTATTTATTGAGATTTGTTTTGTATCCCAAAATGTGGTCAATTTTAGAAAAATTTGCATGGGCTGCTGAGTAGAAAGTGTGCTTGGGTAGAATATTCTGTAGATGTCCATTAGGTTCGTTTCATGTAAGACACCATTTAATTCAGATGCACCTGACTTTTATGAGTGTGCTACGGACCCAAACTCATGTCTTCATGCTTACACTTGAAGCACTTTACTAAATGAGCCATCTACCCAACCCTTAAACACATTTTTAACACCTAGAAAATAACACTGATTCCAGGCAGCCCAGGACATGCTGTTTGATTTCTATTTCAATTTGTGCATGTGATTGACTAATAATAAAAAAAATGTATTTCCTACATTCCAGACTCAAGAGTTTACAAGAAGGGCCTGGAGAGCTGGCTTAGTGGCTAAGAGCACTGGCTGCTCGGAGGAACCAGGTTCGATTCCCAGCATCTACATGGCAACTAACAACTGTCTATAACACTAATTCCAGAGGATCCAACACCCTCTTCTGGTTTTGATGGGCACTGCATACACATGGTGCACTTACATACATACATGCAAGCAAAACATTCAAACATAAAATAAAAATAAAATTTTCAAAAAATAGTTTACAAGGAGTTGTTCATATTACGAAGTTATTATTCCTACTTAGGCACTCTAAGTATGATTCTGAGCAGTTCTATCACCATATAATATGGTACCATGTCCAAAGGGTAGGCAAGACAAGCTTCACTTCGTACATCAGAAGAAAAGGAGCTGGAATCAGGAGTCAGGGTATCAAGACTGCTGGGCCTTCCAGATAAAAGGATTCTATTTTGTTCTCTAGGGATACCAACTCTCTGTCTGTACAACCTGTCATAACAGGACTTCTCATGCATGCCTCATACAAAGAGCAATGATCCTCCAGACAGTTGTCAGGAGGTTCTGAGCACCCGAGTTCTGAAGGAACAAATTCTACCACTAAGAGCACTAGCATCCAGAAATAGTCCTCCTTTTAAACATCTTGAGTCTAAATGAGCTTTCCTCCAAGATGAGTGTTTTTTATCTGGGAGGAAACTGCAACACAAAGATTCTTCTCTAAGTAGAGAATGAGATGATGGAAGCAGAATGTCCCTCCATTCTTTTCCATCTCCATAGAGACATTATTGATGTTAACCTTTCCTGATGATGACAAGAGGCTGTATTAGCCCTTCCAATCCAACAAGCAGAAGACCCATATTCCTAATGAGACTTGCTGTGATACTGATCTAATTTCATTTCAAGGTGGATGGATGAATCCAGCTAGGGGCTACCACATTGGGAAACACTTTCACAGTGAACAAGAGTACAGTGGTGAAACCTGGTTTATTTTGGTTGGTGGGACACTTCAAACTTCTGTGTATTGACTCCAGTTCATAAACATGAAGACATGGTGGTTTGAATGAGAATGTCCCCCACAGGCTCAAGTATGTAAACACTGATTATTTATTTGGTGGCACTGTTCAGGGAGGGTCATGGAACCTTTAAGAGGCCTCACTGGAGGAAGCACCTCACTGAGGGCAGGCTGTGAGCTCATAGTCTTGCTCTGCTTCTGGTTTATATATCTCTCTCTCTGCTTCCTGGCTTCTGTTGGAGAGGTGAGCCTTAACTCTTCATTCCCACCCTGCCTACCTGCTGCCATGCTCCCTGACATAACTGACTCATCCTCTGGGACCATAAACTCTTCCTTCTGTAAGGTGCCATAGTCATGGTGTTTTAACACAGCAACAGAAAAGTAAGTAACACAGAAGTCAATTTTCGAAGGTGAAGAACTCTAGAAAAGAATTAATAGAATTGAGAAACCTAGAAGCTGCCACTGAGACAACTGGAGAGTCTTGGATTATTTCCTTTTTACAGCTGAATTTTTGTGAATTTTACACAATATATTTTGATCATATAGAGAGCTCTTCCCCTGTCTGCACCTCTCTTTACTGTCCCCACCCAATAGTGCCCTAGATAGGTTTGGGGTTTCTTACCCACCTCCCCTTGTCTATGCTGGAATTTTGTCTGGCTTGAGCTTACATGTCACCACTGCTGTGAGTTCATATTAATAACTCCCCAGCTGTCTGGAAAACTGTTTCCTTATGGTCATCCACCACTCCTGTCTCTTACAGTCTTCTGCAATGATACTTGAGCTTTGTGTGGAAAAGAGTTGATGTAGGTGTCCAATTCGGGGATAAACACTTTTGCAGTCTCTCATTCTCTGCATTATCGCACTAAGTGCCTATAAAATGAAATTAGAAACATCACATCGAGATAAATTAATGATGCACATAAAGACTTGGAAAAACCAAGAACACCTTTGCAGATGGGAAGAGTTAAAAAAAAAATTGAAGGTGAGGGGCTGGAGAGATGGCTCAGCAGTTAAGAACATTGGTTGTTCTTGCAGAAGACCCAGGTTCAAATTCAAGCACCCACATGGCAGCTAACAACTGTCCGTAACTCTAGTTCCAGGGGATCTGACAGCCTCTTCTGACCTCCATGGGCATTGCACGACATGGGTGCACTTAGCTACATGCAGGCAATACACGCATAGACATAAAATAAAAATAATAAATAAAAAATTTTTAAGTGAGGCTGAAATCAGTGAAATAAAAATGCAGAAATCAATACAAAGAATCAAGGGAACAAAGAACTGATTCCCTGAAAAGATTGAGAAGGTCGATAAACCTTTATCTAAATGAACTAAAAGAGGACCCAAATTAATAAGCTCAGAGATGAATTGGGAATTACAACATACCTCGAGGAAATCCAGAAAACCGTTAGGATATAATTTAAAAGTCTATATTTCACTAAACTGGAAAAATGAAAATAAATGGAAATTTTCTAGATATGTATGGCCTACCAAAATTAAAAATGACATAAGTGATTGTGGTGGTTTGAATGAGAATGTCCCCCATAGGCTTCAAGTATTTGGACATTTTATCCCCAACTGGTGGTACTGTTTTGGGAGGTCTTAGTAGTATGGCCATGCTGGAGGAAGCACGTCACTGAGGGTGGGCTTTAGAGAGTTCTTAAGTCTTGCGGGCTCTCCAGTTGCTCTGTGCTTCCTGTGCCTGCTTGTAGATGTGAGCTCTCTGCTTTCTGCTCCTGCTCCAGTCACCTCCAGTCACCATGCCTCCCTGCCATGATGGGCTATAATTCCCCTGGAACCATAAGCTCAAATAAACTCTTCCTTCTATAAATTGCTTTGGTCAGTGTTTCTATCACAGTAAGAGAAAAGTGACGAATACAGTAACTTAAACAGGCCCGTAACCAATTAGATAAACTCAGTAATTTTAAATACCACAATTAAAAAGAGCCCAGGACCAGATGCATACAGCCCAGAATCCTACCAAACTTTCAATGAAGAACTGATATCAATACTCCTCAAGTTATTCAGTAAAATAGAAAAGGAAGGAGCACTTCCAGACTATTTCTATGAAACCAGTATTACTCTGATACCAAAAGTAAACAAAGACCCAACAAAAAAGAAAATTACAGGCCAATTTCTCCTATGAATGCAGGCACAAAAATCCTCAATAAAATACTTGGGAACCAAATGCAAGAGCTCATCAAAAGCTGATCTACCATGATTTAAGTCTGCTTCATCCCAGAGATGCAGGGATGGTTCCACATATGTAAATTAATGTTGCCCAACAGATTACCAGACTCAAGGGAAGAGTTTGTTAATGTGAAACAAACTGCTTTCTTAAATAATATGTAAATTTATTGGGGAGAGAAGGAAGAGAGCCCCTGGATGGAAGTTTATGAGGAGGAAATATGAATCAGATGAAAATCATCTTTCCAACACATAGACATATAATTTAGGATGCATTACCTCCCAGGATGAGACTATCCTGTAATGTTGGTCTGCTCTGGCCATAATAACAAATGTCTCAGACAAGGAGAAATCAACGTCAGCTGCTTCTTACCGCTCAGCTTTCAAGCCTGGAGGGCTGAGCTCAAGGTGGCAGCCGAGGTGGCTTATCCATATTCGTTGTCCTTTGAAACGTCTCCTCTCTCTGTCTCTTCATTTACCTGTGAACAATTTTTCAAAACTTCCTATATTGAGACCAGTCACATGAACTCATTTGACCTTAATTATCACATTAAAGACTGTATCTCCAAATACAAAAATGCATGCACATAATGAGGGAGTTGGATAAGAACTTCAATGTAAGAATTCTCTAAAGGGACAGGAAACAGCCTAGAATGATCCTTAAAGGAGGTTTGCAAAATGACTGCTTGATGGTCTTTTTCCAAGAATGGCACAAAGTGGCCTTGCTCTCTGCTGGAGTCCCTAGAAGAACATTCTAGAGTACCTTCCAATGAGTCTGAGAAGCAGAACAGAAAATAGAATAAATTCCAACTTTAGAATTAATGAGGTTTTCACATATTAACTGTTGTTTCGCCTCCACAGTAAAGGATCACAAATTTCAGCAAAGTGAGGGTGGGGAACATGGGGACTTGGAACTCAAGTTAGTGGGAGCAGTCTAACTAAAGACAGTAACAGGACAGCTCAAGATGCAATCATGGCATAATTCCCACTGTAGTATTTGGTGGGGGCGAATGGTAAGACCGGCTAGAGCCTTATTGGGAAGTAACTTCAGGTCCTTGAACCCCACAAACAGCTCCGTTGCTCTCCTTGGCAACTGAGCTCTTCTCGGGTCTGATTTCATTAGCATCCCCCAAATTTTCTATTTGCTTTAAAAAGCCTTGGACTGGAGAAATAGTTCAGCAGTTAAGAGCACTGGCTGTTCTTACAGAGGACCTGGGTTTTGTTCCCAGCACCCACATGGCAGCTAACAACCACCCTTAACTCTAGTTCCAGGAAATCCTTTGCTCTCTTCTGACCTCCTTGAGCATTGCACGACCCAGGTGCACTTACACACATGCAGGTAATACACTCATACACAAAATAAAAATAATAAAATATTTTTTAAAAGCCTGTCTCTCTAAATTCACCAAATATTCTAAAGTAGCTACAGACATATTTTTGAAAGTCTGAAGTGCTGGGCATGGTGGCGCACGCCTTTAGTCCCAGCACTCAGGAGGCAGAGGCAGGCAGACCTCTGTGAGTTCAAAGCCAGGCTGGTCTACATAGTAAGCTCTAGGTCAGCTGGAATTACAGAGAGAAAAACACCCCAAAAAAAACAAAAAAAAAAAAAAAAAAAAAAAAAGACAGAAAAAACAGTCTGAAGCGTTTATGTTCCCTCTTTGCAGGTCCTGCCCAACAAATCATGATGCCATTATAAATAGTACCAAAGAATGCGTGAGGACTAACAGAAGACGCTTTCTTCAAAAGTGCCATGAAAACATGGAAAGTACCAGTCCATGTAACAAGGAAACTATCAAGAGCTGCATGGCGGCTTAGTGTGACTGGAGTTAGAACAAGCGCCAAGTTTTAAAAAAAAGTGTCATCATTGCTTCGATAAGGCAAAGCATTCACTGAAACATTTCTCCTTCAAACCAAAATGAATGCAGTGTCTGGATTCTGATGACAAGAAATTGTGGAATTAGGGTACAGACCTTGGAATAAGAGGCATGCTAGGCCCAAATCCTTTCTAGTCAAGAGGAAGAATGGCCAGGACTTAACGCTATGACAACTTGATTTTATGAACAAGCTCAACTATGGAGAGTTCAGGTCCATGGAACATCAAAATACCTGATGAAGGCAGGAGACCAAGGTCCAGGCCCTCTTTGTGCCTGGAAAAAGATGGGCCTCACCTTCCAGGGTCTCCATAGCAGCTCAGTAGAGACAGTACATCTTCAGGGTGAAGAAATTTTTTTAATGTATCCTGACTCCAAAAACAAAATAAAACAAAAGAAAATACCCATAGACCAATGGAATGGAGGGGGGAGCAGAAGTAAACCCACAACTACAGACATCTAATATTCAATAAAGTGGTCAAAAACACACCTTTAGTCAAAAAAAATCTATTCAACAAACAGCGCCAGGAAAACTCAGCATCCACACCTAGAATGATGAAAATAGATGCACATGCCTTGCCCTACACAGAGATCAATTCAAAAATGGAGTAGTGACCTGACTGTAACACCAGAAACTTTGGGACTTCGGGAGGAAAACACCTTCAAGATACAGGATGGGCAAACACTCACTGAAAAAGACCACAGCGGCACAGGACATAGCAGCA
>NW_008350011.1:248004-249249 GCF_000622305.1 Nannospalax galili
GGATAAATGAAACAGGGTAATATACATATGTCATTTTATTCAGCTAGAGAAAAAATAGCAAGAAAATTGTATGCAAGCGTTATGATTATGCTAAGGAAAAAGGTCAGACTGAGTAAGAAAAAGAAGGCAAATTTCCTCATATAAAGACATTATTTATGAATTTCTATGTATATCATTTATATGTAGGTATGTATGTATCATGAAGTTCATTTAGAGTCGTCCCATGATTGGGAGCGAAATCTGCCTTCCCAAGGGTTCTCCCCTGATGTGGGGCCAGCTCCAGCATCACCCTATTCTCAGCACAGAGGCAAGTTGTGTATTCCTTGGGTAAAGCTCCCCCTGCTGCACCATGATGCTTCTCTGAAGAAGGCTGGGTGCAGCACTGATCTATGGGTAGAAACATGAGTGCTTAGAAGGCACTTTGACAACATGACTGTTTTTCCACATTGTATAAACTCATAATTTTTTACTTATCTGCACTTCTTCAGTTCTTTACACAAGACGCCAAGAACCTGGAAACATCTGGTCTAGACAGAGAACACTGGTACCAATCCCAAAGATGGAAAGGGTGGGTTTCTACCCATGGATGGAGAACTGATCTGTCCTGTCAGATTGTTAGGTGCTCAATGTTCCCAACAGCACAAGCCTATTTGTAAGATTGGTTTTTGTCTAGTTGCTTTCTATTGCTGTGATAAAAGCACTGACCAAAACAAGCTGGGGAAGGAAAAAGTTCATTTGGCTTATGGATCACAGTCCATCATCAAGGGAAGCCAGGGCAGGAACCCAGGGCAGGAACCTGGAGCACAGGCCATGGAGGTACACTGCTCACTGGCTTGCTCCTCTGGCCCATGCTCAGCCTGTTTTCTTATACAACACAGAACCAATTCCCAAAGTTGGCACAACCCATAGTGGGCTGGCCCCTCCTGTGTCACTTAACAGTCACGAAATACTCACAGATGTGTCCACAAGGCCAGTCTAACAGAAGCAATTCCCCTATTGAGGTTCCTACTTCCTAAGTGTGTCAAACTGGCAAAGTTAACCAGCGCAATTGACCCCTTGTCAACACAAACACATGGCTATTACACCACAACTCCTTTCCACTTCTTGTTCTCAAGATATGGTGTCAATATTAATATCACAACATAAAACAATATATCTTTAAAAAGATCCATAGTCCTTAAAAAACCCAAACACAAGCCTGAGAGGGTGGGCTCAGACCTCCATCGGTGTAGCGGCTCAGATCTC
>NW_008350011.1:250135-252448 GCF_000622305.1 Nannospalax galili
AACAAAACAACCCAATTAAAAATTAAGGCAAGAGCTATACAGAAAATTCTCAAAAGAGGAAACACAATGCATGAGAAATACTTTTTTAAATGCTCAACAGTTTTAGCCAATGGTGAAATGGAAATTAAAATTACTTTACCAAGCAAAAATGTTTGTAATAGTTGAAAAACAAAGAAAAATCTTCCACCAAATGAATAGGCCGTAAGAAAATATGTCCACAAAACCAGCCCTTTAAAGAATACTTGAAGTAATACAGAGAGCAGAGAGACAAACAGCTATACCCTAGGGGCAATGAAAGAAAATAAACAAAGGTATAATCTAGGAAACAAAAAATTACACAGAGAACACAAACAACAGTAAATCAAAATGATGGCAACCAATACACATCTTTCAATAATAACCTTAAATATCAATGAACAGAACTCCCCAGTCAAAAGAGACAGCCTAAGTGAATGGATTGAGAAACAAAATCCATCTCTTTGCTGTCTGCAAGAAACCCATCTCACCTTCAAAGACAGGCACTACCTTAAGGTAAAGGGATGGAAAAGAATATTCCAAGCAAATGGCACTAAGAAACAAGCAGGGGTTGCAATTCTAATATCGGACAAAATAGACTTCAAAGTAAAACTAATCAGAAAAGATAGGAGGGTCACTCCACTCTGATCAAAGGAACAGTTAACCAAGAAGAGATTACAATCCTTAACATATATGCACCAAATTCTGGTGCACCCAAATTCATAAAAACAATACTACAGGACTTTAAGACACAGATTAACCCCAACTCAGTAATAGTAGGGGACTTCAATACCCCACTGTCTCCATTAGGTCAACTGGACAAAGAAAGACATCTGAATTAAATGATACCATATATTAAATGGACTTAACAGACATCTTTTGATTATTCAACCCAAACACGAAATATCACTTTCTACTCAGCACCCCATGGAACTTTTTCAAAAACTGACCACATACTGGGTCACAAAACAAACCTCAACAAACAAAAAGTATTGAAATAATTCCATGCATTCTATCAGACCACAAAGCAATAAAGCTCAAAATCAACACTAGACGAAGCCCTAGTCACTACACAAACTCGTGGCGATTGAACAACACACTCCTAAACAATGAGTGGGTCAAAGGAGAAATTAAGAAAGAAAAAAAGAATTCCTGGAATTCAACAAAAAGGACAATACAACACAACACAACCTCTGGAACACATTAGAAGCAGTCTTAAGAGGGAAGTTTATACCTCAAAGTGCCTACATTAAAAAATTAGAAAGAGCCCAAATAAATGACCTAACACTGCAACTCAAGACCCTGGAAAGGCAAGAACAAATGAAACCCAAACCCAGCAGAAGAGAAGAAGTAACAAAAATCAGAGCAGAAATTAATAAAATAGAAACAAAGAAAACAATACAAAGAATCAATGAATCCAAGAGCTGGTTCTTTGAAAAGCTAAACAAGATAGACAGACCCTTAGCCCAGTTAACCAAAAGAAAGAGCAAATCCAAATCAACAAAATCAGAGATGAAAGGGGAAACATCACAACAGACACCCAAAAGATCCAGACTATTATAAGGAAATATTTTCAAAACCTATACGCTACTAAATCTGAAAGTGTAAAAGAACTGGATGGATATCTGAAATCATGGGAACCACCAAAGTTAAACCAAGAAGAGATCAACAGTTTAAACAGACCCATAACATGTAAGGAAATCGAAACAGTAATGCAAAGCATCCCAACTAAAAGTAGCCCAGGCCCAAATGGATTTACAGCAGAATTCTACCAGACATTTAGAGAAGACCTCCAACCAATACGACTTAAATTATTCAAAATGATAGAAATAGAGGGAGAACTCCCAAATTCCTTCTAGTACCAAAACCAGTAAAGACACAACCAAAAAAGAAAACTATAGACCCATATCCTTAATGAACATAGATGCAAAAATTCTCAACAAAATACTTGCAAACCACACACAGACACACATCAAAAAGATCATTCACCATGATCAAGTAGGCTTTATCCCAGAGATGCAGGAATGGTTCAATATACGCAAGTCAATAAAAGTCATTAATCATATAAATGGATTCAAAGACAAAAACACATTGTCATCTCAATAGATGCAGAAAAGGCCTTTGACAAAATTCAGCATGCATTTATGTTCAAAGTCCTAGAGGAAACTGGACTGGCAGGAACATACATCAACATAATTAAAGCTATATACAACAAACCCACAGCCAACATCACTCTAAATGGTGAAGAACGGGAAGCATTCCCATTAAAATCAGGAACCAGACAAGGATGTCCACTAT
>NW_008350011.1:252849-253515 GCF_000622305.1 Nannospalax galili
TCCCCATGACATACTTCACAGAATTAGAAAAATCCATCCTTAAATTCATATGGAGGCATAAAAGACTCTGGATAGCCAAAGCAACCCTGAACACAAAGAGCAACGCTGGGGGGATTACTACACCACATCTCAAAGTATACTACAGAGACATAGTAATAAAAATAGCATGGTACTGACACAAAAACAGACACATAGATCAATGGAACATCATTGAAGATCCAAGCTTGAGTGCACACAATTTCAGCCACCTGATATTTGACAAAGGTGCCAAGAACACACAATGGAGGAAAGACAGCATCTTCAACAAATGGTGCTGGCAAAACTGGATCTTTATCTGTAGAAGAATAAAACTAGATCCCTATCTTTCACCTTGCACAAAAGTCAACTCCAAATAGATCAAAGGCCTCAATGTGAAACTGGAAACCTTGAACCTATTAGAAGAAAATATTGGCAGTAACTTACAGGATATAGGTGTAGGAAAGGACTTTCTAAATCAGACAGAAATTGCTCAGGAATTAAGGTCAGCAATCAATAAGTGGGACCTCATTAAAACTAAAAAGCTTCAGTACAGCAAAAGAAACAATCAAACGAGTAAAGAGAAAATCCACAGAATGGGAAAAAAAATCTTCACCAGTGACACATCTGACAGAGGTTTAACATCCAGAA
>NW_008350011.1:253556-255673 GCF_000622305.1 Nannospalax galili
TGAAACTACTCTGAGATTTCATCCATGCATCAATCAGAATAGCTAAGATTCAAACAATAAATGATGACAAATGCTGGTAAGGATGTGGGGAAAGGGGAACTCGCATTCACTGCTGGTAGGATTGAAAACTCGTGCAACCTCTATGGAAAACAGTGTGGAGAACTCTTAAAAAACTAAAAATGAATCTACCATATGACCCAGTTATACCACTCCTTGGCACATACCCAAAGGACTCATCCTACTGTAAAGACACTTGTACAACCATGTTTGTTGCTGCTTTTTTCACAATAGCTAAGAAATGAAAGCAACCTAAGTGTCCCTCAATTGATGAGTATATAATGAAAATGTGATTCATTTATACGTTGGAGTTTTACTCAGCAGTAAAGAAAGATGAAAAACAATGTATGTTCTCCCTCATATGTGGCTCCTAGCACCAAATCCTTTTAAATTCCAGGTCCTTTTAATAAGATTATGCTATACAGCAGTCCTTTCTGCATGAAATAACTACCATCATCACGACTTCAGCTGAGCCTGATCGCTGAATTGTCACAATTGGGCTTGTTGACAGTTGTGCTCATTCATTAAAGGAGGGCCAAGCAGTGTCACTGGACCCTTACTGGAGTGTCCAGCGAGTCTTCCCAGCCAACTGTATGTAATTTGACCCTAATCACATATGACCTCCTGGATTCGGGGAGGGCTAAAGTGTCCAATCTGCAGAAGGCTAGGAAAAGAAGGCACGACCCATGCTGGGTAAAGGCTATCCAGTGTACATACCCTCAGGTCATACATACATACCTCAGCAACCCCTCAGTTAGCTCAGTAAATAAACTCAATAAATTCATTGGTTCCCCAGTAAAACTTTAATGAAACATTGGATTGACACTAGAAACTTAAAAGGGAATAAGCATTGTTTAGCATTCCCAGGAAAAGAAGTCTCACAACAGATGGAAAATTTCTTAATATTATGTCTCATAATTATTTTTTAAAAAAGAAAATGAGAATATAAAAGATGTTAACAGGATATGGGAATGAAGGTATTTTCTGAAATATAAAAAATGAGAAAGCTTAAGCAAGTGATGAAGGTCTGTTTAGGTTTGTTATATATAAAGGATGAGACAAAAATAATATACTCATCATCTTAAAATTTCTATGGTCACAGTCAGTCAACTAGTTTAAGGAACAAAGTATAAATCTAGCAGTTTATCTGAGAATATTTGGTTTTTTACCCAAGCTTTATGTACACAGCACATGGTAATTAAAAGCACCAGACTAGTGGAACTAACCTTCTTGGATGTTTAACAGCCACAGTTTGAGGCCTATACTAATATGGTCAGAGGGACTTAAAGGACAGTTTTTGCCCCTTGCCCTCCAAGGTGGACTAAGTTCCAGAGAACTATGGAACATCTCTCAAAATGTCCTGTAACTGTGGTGAGGTACATGTCCTCTTGTTCAGGGAGGCCATGGAGACCCCACCAGATGGACTTGAACCAGTGTCCAGTCTACAAAGAGGAGGGTCAACTTAAAGGAAACATCTCATTCATGCTTCCAAGCGAAGCCAGACATGGTCAAACAGGACCTTTGAGTTATCTTCACATAGATGGAACTGGTAAAAGAAAGGAGCCAGGAACTCCTCCCAAGCTTATGTGACCCCTGAGGAACAGATCCTCAAATGACCTTAACTGCAAAAATAAATTGATTTATTTGGGCCAACTGTATGGTCTTAAACACCCAAAAGGAAAGTATAACCAAAGAGTAAAGTCATCAGTATATTTCTTTAAGAGTTCAAGGGATTACACTTCCCAAACGTTAGGCTTAAGTCTATATAAAAAGTTATTTAGACAATTATTTCTCATTGATGATTTTGTTCCTAACCAGAAAGTGCTGCTCAGATGTAAGACTTAAAATCTTGGTCTCCAATACTGTAGTGCCCACCTGTAGCTAAGGGAGACAATCAGCTATTATTCTAAAATGATTGATAAATTTTTTTTCTCCCCCTATTTAGAAGCCTTTGGGTGGGAAGTGATACTGATTCTAACTACTCCAACAGCTATCAAAATACCTGAAAGCAAATCCTGAATCCATCACTCTAGAGTCCAGCCTTGGAAGACAAAAGAAGA
>NW_008350011.1:255789-274560 GCF_000622305.1 Nannospalax galili
TAGATATGAGTTATGCAATTTGGGAGTCTTTTAGATAGACCCACTAAAGGGGTACTCCAATTGCCTCGCCCTGCGTCCCTGTTTAGCATGGAAGAGGCCAGAGCATTCTGCATCCCGATTCCCTATCTGCAAGTTGGGTAACCCCTTCAGAGGATGGCATGATAAGAATAGGAGGTACGAATTGGCTAGGCAGTTAGGGTAAAAAGACCTCAAAGAAAAGTAGCCAGTTTCTTGGCTAAAAGTCAAAATGTCCTTGGGACTGTTAGCAACACTTTTCCAAAGACCAAAAATGTCAAAAGTATTTGGGAGCATATATCTAACCCTTAAAATACTTTAGGGTTACCTCTTCAGAGGGGGGAATGTTAGAATAGCCAAAAGCCCAATAAAAATAAATAAATGAAAGAAGAAAGAAAAAATGGAAAAAAAAGAAAAAAGTGATGGGGAGATACGGGAGGTGTTGGAAGGGAGGGAGTGGGCATGGATTTAATCAAAATACCTTGTATGCATATATGAAATTCTCAATAAAGTTTTTGTAAAAGTTAAAAAACCACAAAAAAATCCAAACACGTTAAAAGTTCAAAATCTCCTAAAATTATTTTAACTGTGGGTTCCTGTAAAATCCAAAACAAGTTAAGTAGTGTCTTATTTCAAAATAGAAGAACTGGGCACACTTAAGCAAAACCAAAGTCCAGCAAATTAACTCAAGGCTGGACATCTGGGATTTACTCACTGTCTTCTGGGCTCCAAAAGACTTGGGCAACTTCACTTCTATGGCTCTGCTGTCCACAGCACATACAACTCGTCTCGTAGGCTCAGGCTGGCTCCACTCCAAACTTGCCACTGCCATTGGTGGTCACATCATGGTCCTAGCATCTCCAGTACGGTAGAATTGCCATTGCAACCGAGGCTACTCCTTCCCAAGGGCCTCTTCTGACCTCACTCAGTGTCAAGCCTCCAGCTTGAGATAGAGCCTTGGGTACTCTCTGAACCACAGCTTCTGTGTGCTGACCCTGAGGAAATACTTTCCAAATTTTATCTCAATGATGTTGGTCTCTTGCTATTCACAGCTGATTTTCAGTCCCAGAAATCAGTATCAATTGTCCCAATAAACCACAAATGTTTCACTTCCAGGGGCTGGAGAGATGGATCAAAGGTTGAGACCACTGACTGTTCTTGCAGGAGATCTGGGTTTGAATCCCATCACCCACATGATGGTTAACAACCATCTGTAACTCCAATTCCAGGGGATACAATTCCCTCTTCTAACTTCTGTGGGCACTGCACGAAATGGGTGTACTTAGATGCCGGCATAAATAAAATAATATATACAAAATTAAAAAATAATAAAGTAAAAAAAAGGTTTCACTTCCAAAATTTCTTAATTCTACACAAACGACCCTGAATAATCTGCTTCACTTAAAAAGTCACAGGCCAGGCCTCCGTCATCCACATTTCTTTTCAGCACAACTGTTCCAAGCTCCACAGCAACAACCCACTAAGTTCTGAGCACACAATGGCTTTTCCACCCCAAAGTTCCAAACGCTCCCATAGTCCTCCCAGATGCCTATGGTCAGGCCCATCACAGCACTATCCTACTCTCTGGTACCAACTTCTATCATAGTTACTTTCTGTTTCTGTGATAAAAACACAGACAAAAACCAATTTAGGAAGGAAAGGGTTTATTTGGCTTACGGATCACAGGCAGGAACTGAGGGCAGGAACCTGGAGCACACATCACTGAGGAACACCGCTTGCTGGCTTGCTCCCCTGACCCATGCTCAGCCTGCTTTCTTAAACAACACAGGATCACCTGCGTGAGGATAGAATGGCCTGTAGTAGGCTAGGCCCTTCCACATCACTCAACAATCAAGAAAATGCCCCACAGATGTGTCCACAAGGCCAATCCAATAGAAACAATTCCCCAGTTGAAGTTCCCACTTCCCACGTGTGCCAGGTCGACAAGTAAAGCTTCCAGCACAATTTTTTCTAACGGGATTTTAAAGACATTCAGCAGGACTCTGTAAGCCTAGTCAAGATTGTTGTAAGGTAAATACAGCATACCTCCACCTATTTCCAATATACTATTAGGATCATATCGATCCCCAGTAACTCATTTTAACAGTACATACATCATGAGTAAAGAAATTCAATTTACATTGTGATTCAGCCAATCAGAAAATAAGATCCTGGACTGACATTTCATAATCTCAGGCCATTATCCCCAATCATTTACAAAACTATCATAAAATGGAAATCACAAATGGTAAAGCCAGAAGAAAGTAGTAGGGACTGTCTGCAAATCTGTTCTGGAAACGTTACTTCATTTATATGACCCCAAAACCACAGCTATGAATAGCCAAAATAGGCTAATAACAGCACATCCGATGAAGCGGCTTCAGCACACCTGTTGTTGAATGCGTTCTTCTTTCTGAACATGATGTAGTTTTTGCCTTCCTGAAGTGTCAACAGCTGATAACTTTCATGAGGACCCCCTCAAAAGATTGGGCCAAATAACATTCTGTCCTGGAGAGGGGCCACTTACACACCAGGCCCCACCCCTACCCAAGGATATATAAGAAGTTAATGGCTGTTGGGGAGCAAGACACTTCTTAGTGTTGTAAGAGCCTAGTGGTGGCCCATGTTCCTGTAAGTAACCTCTCAGTGCTCTGGTAAGCAAACCCAACTGAGCACATTGATTCGCCACGCTAGACATGAGGGAAATCACTTCTTTGTCCCGTCCTTGTCCTATCTGCACGACAGGGGTGCTCATGTGGAGTGGTGCTCATGTCCCCACAGGAAACGCTGATGTAACAATTGGTACCCACGCTGAGGCTTAAGGAAACCAAAGAGGAGTTTGTGATGAGCGCTCGCGTTGTCTGCTGTGGATGATGAGACGCAAACAGCTAAGATGTCTGAGGCTGGAGCTCAGTGGGAGCCATCCTGACATAGCTAGCCTTCCCTACGTGGTACGCAATGGCATGACTTCCTGCCGCAGTAGAAGCTGCACTGTCCCTGCCCGCTGCGGACAGAAAGACAGGCACTAGAGCTGTTCTATCTGAAGGTGCGAGGGCCCACAGGAGGAATTCGAGAGACCTCTTTAATGAAAAGGTCTGCCACACGAGAATGGCAATTTCCCAAAGCTAGCCCTCATAAGAAAGAAAATAAAATGCGAAAAGAGGGTGTGGATACTCTCCTCCGCATGAACCCTTAATTGGCAGTAACTTGGATCAAAGGAAGAAGAAATGGAGGTGTTGGCTTGCTGTTTCTCATGGAGAGCGAACATAAGAGGGGAGCAAATTTAGGTGTGTGCTAGACAGTCTCTCCTTGGAGTCCAACACCTGGAACCCACCTGAAGAATCAGAGAGTGAAGAGGGAGACAGTGGGGTGGAGGTCACAGAAGAGGGAAAGTTAATGACACGGCTTGCAGGTGGGAGCACGAACAATGGACCTGCGGAGGAAACTGCTGACTGCGGAATACTCTGCATCTGAATCCTTGAATTGGAAAAGGCTGTTACAGTGTGGACGAGCATCTCACAGGCTGGTTCTGGAGGCTGAGTCCTGGGGTCAGGGAAGTTCACTCTGCTATGGAAGCAAAGAAACCGAGTCAGAGAACTACTCCTAAGGAAATAAAAGGAAAATATGTCTCTGAGGACATGGCTCACATGAGCCATGAGGAATCCTTGTGTCCCACCAGCTAAGATCAACATGTATATCAGGGACTTAGGATGATGAAGGAAACGTAACTAAAGGAACCGGGCGTTAGAGGGGAAGTGTTTGATGATCAGTTCATCTGGAAAGATTGGATTGTGTTCACAGTAAAATTGAGAAAGAGGATGACTCCGCAGGGACCCCAGCATTAGTCTGTTCTTACAGGCTTTGCTGAGCCCCACGATGGGACATGATTGTCACAAGGTAGGAGAGGCTTTGGTGAATCTGAATGAGTTAGACAAACATATAAATTGGGTTCCTTACATGCTAAAGCACTCAAGAGTTGAGAAAAGAGAAAGCAGACCAGAGGTCTCTCTAGATCCCTAGAAAACAGAAAGGACAGAAAGCTAAACTCAATGCTTGCCAGTCTCTGAATGACTTTAAAGCCAGAGCAAAACCAGTGGAAGCGCTGCTGATAATAGGTACCATGTACTGTCTGCGTTCAAACAGGGCATTTGGTCGACTTTATAGGACTTTGCAGGGCCATGAAAGTTAGCACTGCCCTGCTCCCCATCATCCTGAGATAGTCCAAGCCACTTGAGCCAGCCCTGCCTAGCCTGTTCAGAGAGGGAGTGGGCAGATTCATGGTGACCCATGGAAGGCCCCGTATGAGAAGGTGGGATGCCTCATGGAAAATGACTGAGGATGGTGGATGGCTGTAAAAGAAAGTGCCTACTCTCCATGTGCTGAAGCCAACACAGCCACAATTGCTTTCGAGAAAACAAGTGATACGGCAGAATGCAACCCTTTCTTCCTGCTGCGTTGAGCCTCAAAGGCATTTTTCTTCATCCTCTTAGCTGGTGATCCTCTGATACCAATTGGTACTTACGTGGAATAGACAGTGGTGGGACTCCAGAGAGCCCGCCCACCTCTTCAAAAGAGCTTCAGAACTGAGACGACACACTGGAAACCTGAGCCATTTACAAATTTGGAAAACCCATGTGCAAGCACACCTGAAGGGGTGAAGATGTGTAATTAATTCACAGACTACGAGAGCCAGACAGACGTGGAAACTGTCAACTTCATGGCTGAGTGAGGCACGGATGACAAGCAGCAAAGATAAAGGAGAAAACTCCTGTGGTAGTCGGCGCCTCTAGTTGCTGAAACAATAAAGAGCTTAAATAGATGCATCCTAGAATGTGGACAGAAGACATTCTTGGAAGCCAGAGCCACTAAATGAATGTCCTAGTGCCACACACAGGTGGACTACTTTCCTGAAACTTATTGATCAAGGGGCCCCAGAGGCTTGAAAACAATACAGGCTCTTGCCTCTGTTCTCGGTGCCCACCACATCGATATGGTCAGATACAACTGCCTGGTTGCAGGATATGGAGAAATCAAGCTGTGACTGAACTGGAAGTAGCCTCCTTGCTGGCTAACTCCCATGGCCCTGCAAAGTCCTATAAAGCTGACCAAGGGAGAATCACCATCAAATGCCCTGTTTGAACGCAGACAGTACATGGTACCTATTATCAGCATGACAGGTAAGATGTGTCCACCAGACTAATAGCAGAAGGGTGAATGAGAGTGTGGCCCGCTTCTTTTTAACTGTATTTGCAGCTATTTTACAGCTGGAAGTTCACATCTGGTAGTGTAACCCTGACGAAAGCCCATGACTAAGGAGGGCATAGGTCCTGGCAGGGAAGCTCTTGCTGCTGTTTGCTAAATGGATATGATAGTTCTGCCAAAATATCTTCTATTTATGTTTATTCCAATAGATGGTTTCTGCTGTCAGGCTCGGTCCAGGAAGCCTCTTTTTGTCCTGGGTGGAAGTTAACATGAAGACTCATAGCTGGTCAGATGGTTGAGGATAAATGTGTGCCAAATGCTCAGGCCTACATGAGACATTTCTATCACTCCCTTTGAGGCTCAGGAAACAGCCAGGAAAAGAGATCAAAGATTGCGAGAGCTGGGTGAAGGGCTGGCATGCTATGGAGTGCTGAATTCCAGATGTGACCGTGGACACTGCCCTCTTGAACTCTCAGCAGTTCTGATTATCCAGAACTTATTATTCGTAAGTCTGGATCGTTAATATTCCATCATAAGGTGGAGAGGTGATCATGAAGGCCTGACTCGCCCTGAGGATAAATAAATGGTTCGTGGCTGCTGAGTAAAGGAGACTTTGGTGTATAGCCACCCATAACTTGCCCATATTCCCATATATAATTCCAGTTAAACTCATGGGTTCACCAGATAAACATGAGTAAAATTCATTTATTTGGTCATTCATTGGCTTCCTTTCAGGATCATGGTCATTTTCAAGTCTCCCCAGGAAAAATTAATGCAACAACAGTAAGTAAAGAGAAAAAACAGAGATTAGGAGAAAAAATTTATAAATCACATATATAACCTAGTGCGTACAAAAGTCCTTTCGTGTGTCAGAAACCAGGACACTCATTAGCAGAAACATTCAACTAGGAACTGGATTTCCTGAGATGATATTTTTAGGTTCCTACTTTCTTCAGTAACATAAGGAATAGCCCCCAACACACGCACACACACACACACACACACACACACACACACACACACACACTTCTGCAACACTTGTCAATTTGAGAAAATATTCCACGGTATGAGGCACTTGGTCACCCACACTCTGGCTCCCTTACCTGATAGATTAGTATTGATCAGTATCTGGCACATCTCTACAGTCACATCAGTCTTCTCTCCCCTAAAATAAATAAAACCTTTAGTGCCGATTAACTTATCAAATTATGACCAATTCCATAGAATCTCTAAAATTCTATAACTCTGAAAATCCTAAATTTGGCTCCAAAATTATGTATTAGTAAAAGTGTTTTCTAACTGGATGGAGCACAGGCTCTTGAAATACTGCCTTATAACAATCACAGTCCCCTCCTTGTCCTGTTGTTACATTTGCCTAGTCATCACTGATTTTATTAATTTTGATCTCCTCAGACTTTCCTTTGGTTAATTAAACTAAGGGCTTGTCAATGCTGTTTAATCAGAGAACAAGCTCTGAGATGTGTTTGTTTTGTTTTGTATTGTGTTGTTGTTTCTGTTTCATAAATTTCACCATCTGATGTTATTATTTCTGCATCTGATATTTCTTACTTCTATGTGTCTGCGGCACTTGGCTTTGTTTGCTCTGTCCTTGCCTCTCCCATCTTTTCAGCTGCATCATTAAGTCATTAGTTGGTGTTCTTTCTGATTTTTTAAAATGTAGGCACTTGGAGCTATAAATTTTCCTCTTTGAACTGCTTCCGATGTGTCTGGTAGGTTTTGTTCTGCTGAGTTTTCATTTTCATACATTTCCAGGCCTTTTGAACTTTCCTTATTGAATTCTTCTTTAATGTATCCATCATTCAGCCGTGTGTTGTTTTAACCTCCGTGAGTTTGTGAGATTCCTAGAGATTTGGGGGAGTGGGCGTCGATTTCAGGCTTTATTGCATTGATGTCAGATAGGATGCATGGACTTAGTTCAATTTTTCTGTATTTTTTAGATTTATCTGTGTCACACTAGGTGGTCTATTATTTTTATTGTACAATATTTTAGTAGCATTGCTTTCTTTTTAAAAAATCTTTATTTTTATTTTATGTGTATGAATATATTACCTACACTGTGTAAGTACACCGTGTCATACAGTGCCTGCAGAGGTCAGAAGAGGGTGTCATTTCACCTGGAACTGGAGTTATGGTCAGTTGTTAGCCTCTATGTGGGAGCTGGAATTGAACTCAGGTCCTCTGCAAAAGCAATCAGTGCTCTTAAACAGCTGAGCCATCTCTCCAGTCCCTAGCATTGCTTTCTTTAAGAAATAACATGATTACATTGAAAAACTTTGTATAGGTTAGAGAATTTGGAAAGAGAGTAAATGGAAAACCCACATTATAGGGACAGTAACAGATTTCACATTATTATTGAAGCTTGATAGTACAGTTTCGAAACTAAATAGTATTCAAAAATTATAGTAGACATGTACTTTAAATTTATATTGTAAGATAAAATTACATATTTTCAGTTTGGGAATTGTATCAGTTTAGTTATTATAATGCTATTTTTTAACTTCCTAGACTGTGGTTTTTATCTCTAGAAGTTCAATTAGGGTATAGGTGAAGGCATCCTGGGGATGTAGAAGAGTAACAGAAAAATATTGGAAAAGCTCTTGGTGCCTGGTAATAGGAGAGGTTCAACATCAAGCCCTGGATACCCAGGACCATGTGGGGAGTGAACCACCGCTGGCCCTCAGGGGAGGTAAAAGGTATATTCTAGAGAATCAGTCCTCGCAAGACCAGAATCTACAAATGATAGAGACCTCCCCTATCCACAGCATAAGAGGCAATGCCTCTGCCATCCATAACCTGGGACCTCAGGGGAGGGGCCTGTGGAGAATGCAACCACTCAAAGAAGGCTGAAACTGCTGCCCATCATCTGGAAGTCCTCCAACCTCCACTCTGCTCTGCCATCAGCCCATCACCAGAGGAATGTGGAACCATGGCTCACGGTAGGGGACCAAAGCTCCAGGTTCATGGGAGGGGACTACAGCTCCAGTTTATGGAGGGTGGGGGAGGACCATAGCTCCAGGTTACAGGAGGGGCCACAGCTAAAGGTTTACAGGTGGTGATCACAGATCCGTCCCATGGAAGAGGGCCACTGGATTCAGGTTCCCAGGAGGGGACCTCAGGCCCATGTTCATGGGATGGGACCACAGCTCCAGGTTCACAGGCTTACCGACAGTCCCAGGCAGTCCCTCGTTGGGGGTGGGAGGGTAACTGGTTCACAGGAAACAAGCAGAGCTCCGGCTCATAAGCAATCACAGCTCCAGGCTCGTGAGGGACAACCACAGTTCCAAACTGATGAAAGGCAACAATAGTTCCAGGAACACAGGAACATAGTTCACGGGAGGTGAACACAGTTCCAGGCTCATGGGAGGGGGTCACTATTTCATTTATACTGGTTCCTACTATTTTCTTGGCTCCGTTGCTCTGTCCACATGATTATACTTGGGTTCAAAATAGAATATTTTGGCCTCTGTGCAGCAAATGGAGGCAAAAGTAACTTGCCTGAATTTCTCGCTTGAGGGCTGTAGATACTGGAGAAAACCACCTTTTGCTTTTGTTTAAAGAGACGGGACGGTATGTTCTGTTGTTGGTGGCGTTGCTGGCTTTGGTTTTTTCATGGACAGGGTCCTGGTTGTCTTCTTTTTTCTGGTAATTGCAGCCTTCACATCTCCCTCCCTGGCCAGGGAAGCCAGTGAGGAAACGTCTTACCCAGACCTGTGTTTTGGACCGGTGGGGATTTGGGGAGAGGAAGGGTCCAGAGGGGAATGTGTTTATGGTGTCTCGCATTGTTTTTATGATGTGACCTGGCACGTCTTTCGCTGGTTGTATGTCTGACGTGAGATTCCAATCTGCATCTGCTGAGTGGAACTTTGGCTCTATTTTTGCTGTCCCCAAACATGTTTTATTTCAGAGTGGGTCTGAAGAGTCCGCAGGACAATCCTTCAGACACTTGATGTTGATTATTTTTTGAAACACTTTTTTACATTTTTTCATTTTTAATATTTTTATTGTGTTCTTGAAAATTATCTGGCAGGGTAGAAACTGACTCTCACAGAGTCATCCAGTTCTTACAGGGAGCATAGGGCATCTTGGAGGCCTGTCACACGCTGAGTAGCATTGAGCTTCCTCCTCTATCAGACCATGCAGCCCTGGGAGCAGTACTCTTCTGCTGTAATCATCAAAGGACCAAGGAACAGACATCTCGGGACCACCCTTCACCCAACACCCCTCAGGAATTATCCAAAGTATCCTCCAACTACAGATCATGAATTGCCCTATGCGCTCTGAAAAACCTTTCTGAAAAAAAAAAAACAAAGGATATCACCTCCCCTTTCCTTGGTTCAAAAATTCCCTCCCTGAGAACTTGCTCCCCTGTGTGTCCCTCTACACTGTGCCCTGTCTCTGGTCTCTGAGGCCTGCGAGTACAAGAAATTTGCTTCCTCAGCCTCATTTATGCCCTTGGGTCACCACCTAACTGATCAGGACCAATAAGAACACAGAACAAAGGAGCATCTCATCCAAAATACTCCTTCCTAGAAACCTTCAGAGTCATTCCAGGGAAAATACCTGGATGTCATTACCCACCCATGTTGAAAATAAGATGAAATATCACACAGTCTTGAATACCGTCTTGCAGGTGCATGTCCTGCTGGAGTTTAGATGTTTTCACGCGTGGGGCCTTTCCATGATCATTTCCTATCAGAATGAACTCCAAGCTGAAATTTTCCAGTTGTATTTTATTTCAAAGAAAAGCTTGTCAGAGAAACATCTCCCAGAAGAACGTTTTGGAAGAACACCCTGCCTCCATAAAACACAGTCTGGATCTCTTTTCTTCAATGTAAATATGCAACTAAGAACAAGACATAGAGGCAGCACACGTATGAAGAGCCAGATGCTGGAACAAACACACCAGCCTATGAAATATCACATCCACAAGGCAATGTCACAGGGTCTGTGAGACGATCAGAGAGAGCATCGGCCATTCAACGAGTTTTGGCAAAATTAACCAGTAAAATATAAATAAACATGCAAAAAAGAAAAAGTGGAAAGAGATAAGAAAAGAGCTAAAATACACTGATGACCCACCGAAGACTCTGCACTTAAAAGAATTGTATAGTGGGGCTGGAGAGATGGCTCAGCAGTTAAGCACACCGGTTGTTCTTGCAGAAGACCTAGCACCCACATGGCAGCTAACAACTGTCCGTAACTCCAGTTCCAGGGGACCTGATGGCCTCTTCTGTCCTCCACGGGCATTGCACGACACAGGTGCACTTACCTACATGCAGGCAATATACGCATACACATAAAATAAAAAGTTTTAAAAAAGAATTGCGTAGCAGAAAAAATTAGGGGAATAAACTCATCAAGAATACATAGGACATTTTATCAATACAAAGAACAAAACCATAACTTTTCTAACCAACAAAATGGAAAGAAGACATTTGAACAAAGCAGTACCAGTATCTAAACACTCCTTCACAAAATTGAAAGGCATAAAATAAAAAGGGAAGTTCCTAATATTTGTATACTGAAATAATGGGGTCTTCTATGAAGACCCATCAATCAGTCTATTCTCAGGCTTCAAAAAGAATGAATCCCAGGCGGACCGGACATGGCAACACACAACTTTAATCCCAGCATTCAGCAGACACAGGCAGGTGGATCTCCATGAGTTCAAGGCCAGACTGGTTATACATAGTGAGTTTCAGGCCAGGCATGGCTACACAGTGAGGCCCTGTCTCAACAACAACAAAGTGGATTCCAGCTGTGTGGGTAGGGCAGGTGGGAGGATGAGTGTGTGTGGGGGGGAACATGTGTGCCATGGCATGCATGTGGAGATTGGAGGACAACTTATAAGAGTCAGTTCTCTCCTTCCACCATGTGAGTCCCCAGGATTGAACTCGGGTCATTGGGCATAGCAACAAAAGTACCTTACCTGCTGAGCCATCTCACTGGCCCACAAGGACCATTTTGATCTAGTATGTTTTACTCCACCAAAGTCTGAGGAGACACATTATGTAGGAAAAAATTTCTTTTTCCAATAAATTCATCGCTGTGACAACCTGTTGGCTTATAAATAGTACTGTGGAACGCCCTTCCTAATAAAAGAAAGCTGAATCAAAACTACACGTGGGGGACAAAGTAACACACATATTTTCACTACCAAGCTTTATGCTGCGAGTCTTAAGAAAACCTCTCCACTTGGACGTTTGCGTTTTTTCTTTTCTGTTGTCTCACAAAACCTGAGAATTATAAGAAGTGCACTGTATCAGTTACTTTACTGTTGCTGTGATAAAACAACATGACCAAGGCAACTTATAGGTTGAAAAAGTTTATTTGGCTTGTGGTCCCGGAAGGTTAAGAGTCCGTCATGGTGGGTGGCACAGCAGCAGAGGCAGATGGATCTGAAGGCTGAGCACTCACATCTCCAAGCAGGAAGCAGAGAAACAGACTAGGAGTGGAACAAGACTATGAACCCCCAAAGCCCACTCCCAGTGACGTGCTTCCTCCAGCAAGATAGCACCTCCCAAACCTCCGCATGCAGCACCATCAACTGAGGCAAAGTGAAAAAAACACCTGGAGCCCAGGGGGGTGGGGGGCATTCTCATCTGAACCACTGCAAAACCCTAAGCAGAAATTAATTAATTTGATAATTTTTAAAACAAAACTTACATCTACTCTCCGGCCAGTGGGTGATATAGGGAGGGGAAACAAAGCCAGATTATCATTCCAAGTCTCTGTTTTGACCCTGAGGTCTGTGGGGTCAGTGTCTCCCTCATGGTATCCTGCAGGTCCCCTTTATTCTCCCTTAGCAGCTGGAATCACTCTCCCAAGGCACTAATCTTGCCTTCTGCCACCACCTGGGCTGGGGCAAGGAGGTTAACTAAGAGCACACAAACCAACAACAGTATGTACATACTGAGTTGTTCGTAATGGGTCCATGGGGATACTTTTCTAAAATATAGGTCACGAATGTGCAATGCGAAAGTGCCCTTACTGGACCCTTCTATCACATGCACTGTGGTGTGGCTAAACAAAGCTATTTAACACATCCAAAAACTCACATAGTTGTCGATGCTCTCAGAGTTCCATCCTTATTGCCTATGGGGATGCGCTGCCGGTGCTGCTCAGAGGTCAGTCAGAGAGCGTGGCTGAAGGCAGTGTAGGCTGGCCTGCGGCCATGGCTCTCTTGAGACCCCAAGGCACAACTCACTACTTTTGTGGTTGAGTCCTTTAACTTTGCCTTATCTGTATTAGTTTCTTTTCTGTTGCTGTGATAAAACACCATAGCCAAGGCAAATTATGGAAGGAAGTATTTACTGGGTTTAGATTCCAGAGGGAGTAGAGTCCTTCATGAGGGAGAAGCATGGCAGGAGGCAGCCAGAGCAGAAAGCTGAGAGCTTCCATCTTCAAGCAGGCACAGGAAGCATAAAGCAAACTGGAAATAGGGCAAGGCTCTGAACTCTCAAAGCCTGCTCCCCCCAAGCCCCAGACGTGCTTCCTCAAGCAGGGCTTTACTTCCTAAACACTCACAAACAGTACCAATCAACTGGGGTCAAGTGTTCACATTCCTATTCTTATTCAAACCACTGCATCATCCAACTCGTGCATTATGGGGTTGGGGGGGGCATAACAAAAGAAGGGCAAGACTAGTATGTCAGGAGAACAGCTTTCTTCCTTTTCAGTAAAAGCATGGGCTAACCTCTATCATCTCGTGCGCAAGGTCCTTCTGTGAATACAGAAAAAGGTCAGCATAACAGCCACTCAGCTGACCTCTTCGAAAGTCAAGAGAGTTTGGTGATGTCCATGATCCAATTGAGTTAATGCTCAGTGAGCATCTATCATGAGTAGGCATCGCCCTGGGAGGGTGGTAGAGCCAGGAAAACACAGGCATTCTATCTCATAACTGTCAACTCTAGGAGCACAACATGAAAACCCACTGGCAATCACTGTCATGTTTGTGGGTCTGTGGGACCCCACCGGCCAACCATTCTAAAACAGCTAACCCATTCCTGGCACTGGGGTTTCTATTTGTTAGACTGTGGTGTCTAGCAGGACCATTCCCCAACCATTATTGAGTAACACTACCAAACTCTTTCTAAGTGTACGTATCAATTATAAGAAGCTCTACAATAATAGGTTTTCCTATGACTTTTTCAGGTCTCTGCTGTTAGATAACCCTCCTCATATTCCCTCCTCTACGCTGCCCCTCCATCCCCCATCCCATTCCACACAACCTGTTCCGTACTCCCCTTTACACCATACACCTGTATATTCACTTAGGAACTCATGGTCTCTCAGGTTTGGAGCAGAGTCAATCCTAAAGATCGCTTGCTGGACCCTTCCTTTCACCCTCTGAATGCCTAGACTGAAAAGAAATCATATCGAACCCAGAAGCAACATTCTAAAGTTTTTTTTTCCATTCTCTGTGTCACCCACATAATATCACAATCAAGAAATGGTATCCCAGTTTTACAGAGGAAAACAGTTGGTTCTAGAGAACATTGCAATGACCTTAATCACAAAGCTAGTAGGTGGAAAAGAGCCTCACGGAGAGCATGATGCTCCAGCATCAAGTTAACTGCATCCCGCAGGAAGACCCCAAGGGCTCGCGTGTGGTGACTGCAGCCCAGACTCCTCATCAGACCAGTTCTGGGACACAGATGAGCACTGCTCCTGACATCTGAGCCTCAAACACCCCTTGTGGACTCCACCAACGATCTGTTCCCTGCTCTCTTGCTTTCGGCACAACCGTGAATGATTCTTTGTAATCGATGTGTTAGAAAAGCTGTTTGCAGAATTCAGCGAATCTCTGATCCTTTTTTTTTTTTTTTTTTACTGTTGGGGCTGTTGGAATCTTGAGAGCTCGCTGGACACTGGATAACACATTGCAAAACTAGACAGTGGTGCTGGGGTAAGCGCACAGCTGCCCCCTGGTGACCTGCTGGAAGCACGGCGCCAGACCTGAAAGCTTCCTTGCAACACACGTGCAGCTGGAAAACAAAGTTTCTGTTGGGACCAAAAGGAAACAGCTGTCCATAAAAGTAAAGCGGCAAAGAGAGAAACCTTGCTTGAAAAAAAACTTCAGCCTATGCAAGTCCTCTAGATACGACCCTGGAGACTTTTATATTGGGAAAGCTTGACATCTAAAACCCCGGGAAGGATCAGGCTAATGAGAGGGACTAACCCTGGCCTGGATCTCTCATTCGCCTGCTTGGAGTGCTGGGCACACTCTCACAGGCTCTCTGACAACAGGAGCCAGCCCCGTATGAACTACATTACCCAAGACCCTTCAGAATCCTGAACTCTGGGACACAGAGCAGGCCTAGTGGAAGCACTGATTCAGGGTTTCCAGTTTGATAGTAAAAGCCACAGAGAAGATACAGACTAGTGCCCACCAGATTGAGGACCCCTCAAGACAAACCCAGGGAGGGCAGGGACCCGAGCTGCACTCTGTACCGCAGTCTCTCCCGTGTGTGTGGCAAATCCGGCGCATTCGTTGCCTCTTTTTTTTTTTTTTTTTGCAACTGTTGGGGCTGTTGGAATCTTGAGAGCTCGCTGGACACTGGATAACACATTGCAAAACTAGACAGTGGTGCTGGGGTAAGCGCACAGCTGCCCCCTGGTGACCTGCTGGAAGCACGGCGCCAGACCTGAAAGCTTCCTTGCAACACACGTGCAGCTGGAAAACAAAGTTTCTGTTGGGACCAAAAGGAAACAGCTGTCCATAAAAGTAAAGCGGCAAAGAGAGAAACCTTGCTTGAAAAAAAACTTCAGCCTATGCAAGTCCTCTAGATACGACCCTGGAGACTTTTATATTGGGAAAGCTTGACATCTAAAACCCCGGGAAGGATCAGGCTAATGAGAGGGACTAACCCTGGCCTGGATCTCTCATTCGCCTGCTTGGAGTGCTGGGCACACTCTCACAGGCTCTCTGACAACAGGAGCCAGCCCCGTATGAACTACATTACCCAAGACCCTTCAGAATCCTGAACTCTGGGACACAGAGCAGGCCTAGTGGAAGCACTGATTCAGGGTTTCCAGTTTGATAGTAAAAGCCACAGAGAAGATACAGACTAGTGCCCACCAGATTGAGGACCCCTCAAGACAAACCCAGGGAGGGCAGGGACCCAAGCTTCACTCTGTACCGCAGTCTCTCCGTTCTGTTTATTTATGACGTTATGTGATCTTGTGTTTATAAATGTGACCACACTCGGGCCTTGGGAGGCCACTGGAAGCTGAGCTTCTCAGCGCACTCTGGAGTCTGGGAGCCATGAGCGTCCTCTACTTTCTGCTGTTGCTGTACTACTATCTCTTCTCCCAGATGACCCCGGGTAAGCCTCGGCACTAGCTGGAGTATGAGGTCAAGCCTGGGGATAGAGGCCCAAAGGGAAACTGAGCACAGCTGGTCCTAGGCCTGAGGAGGCAGAAGAAGACCATGCCAGGATTGACTGGCCTGGAGTCAAAAGCTGTCCTCTGGGAAACACAGGCCTGAACCTGGTGTGTTCGCAGGGCTAGTCACAGGCAGCTCTTAGCATCTTCCAGCCACACTGATCTCTGCATGGAGGACAGATCCCGAGTGAAACAGATTCTGCTTGGCCCACAGGAAGGGCCCTCTTACTGAGAACCCAGTTTCCTAGTCAAAGAGGCATATGCCAGTCTGACTTCTCTCCTGGTAGAAGCTCTCTTGGTACCTGGTGCAAGCAGGTGCCTCAACTACTTAAAAGTAGGCCATATCACATGTGCAGTAAGTCAGGCGCACACAAGGGTCCTGCACCTCCCTCGGACATTTGACCACGTTCTCCTTGTCATAGCTGCTCATCATCCGGAGGAGGACTTCCCGGAGGACCCGGATCCTCTTACTAGACAGTGTCTTCCAGACGCGTCAGGGAAGCTACATCCAGGAGCACTCAACAATATGGTTTCCTAAACAAGACCTGCATAATGACCGGCCAACACACCAACATGGATCGGGGAAACACATCATAGCAACAGTGACAAATTTCACATTAGTGTTTAAGCTTGGTAGTACAGTTTTGTCAGTAAATATTCAAAAATAGTAAGAGACATATAGAATTACTAATTTATATTCTAAAATATAATTACTTATTTTTAGTTTAAGGATCATATTAGTTTAGATTACAATACTTTTCTAATGTCCCAGACTGATTTTTATCTCTACAAGCTTAATTAGGGTATAGGTGAAGGCAAACTTCGGTTGTAAAAAAGTAATAGAAAAGTAGTAGAAAACCTCTTGGTGCCTGGTAATGGTCCAACATGAAGGCCTGGACACCCAGGAGCATGTGTGGAACCAAGACCACAGCTGGCTCTCAGGAGCCATAGGAGGTCTGTTCTAGAGACTTCGGGGGAGGGGGCTGTGGGGAATGTAGTCACTGAAGGCTAAAACTGCTGTCCAGCATCAGAAAGTCCTCCATCCTCCACTCTACCCCACCATCACCAGAGGGATGTGGAACTGTGGCTCATGCGAGGGGACCACAGCTCCATGTTCATGGGAGAAGACCACAGCTCCAGCTCATGGGAGAAGACCACAGCTCCAGCTCATGGGAGGAGACCACAGCTCCATGTTCATGGGAGAAGACCACAGCTCCAGCTCATGGGAGGAGACCACAACTCTAGAAGTCATCAACTTTCAATAGCGCCTCATCTAACAGTGGGGATCCGTGAGCCACTCCCTCCTCCACACTGGAATGTCAGCTGGCTTGATCTTGTGCAGGTCTTGTATGGGCAGCCACAACGACTATGAGTTTGTAAGTGCAGTGGTCATGTCTTGTCCAGAAGAGTTTCTCTCTGATCCTCCCTGAACTCTGGCTCTTCCAACCTTTCTGCCCACTCTTTGACAAAGATCCCTGAGTCTTGGGGGATGGTGTTGTGATATAGGTGTCCTATTTATGACTGAGCAGTCCACTGACACCTATTCTTTGCACTTTGACCCATTATTTCTGTGTTAACTGCTGTTCATTGCACAAAGAAACTTCTCTAATGGAATCTGAGAGCTGAGCTAATCTGTGGATATAGAGATACAAATTTGGAGGACAGTATGATCGTACGTCCATTTAGCAAAACAATAGTAGCGGGTTCACCCCTACAGTCAGTCTATGAGCTCCCCAATCATGGGTTTATGGACAGATTTACAGTACCAGCCCTGGGTGTCCTCCCGTGGGGCAGGCACTAAACACAGTCAGAAAGCAGTGGGTTACTCCTGTAACATTCACACTACAGTTGCATTCATGGGGATATCGTGCCGTGGTGGTCATTATTATAGCTGCCAAGGTTTACAGCTGGGTAGATGTTGATGACTTTTTACCCCAGCAGCCTGTATAGTGACTTCCAGTACTATGAAAGTTGGCCATATGCTAGAACTTTTAGCTCTCTTTATCTTGTGGAAGTCTGGTGCAGGAAACCACAGCTGCTGTGAGGTCATGTGTATAAGACCATGTCATGTCCAGAGGACAGCACTTCACAGCACTCCTCCCATCCTCCAGCTCTTACTTACATTTTGCCCCCTCTTCAGCATATGATGCTTCCTGAGCCTTAATAGGTGCGTTGATCTAGATGTTCTGTCCACAGCTGAGCACTCACCATAGAGCACTGTCAGTATTTTGAACAGCTTTGAGTCTCGGTATCAACCACTACCTTCTAGAAGAAGTTTCTCTGACCAAGGTTGAGAGCAGTACAGATCTATGTGTATACGTAAAAATATTTAGAAGAGAGTCACAGCACTAACATTGAGCAAAACAAAATCAATAGGTGCCCACCTAGTGCCTATGGCTTTCCTAGCCATGGTCTTGACCATGTTATGGTACCATGCATGAGTTCCTTCCCATGGACCAGGCCTGAGACTCAATTAATAGAGTAGCTAGTTGCCCCCATCATAAAATTTTGTGACTATTCCATCAGTGGGTCTTTCTTGCCTAGCATGCAGGGAGGTTCCTGCACTGGGTAAAACTCTTGGTATCTTCTCTCCCCATCAGCCTTTCTAAAGACTGATCTTTCTAGAAACTGGTTAGTTTGTGTTGCTAATTAAAGGCCATGAGAGGTGAACAAGTATCAGGCCACGGCAGCCAATAGAACTCCCCTCAGCAAAGCCATGTCTCCCACACCTGTACTGCCTCACATAAACCCTCACCCTGATCTACTAGAGCTCTTTCCACCTTAAGTTTATCTTTTTTCCCCCCCTCAGTGCCATTGATACTGTAGATCTTGTTTTGTTTTGTTTGTTTTTGTTTTTGTTTTGTCTTTTTGAGACAGGGTCTCCTTGTAACCCCAGCTGTCCTGGAACTTACTTTGGGTGTTCAGTGGTGTTTGCGCTTGGAGGCACCATGAATCTGGCCTTTCTAAGGAGTGTGTCCACGTAGATCTTGTTTTGTTTTGTTTGTTTTTGTTTTTGTTTTGTCTTTTTGAGTCAGGGTCTCCTTGTAACCCCAGCTGTCCTGGAACTCACTATGTTAACCAGGCTAGAACTCACAAAGATCAGCCTGCCTCTGCCTCCCGAGCACTGGGATTAAAGGCGCGTGCCAC